>NC_087214.1:40533737-40553286 GCF_015104395.2 Macrobrachium nipponense | reverse complement strand
GAATATTGCATTATGATATGGTACCCACACCATCAAAAGGATATTGCACAATTAGAGAGTGTACAAAGGTCCTTTACAGCTAGAATAGAAGAAGTTAAGGATCTTGACTACTGGGAAAGAGTACAATCCTTGAAATTATATAGTCTAGAAAGGAGAAGAGAACGCTAAATGATAATTCAGGCATGGAAACAGATAGAAGGAATTGCCGAAAACATCATGGAACTAAAAATATCAGAAAGAGCAAGCAGAGGTAGATTAATAGTGCCCAAAACTATACCAGGAAAAATAAGGAAAGCACACAGGACATTAATCCACTATGCACCAGCATCGGCAATGCAGCGTCTATTCAATGCATTGCCAGCTCATCTGAGGAATATATTAGGGAGTGAGCGTAGATGTGTTTAAGAATTAAGCTCGACAAAATATCTAAACTGCATCCCAGACCATCCAAGATTGGAAGATGCAAAATATACCGGAAGATGCACTAGCAACTCTCTGGTAGACATTAGAGGTACCTCACACTGAGGGACCTGGGCAACCCGAACAAGATGTAAGGTCTAAGGTCTCTCTCTCTCTCTCTCTCTCTCTCTCTCTCTCTCTCTCTTTTACATATACGTACTACATACAAACACGAGCACACTCGCCTTCTGACGCTTAGAGGAATAACGGTCTGTTCGTGATGCCTCTGATATCTATAATTTTCGGTCATTATATAAAATATTTATTTTCAGGACTTCCTGTTTCTTTTTAGCTTTTGTTTAGCCGTTTTCTTCCATTTATTTATTTATTTTTTTTGCTTGTCTGACCCCTACATACTACAACCAGATCCCTTTTTATATATATCTTCGTTTTATACTTTTCCAGTCTGGGTGATGTTAACAATATACTATTATAAGTTTTTTATCTCTCTCTCTCTCTCTCTCTCTCTCTCTCTCTCTCTATCTCTCTCTCAGGAGGAAGGAGTGTGTAAAATATGCCACCGTCTATAATTGCTAACTTCCTCATTTTCTCTGATCAAACATGTCGTCTTCAGCATTCCTCTCAGTAGGAAAGAGGAGAAAAACTAATATATATATATATATATATATATATATATATATATATATATATATATATATAATATATATATATATATATATATAGTATATGTATGTATAATATATATTATATATATATATATATATATATATATATATATATATATATATATATGAAAATTAATTAGGACCACAAAAATTAAGCGATAAATCAATGGCGAAGAGGCTGCTCATTTAGTCTGGATTGCGGGTGTTTGTTTTTGTATTTAAGGGAAAAAATAAGGTGGAAGTAACCCTTCTCTCTCTCTCTCTCTCTCTCTCTCTCTCTCTCTCTCTCTCTCTCTCTCTCTCTCTCCCCCCAAAATAATTCCCTCACTTGAAAGGTTTATTCGTCACCACCTTCTTCTTAAAGAAGGCAAAATAAAAAAAAGTAACTTTCAAACCAGATTTTTTATCTCACCTCCCTTGGCACCAATTATTCTCTTTACTCTTCTTCCTTTTTTCCTCAGTCTTCAGTGAATTCTTATCTTCCTCCGTCAAGCTCTCCTCCTGACCGGAGTCTGCTTTTGTGAATATCTTGAAAATCCTTCTAGACCAAAAATCAAAATAGGACTCCCAGAGATGAGATCAGATTGAAAGAGACGCTTCAGAGATATCTTCTCGGAAACTGCTTTGTTTTATTTTTATTTTTTTATATCTTTTTAAAGAACGAGCTCTACCAGAGAGAGAGAGAGAGAGAGAGAGAGAGAGAGAGAGAGAGAGAGAGAGAGAGAGAGAGAGAAAGTTGGGTTTGTGCTCACGACGCTGCTGAAGAATGTAAAGGAAAAATTCGATGAATTATCAAGAAATGTTTGATAAACTTTTTACTATGTTAATAGTAGACTACAGGCTTCGAGAAATATAGTTTTTTCATCATCAGTATTATTACTATTATTATTATTATTATATTATTAGAGAAATAAATATTATTTTCATTATAATAGGATTTAGTTTTTACAGGCAACCAAAATAAACACAATTTTGCTAAATATTTTACCGAGTAATTTTAAAAGCAGCAAAGGTGAGAGAGAGAGAGAGAGAGAGAGAGAGAGAGAGAGAGAGAGAGAGAGAGAGAGAAAAGTACTTGGAAATTCTTCCCCAGGGGGCGAAGCGTCGAGACGCAGAGGAAGCAGAAGAAAGTCCTTTGATGTTTGATTAAACAAACTTTTGGATTTTCATAATTGATAGAACGAGAGAAGAAGGGGACGAAATAAAATTGAGGAGGAATGAAACAGTAATCATTGCTGGTTGGTTTTGATTCTCTCTCTCTCTCTCTCTCTCTTACTTGAATCCATTTATAAGTGCAAAGTCGCAAGTTATTTATTTTGATTCTAATTTTCTCCAGAACAAAACCGTCCTTAGCAGACACTTAGGGGCTTCGTTCGGCCTCTTCGGATAAGTACCGAGGTTCGTCAATTAACTTTATTTTTTCTTTTTTAATACACTACAGCCTGCACTTGGATATAGTTAACAGCAATTTCACTTTATTCCTCACCTAGACCAATTGTACTCAACACTTCACATTGAATATAAGAGGTTATTCAAAATGCATCACGTCTGAAATGGCAGCAGAAGGAAAAATCAACCATTATATGGGAGCTAAGTTGAGGTGTTGCTATACCAGCTGTTGGCCAAAAGACAGTCCAGTAAACAAATTGAAATTAAACAAACTTATTGTTGAAGGCAATTGATTGTGTGTTTGGTTGACAACAACCTTTGATAAAAACGGAAATAACAAAAATTCCCAGAAAAACGAATTAAAATTAGATATGAAATTATCGTTGAAGGCAAATAAAGTTTTGGTTGACAACCACGTTAGGTAAAGAAATCTAGAAATAGAAATACAAATAAAAATCTCTTTCCATAAAGAGGGGATTCCAGGAAGGAGGAAGAGGTTGAAATGTCAGGTTGTCTCTGTCGAAATGGTTGAGAGAGAGAGAGAGAGAGAGACCAACAGGATTGGGATTTAAATCACCGGAAGAAGGATTAGAAGCTCCTCCTTGGATTCTCTCCCCGGGATTCAAATCGTATTCCGAAACTTATTCTTGGTGTCGCTCCTCTCGGGCTGATTTCCTCCAGAGCCGATTTGCTCTTCCCAGAGAGAGAGAGAGAGAGAGAGAGAGAGAGAGAGAGAGAGAGAGAGAGAGAGAGAACACTTTCCCCTCTCGGCACAGGTAAAATACAAATTTCGGGTTATTGGCCGGACCTGAAATAAGTCTCCCTTCACCGTCCTCTCCCCCCGACCCCCCACCACCGCAACCCCATTTCATATAGCGCCCCAAAAAATCCTCAGAAGGACAAGGGTCGCCCTGAGAACTGAGGTTCCCTTAAAAGGTAAAAAAGGAGGGGGAGGAGAGGCAGAGAGAGAAGACGAAGAGAGAGAGAGAGAGAGAGAGAGAGAGAAGGATGTACCTTTGAAGTTGACCTCAGAATGCTTTGGCCAAAGATGGTGGGTCAAAGCTCTTCTTTCTCTCTCTCTCTCCTCTCTCTCTCTCTCTCTCTTCCTTTCCACCTTTTCCACCTTTTTTCTCGTTGGTGGTTTCGTTATTTCTTGATGTTGATAACAATAATAATTCCATCTTGTTTCAGTTTGGAAACTTTGTGGGGGATTAAAATTGTTGGTATTGATACTCACCGGACACCAGTTAGGAGGTAACTGAAGATTGATTTGCTTATGGAAGTCAGGCTGTCAAGCCCAGCACTGGGGCACACGAGGCCTTCAGAACTAAAGACACTGAAAAGAGGGAGCTGGAGTGGTTGGACAGCAAGATAGAGAGATGCAGAAGATAAAGGAGACGAAGTACACGGATCTAAAGGTTGATCTGTGAGAAAACCTCACATTTGCACTACAAAATAAGTTAGAGGTGTTGGACAGCAAGACGAAAGAATGGAGGAGGGAATGGATGTCAGGGAAAGGGCTTTAAAAAAAGTGGTTGCATTTGGGGGCCGACGGGACGCTGTAAATAGCCGTTGATAATGTCGGGAGTTTCTCCTCAAATGTGGACACGATTATTCTCCGTCCTATAGTAGATTCACATCAACCGTGCATCTGATGTCTAGGCAGTCCCTTACGACGTTCCTGAGTTGGCTGTTAATAAGCCAAACACAGGGGTGCCTACTGGAAACTCTCAGTCTCTTGTGAGAGTCACATTGGCAGGATATATGTTCCACTTCCTCTGACGGATAAGTCTTTCAAAAGTATCCCTCAGGAGAGGTGGAACAGCTACATCCTGCCTATGTGAACTCTCGAGAGAGACTGGGAATTTCCAGCCCTGCGATTGGCTTATCAACAGCCAATCAGGAGCGTCGTAACGGACTGACCTAGCCATCAGATGCACGGATGATGTGAATCACCTCCATGGAAAGAGCATGTGAAAAGCAATATAAAAAGCATAGTCATTATATGAGAGATTGAACGGGGTGGAATTAAATGAGCTTGATAAGTTTTTACCTCAAATTTTTCCTAAGTCGGGAGAGGTGTTTCCTCTACGGTAATGTTTACTTTTAATGAGCCCTCTAACTTATTTTCTTACGCAAAACAACCAGAAAGGAGTGCTTTGCAGCAATAATAATAATTGGGAGCACCTACTGATTCGCGGGCCCACTCGACCGCCGACCGAAATCGGCGGAAGAATGCTGGGGTCACACATTCACGTATCACGACGGCGTATGCCCACGTATGTGGATCTTGGGCATCATCGCGGTGAAATGACCTTGAACAGCTGGTAAACAGGACACGGGCTACCGGACGTAAAAGCCAGCGACGTAAATTGCGCCGCAAATGTACGCGCAAGAAAGCAAGGTCGGACGTCTACCTGGAACTTACGCCGATCAACTTCACGTCAAGACCACGCCCACCGTTGTGGGGCTGTGCTGTTGCCAGGGGTATGAGCACATTACTACAGTTTTTAATTTTTTTTTATTTTTATTCTGTTTGAAGCCGCGAAAGACATCTACAACACAGCTGAATATTACAGTTGAAAATTATATGCACACAAAATCGAGATTTATTATCATTGAGAGAGAGAGAGAGAGAGAGAGAGAGAGAGAGAGAGAGAGAGAGAGAGAGAGATTTACCAAGATATATACTTTCTAATTGTACAACAAAAACATTTCAGTAGACGCAATTAGAATAATGGTTGTAAATGAGTACATCACTGATTATATATTAACCCCATTTCTGAATGATATTTATAGCAATAACCAAGTAACCAGTCGACAAGGAATACAATACGTAGTTTTAGGAATTATGATTTATGGACGCTTTGGGAGCTCTTATATAAGATTAGCACTAGAATTGTCTTGCTTCGATTTACATTCAGACATACACTTAGACTTATAAAACTGTTGACTATGGGCGATTTATATTTAAGCGATATAGAATAAACATTTAATAACTTATCAAACATTCTTAAAAATAAATAGGAATTCTACCTATTCAAGATAATATTTTTTAGATGTATATAGGAATTCCTCTTAGATATTTACATTATTTGTTACACCATATTGTAAGACTGCTATTCAGAAGAAATATATATCTTCGACACTTCCATAATCTGAGAATACCGTGTTACCGGGAAAGTGTTCGTGTGTGTGTGTGTGAAAGTTATTCTAGCAGATTATACTATATGTTTGCTGTCTACAAGTGAAGTCTTTTGTTATTTTTGGCCTAAGCAGTAAATAAAGGTTATTTCAAAAAGGACTACTAGACATCCTAACAATTGTCTTCGTCAGAAATTTCCCCAGTATTTTTATATTCGTTATCCATTTCCCACTCGCCTTTTATTGAAACCTTGTCTCCATATTCTGAATCGTGATCAGCCACCTGAGACACAGAGAAACAGCCCTGGGCTATGAAGCCATTAGTCCTGCTCCCACACAAATGGTTCGCACTGCATGGGTCCATATAAGTACTCGTCCAACCCGGGATTATTCATGGCCTAAAGGAAACCTTACCAATAACACCAGGCCCAACAACCTCCTATACTGTTCCTGCGTTGCTAATCATAAATAATTTCTTACTGGAGCAGGTGTGACAGACGACGTATAGGCGGTAGATGCCGGAATCCTGTTGACGAAAATGACCGGTTGTTGATTTCTGGTTGAGATTTGCGTACCGGAAAACGCTGGGAATACTACCTTGGGAATAGAGCCTGGGATTACCCTGTATCCCTCTGACAGATTCCAATTCATTGTTTGATTGATGATAGCGGTCAAAAGTCAGGAGAAAGTGGAAATCGTATTAGGAGCCAGTGCTAAAGGATTATTCCAAAATCCGCCATTGTCATTGAAAGAAATAACTGAGACCGTCAGGTCTTGGGATAATCCTGTGGCCATATTTTCAAGTTGATTTTCCAACAGATGACCCGAGGGCGCCGACCTGACCTTTTATACCACGTTACAGCGTTGCCATGTCGTACAGGGTTGTAAATGTGTGAATCGGTTTCGCCGTAGGCTGCAGCGCAATTAGGAGGCCCACGTGCTTCGTGGCGGAAAGAAAACAACGACGGCGAACAATGCAGGTGACCCTAGCGCGTACCCCGCAGCAGTCACCGTGGGTCCCACGTGCAATGCTTGGAGCTATGTCAGGAGACATTTTGGCTGTGACCACCCACGACTTGTTTTGAACATTTCAAAACTGGAGTGGGCTACGGCTCCCTAGTGGGCGGAGCTTAGCACCCGGACGACACGTCGCCGTACGTTTACGATTTTACGTGTGTTTTACGTTACATTTACGGTTTACTGACGTGAGCTGTTGCCAACTACCAATTTCCGCTCATGCGTGGCCGTGCGTGCGTTGATACGTGAATGTGTGACCTTAGCAGAACACCAAAGCCAATATGGCGGCGATACCAAAACAACAACAAACAAAGTAAGGAGCGACTACATATCGGCGACCATCGATTTATGTGTGTTGTCAGTAAGGCCGTAGCGGAACGGCGCTTCGCGCCTTATCCGCAAATTTAAAGATTCTTGGCAAGCACGGCATGTACGGCAAGAGGTAATGTTGCGCTGCGCGTGCTACCCACAGGGTTTACAGTAAGGCTACTTACCGTGGCAGATAGATTTGGGTGTTGCATCGCTTACGCTGACGTCCTTTCGTCACTACAGAGCGATCACACCCAAAGGCGTTCCTGTTGTAGTCGATCCGACAAATAGCTCCACAACACTCGCAGTTTTTTTGGCTGAAGATTTAAATTATGTCTCTGAGCATATTCAATCACAACTTCTTTACCACCACCACTAGACAAATAATGATAAAATTCACCGTAACCCACATTGCACTGCAAACAATCAGTAGGAAATCGAAGGTCTCTGTCAAAATTAATGCCAGAAGGGCCAGCCGCTACCTCTGCCATAGCTACAGGAAGATAAAATGCCAGTTTTTGCTTAATTTTCGAGTATTCAGTCAAACAAGGATACCAGTGGACACTGGACAGCTAACTTTATTACTCCGCTGAAATGCTAGTGAAACTTAGTTTTCGACTAAAGTCGTTCGTAATTGGTTATGAAACCCATGACGTCATAACGATGTCACACCTCTCAGCCAATAATGAGTAACTGGAACTGCTTTTGTTTCCGTAAGAAAGTAAGTTAGAGGCTCATTAAAAGTAAACATTACCGTAGAGGAAAACACCTCTCCCGACTTAGGAAAAATTCGAGGTAAAAACTTATCAAGCTCATTTAATTCCACCCCGTTCAATCTCTCATATAATGACTATACTTTTTATATTGCTTTTCACATGCTCTTTCCATGTAGGTGATTATTTATTTTAATATCCAGTGCGGATTGCTTCTGAAGAATTACCGATACATTTTCCAGATTTAAATTAAATGTCATATTTCCAGAACGTCAAGCGTCTGTAGGACTAGGTATTTGTATCGTATATCGGGTAAAAAACCGCATGGTACAGAGGTGGACCATGTACGATCAACGTGTACAACCCCCAAAAAAGTACATTATAACGCGTCCTGACATAGATGGGCATCAGACGCGACTTGTCGTTGGTGAGAAACCGAGCTAAAGACCTCTACTCCGGTGTCAGGACGCGTTATAATGTACTTTTCTTGGGATTGTACACATTGATCGTACATGGTCCACCCTTGTACCATGCGGTTTTTTACCCTCTATGGTGGCTTCCCGTTGGCTGTAGCCTAAGCTTGTATCTTTCCTAGGTTAGGGCTTTTTTCTATACATCTAAGGCCTATATTTCTCCAGATGTTAGGACTAAATTGAAATAGTACCTACGTAATATATCGCAACTGTAAACGCTAACCGTTGGTTCATAGCCTAGGCCTTTAACATTTTATGAAGTTAAACCAGGGCCTTGTTTTATTTATACTTAAGTCATATAGTTTCCAAAGGAGCCGTTACGAAGGCCTAAATTGCAAGATGTGAATCAGTATATCGCCAACATTGAAATTAAGACTGGTTTTGTAGCTCAAGGCCCTTAACACCTCGGAGCATCCGCGTTTCGAAACTAGTTCCTTCTCCTGGCGTTATATTTTTGTGCTTAAGAATTTCTTCTCTCTTCCCCAACCCCCTTTTCTAAACTTCATACAAAAGACTACTACAGAAATTTTATATACACTGTTGAAGATGCCTGATATTGACTATCGCCATTCTAAAGTAACTTAAATTTAATATTTTGAAGTGCGCGCGTCAGGAACAACGGCATTCCATTCCCTGTGGCTGCTCGCCAACGGAGGTTTTATATTAAGTAGATGTGGCACAGTGGCAGATGCACCAGTGGCTTACTATGACTATATGCACATTAGGTAATTCTTCAGAAGCAGTCCGCACTGGATATTAAAGTAAATAATCACCTACATGGAAAGAGCATGTGAAAAGCAATATAAAAAGCATAGTCATTATATGAGAGATTGAACGGGGTGGAATTAAATGAGCTTGATAAGTTTTTACCTCAAATTTTTCCTAAGTCGGGAGAGGTGTTTCTTCTACGGTAATGTTTACTTTTAATGAGCCCTCTAACTTATTTTCTTACGCAAAACAACCAGAAAGGAGTGCTTTGCAGCAATAATAATAATTGGAGCACCTACTGATTCGCGGGCCCACTCGACTGCCGAACGAAATCGGCGAAAGAACACCAAAGCCAATATGGCGGCGATTCCAAAACAACAACAAACAAAGTAAGGAGCGACTACATATCGGCGACCATCGATTCATGTGCTGTCAGTAAGGCCGTAGCGGAACGGCGCTTCGCGCCTTATCGCATTATTTAAAGATTCTTGGCAAGCACGGCATGTACGGCAAGAGGTAATGTTGCGCTGCGCACGCTACCCACAGGGTTTACAGTAAGGCTACTTACCATGGCAGATAGATTTGGGTGTCGCATCACTTACGCTGACGTCCTTTCGTCACTACAGAGCGATCACACCTAAAGGCGTTCCTGTTGTAGTCGATCCGACAAATAGCTCCACAACACTTGCAGTTTTTTTGGCTGTAGAATTAAATTATGTCTCTGAGCATATTCAATCACAACTTCTTTACCACCACCACTAGACAATGATAAAATTCACCGTAACCCACATTGCACTCCAAACAATCGGTAGGAAATCGAAGGTTTCTGTCAAAATTAATGCCAGAAGGGCCAGCCGCTACCTCTGCCATAGCTACAGGAAGATAAAATGCCAGTTTTTGCTTCATTTTTCGAGTATTCAGTCAAACAAGGATACCAGTGGACACTGGACAGCTAACTTTATTACTCCGCTGAAATGCTAGTGAAACTTAGTTTTTTCGACTAAGTCGTTCGTAATTGGTTATGAAACCCATGACGTCAAAACGATGTCACACCTCTCAGCCAATAATGAGTAACTGGAACTGCTTTTGTTTCCGTAAGAAAGTAAGTTAGAGGGCTCATTAAAAGTAAACATTACCGTAGAGGAAACACCTCTCCCGACTTAGGAAAAATTCGAGGTAAAAACTTATCAAGCTCATTAATTCCACCCCGTTCAATCTCTCATATAATGACTATACTTTTTATATTGCTTTTCACATGCTCTTTCCATGTAGGTGATTATTTATTTTAATATCCAGTGCGGATTGCTTCTGAAGAATTACCGCACATTATTTCTCATGTAAATAATATTGATTGTGCTATGGCTATATAAAAAAAAGCACATTCACACCTTCTTAGTTAGATCATAAAAATGCCGATTTGTATTGATGATATATTAATTAGAGGTGCCAGATTACAAGATTAGTAATCCGGGACACTTAAAATTTCTCACCATATATATAAATTTATAGCTATAGTATACACATCCAGACCCATGTACTTTAAGACGAAGTAGTGACAATTATCACATAAATGAAAAACATTTAAAGCAAGAATTTTAATGGTGTGGAAAGACAACTAAAGGAAAATCATTTGGAAAATGAATACTGAATTCAAAGCAATGACGAAACTGCACAAAAGGAGAATAATTTGAAAAATTAATCATCGATATAAACAATACAGAGACCAAATTAACTTTCTTCTCATTTGGAGTATAAGGGTATAAACAAAACTAAATTTATATACACTGAAATTGAATTATATGAATCTATTTATATTTCTGTGGTGCAATTGCTTTTTATTAATAGGTCCTTATTATCTATAGTGGATACACATCAACCGCTCCTGATTGGCCGTTGATTAGCCAATCACAGGGCTGGAAATTCAGTCTCTCGAGAGTTCACATGGGTAGGTTCTATGTTCTATCGCTCCTGAGGGATACTTCTTTCAGGAGAGGTGGAACATACATCCTGCCTATGTGAACACACTCGAAAGACTGAGAGTTTCCAACCCTGTGATTGGCTTATCAACAGCCAATCAGGAGCGTCGTAAGGGACTGGCCTTGACATCAAATACACGGTTGATGTGAATCTACTATAGCACTGGTTATTAAATGCTTGACATTGAACATGAAGGTTCCGTGCACATTGTAAGGCAGCTTCTACCGGAGACACATCCATCTTGTTTCATTCTTGAGTCCACTGGATATTCATGAACATGGCATGACAGTGAGGTTTTGCCTTTAATTAAAAAATATTCTGCATTTCTATATGTGTGTTTTCTTTTGCATGCAAATAATTATAACAGCTCAGTGACTGGGGCCGTTCGGTTCAGTTCCCGTCATCCTTAGTGTGTTGGTGACATATTATACATACGACATAAAAGGCTAACCTGGATTTAGACATAGTACATATTTTTCCATTGTTGGGCATTGGAACGATACTTAGAATGAATAAATAAAGGTTTAAATAAAAAAAGAATTTGTAAATGTTTACAGTGACAAATAATTTTGACAAACAATGAATGTGTGCATAAAAGAAGGCCAGTATTATTATTATTGAAAAAGAAACCCACAAATTCAATTTGTAACTTGTTTACTTCTAAGTATTTACATTTAGTTTTACTCCACACTCGAGTACTTTCAGGCCCTTCTGTGGCCCATTCTCAAGAGATGTTGGGATGTTAGCCTGGGTCAAGGCCCAAGCAGTCTTCTGGAAACTTCTTCTCGTTGTGCTGTCATTTATGCGAGGCTGTCTTTGGTTTTCTTGAGAGTTGCCAATCCCCTCTTGTCGCTCTGATATCCTGAGCTGATGGTCAATGGGATTCACCCTTGTGGTAAGGGTGTGGTCACCGTAAGTCTGTTGGGCAGGAAACCTAATCTCCAGGTCAGCAGGGTCAATCTTAGCTTCTTTTAATATCAAAGGTTTTACCTCAGAAGATCCCATAAGCCGAGCTTTGATATTAAAAGAAGCTAAGATTGACCCTGCTGACCTGGAGAGATTAGGTTTCCTGCCCAACAGACTTACGGTGCACCACACCCTTACCACAAGGGTGAATCCCATTGACCATCAGCTCAGGATATCAGAGCGACAAGAGGGGATTGGCAACTCAAGAAAACCAGAACAGCCATCGCATAAATGACAGCACAACGAGAAGAAGTTCCAGAAGACTGCTGGGCCTTGACCCAGGCTAACATCCCAACATCTCTTGAGAATGGGCCACAGAAAGGGCCTGAAAGTACTCGAGTGTGGATTAAAACTAAATGTAAATACTTAGAAGTAAACAAGTTACAAATTGAATTTGTGGGTTTCTTTTCAATCTTCAGAAGAAAACTGAAAGAAGTTTTTGTTTGGTTCATTATTATTATTATTATTATTATTATTATTATTATTATTATTATATTTTGGCTGTTGACTGTCCGTGCATATGGCCCAGAGGTATAATATTCCGGTCTTGTATCAGTGTCGGAAACTGGCATTTAAATGTGTAATATTCTCTCTCTCTCTCTCTCTCTCTCTCTCTCTGGAAAACCTTTTTTTATATGGATTGTGCTGGGTTGCAGCCACATGAAGGACAAGTACCTCATCGAGGTAAAAGTAAGGAATACATGTAAGCACTGGGGGTAACCTCGGAGAGGCAATTTCTGAATAGATTCTGTCACTATTCTCACTATCTGTCAAGGTCACTGAAATCGCTGATGTCAGACCAGTCAGTTCGAATTATCAACTTTTGCTCCAAGACTGAGTTAGTCTTGTGCTTGCACGGGCTCTTGCTTCCAAAGGAAGGCCGTGAATGTAATTTAGGGGACTGTGATTTAGCTGAAAGGAGTGGCATTGCTGGACACAAATGCACCACTGAGTGAGTTAGAATTTGTAACCCTTTTATGTTCGATTGAGATTGTATTGTGATTGCACGGGCTCTTACTTTCTAAACATACCTTTGGGGCTCTTAATGGATATTCCTTTTCCATTCTTCTTTTCTGAATTCATTGTTTTTTGGGCAAGATTTTTTTATAGTCCAGTAAAACGTTTGGGGAGAATTGATAGAAAATATCAAGATTTCAATATATAAGTTACTATCAGGTATTAACGTAATTGTCATTAATTTTGTTTTCCCTTTAGTCTCCAGCATTGTGATTTACTTTAATTGTTGATTTATTAAGGTTAAGTTTGGTTTTTTCTTGTAACCAAGGCTGTGTGACTAAAGACGTTTAGTGGCCTACTCCCCGGCATTGGTATGTGTAAAAAGTTCACTCCTAACTCCATCTATTGTTCTTTTTGGTGTTGGTGAGAGCTGCCATGGACTCTGGAGTGTTGACTGGCAGTTTTCATCTCCTGTTTTACTGTGTTCGTCCTTGGAGACAAAAGTTTTCTTCGGAGGATAAGGTTCCTCTTCTAGTCAGTACGGGCCTGACTTGCATGCCTCCCACACTTTAGCTGCTTGAATTACCTGGATTACCTTTTGTGCTGTGGGCTCAGTTCCTGTGCCACCCACGGCGTTCTGAGCTATTGTAGCCTACCCTAGGCTAGTGTTTGAGTGAGGTGTGGACTTCCTGCGGACTCAGGACGACGCAGAGGAATTATTCCCGGGCCGAGTGGACGCAGGAAGGGCACCTCTGCATCCTCCAGGACGTTTTCTTCGCCTGTGCGGCAGTTGTGGGGGCATTGTGGCCCGAGGAGGAAAAACGTTAGGGAGTCTGTGAACAGGTAATATTCTTTTGGTATTTATTTCAGGGTGGCACTAATTAGTTGTATACCCCTGTTGCTACCTGTGCTCCAGAACTCCCTCCGATAGCGGTGACCTGATGTGTGACGCCGTACCTGGTGGCTTGCTGTAAGACAGTGTCAGAGTTCCCCCAGTGCTATGACCCACAGCCTAGCACCTTTAGACGCCAACAAGTGTGGGTGTAACCCTTTGTTCCCTCTATAAACTTTGTGAGGAGTTTTTCTGTGGTTTTCATTATTTTTGAAGTTCTCATATAGAGAACATTTTATTTGCCCCTATCCTAGGGTGTTAATGTTAAGTTTAGCTTATAATATTAGGTAGGAATTTAAGTGTTTTCTTTCTGTATGTCTACTCCTTCCTTCCTAACCTTATTTAGTTATAGGTAGGTTATTTGGGGCCCTTTATTTACTCCTTACGTTATTTTGTACTGTCTTAGGGATGCAGTTTTAGAGTTTAGGTTATCTTACTGGATTTATTTCAAGGACTGCGTATTAGTCCTGTAGTCACAAGGCTGACGGTTGTTAATTTCTATTGCTTTGTGTAATAAATATTGTTAAGTTTTCTCTCGTGTTTTCGTCTCCATTGACCTTTATTTATTGGACACTGTATTACTGCCCTCTCTTTCCTGGTCCTTTAAGAACTTGCACCACGGCCCCACAAGGGTCGTAATAGTTACAAATAGGCCTATTTTGGAAGGTTTCAAGTATTAAGTTTCCAATAAAATTTTTATCACCCTGAGAAATTTAAAATTATCCGTGAATTTATTAATATTTTATTTATTTATTTATTTTTATTGTTATATGGAAGTTAAACAAGTAGTAGATAAATCGTGCTTCTATATTATGCATAAAGTGATAGAATGTCATTTTTCATAATATTCATTTCCATATATTCCAGGTTACGTCGTCTTCGGGCTGTTCATCAGCTGTCAAAAAGGTAAAGTTACAAGTTTATGATATTATATTCTTGAGTTTGTGTTGAAATTGACGTCGTGTGTGCATATAAATGGATGTATAAATGAGTGTGTAATTTTCTCTCTCTCTCTCTCTCGCATTCCTCCCTCTCTCTCTCTCTCTCCTGATGGGATGGTTGGGAATTAAAACTCGGAGGACGGATAAACTCGTGATGTGAATCACCGTAACGGTAATTCGTCATTTAATACATATACATATATACATATATAGATATATATATATATAGATATATATATATATATATATATATATATATATATGCATGCTAACTATGACTTCACATGCTTTTAAACTTTATGTGAATGTTACTGTATGATAATAATACTCATCTAATCCTTTATCCTTGCTCCCAGCTGCCGAGGGGAAGGGGGGGGCGTTTGCCATTTTTACGGTCGCGATACTCGCCACCATCCTCACCTCTCCCTCCCCCCCCCCCCCCCCCAACAACCAATGGTTCCTTTGTTTTTTATGGGCTGTGCAGTGTCCCTTTATGTCCTCGTTATGCACAACATTGTCTTCGTTTAATATTCCTTTTTTTTTAGCTGTTTTACGAAAGGAGGAAATGTTTAGCATTTTTTATTTATTTATATATATTTATTTATTTATTAATTTACGGAGCTGCGATTTTGGAGGTTCAAATGTTAGCTGGCGGGTGTGTGGTTGGGGTGGGGATATCCAGGGGACCAGTTGTTTGTCCGTCTAGAAATATTCTACAACCTCAAAAGGCAAACTATACCACCTTTTGGTTGTACCCAAGATAGAACCCTAGCAAGTTGTTTTACATGAAGACCATCTGGCGGTAATTCTACGAGAGAGAGAGAGAGAGAGAGAGAGAGAGAGAGAGAATATTGTTCAGGTGAAGACTTGTGTCTGTTCCGGAGACGGTTTAGAGGAAAACAATTCGTTAGGGTAAACGAGTTGGTGAAAGAATGTTTACTTGTTTGTTTAAACGCTTATTTATTTAGATTTCATGCCTTTTATCTTTCGGAAGATACATCAGCTATCGTAAGGAACGGCAAATCAGGATGATAATGCTTAGTCTGGACGGTAAGTTCAGCCTAGGCCTATAAAAAAGGCTACTGTAGTTGTTACATAAACTTTACCAGTCTGACCGCGGTTGCGTTCATTCGACTGACAGATTCGTAACTCTCTTCGGTTTCCTCTTGTTCTGTTGCTGAGTCTGACGTTTTTAAGACCGTTTTTTCACCGCAAAAGACTGGTGGTTCGTGTTTACTGAAGCTTATTGTGACAAAGCTTGTTACTTTGGAGACGAACTTTTTCCATAAAAAAAAAAACAAAAGGCAATCGCTGTTGAAGGGGTATATTGCAGCCGTGAATATTCGGCTTCGTGAAAGGGCGCTGAACTTAGACCTATTCAGGTGAGGTTGTTCCCTGAACAAAGTGCAATTTTGCACCAGCGTTTACGAGTGGGAGGTCTATTGCTTTTAAGATTCGTGTAATGAACAGTTTCAAAATTATGAACTGGAAACTTCATTGAGTGTGCAACGTCTAAATTAGGCCTATCCAAATATGTTTGTCCCTTGAACAAAACTGATTTTTGTACCAGAGTTGAGTGGTAGGCCTATATTGCTCTCAAGATTCGTATAATGAACAATTTTAGAATGAGGAAGCTTTTGAACTGGAACTTCGTGTAGGGGACAGTTACAGGACGTCATACGAGAGGAATGATGTAGGTATTTAAACGTCAGTTTGGGACAGAATGGGTGTGGGGTGGGGCGACTAAAAATCAACTTTTGTTCACGAGATCGCCTTTAAACACTTGGAAAGATGCGCAGTTGAATAGGCTTATTCGCCAAATACATTATTATTTTTATAATAAGGCCAATCATATTTTTTCTGGTCTAGGCCTATATGTCAGGGCACTTGGCGTTACTTTTGCTTATCTGTCTAGTCAGTACGGTGAGAGAAATAGAAGGAAATGAGGAAAATAATTAACGAGTTGTAGATGGAGATGAAAAACAAACATTTGTTTTTATTATTAAAAAAGTCTCAAAAGTTCAGCCTAATGGAATTCACTTTCAGTTTGGTTTAGTTCAATTTTACGTCGTCGTTTTTCGGTCGGAGCAACGATGCTCCTTTGTGAAGAGGAGGAGGTCTTTGTTACGGTTATTTTTATTTTATTATATTTTAATTTTGTGCAGCTTCTGTCGTGTACCCTGGCGATTGTAACGCCATTCTCTTCAGATTCATATTCAGTTGATCGATCTGATTGTCTTCTGTGGCTCTAGACTATAAGTAACAATTGCCTCTTATTTAATGTCGTTACATTTGCGAAGATGTTACTTAAGTGAATGTGGTCTATGGTGTATGATAATGTTCTTTTGGAGAGAGAGAGAGAGAGAGAGAGAGAGAGAGAGAGAGAGAGAGAGAGAGAGAAGGGGGGGGGGATTCATGTAGCACAAATAAGGGTTTTATATTAGCAAATAACAAGTGGAATAATTTGATAAAATGATTTGTACCCCAATATTTCTGATGAACATTCGGTTGGCGTTCCATCAGTGCCATCGAGAGAGAGAGGAGAGAGAGAGAGAGAGAGAGAGAGTATTCACTGATCTTTCATTTGCATTTGACAAAGGGGTTAATTACCTGGAACATTAGTGCTTTGAAATGATAGTATATACAGAGGTAATATCCACTGATTGTAATTTTGAAGGTCAATATGCTGCTCATTTTCGGTTATTATTCGGTTACCCTTTTGTTTCCAGTGAGAATACCAAAGGATATTCAATATCCTATAGAAGGACTCTAAAATGATTTTTCTAAGAGGAGCTGGGTTAGAAATCGTTTTATTTCTGTTAAGGATAAATGTATGAAAACAGTAATTATAAAGTTATGGGTATAACTTGTATTTTGTATTGCAAATAAAGAAATGGTTATTTATTTTGTATTCTAGTTGGCATTTTTCTTGTGTTTCAGGTATTTGGGCATTTGAAGTGTTTTCTGACTGCAAGCAAGGAGAGGTAAGGTTGACCAGGGTTGCATATTATTGAGAATTTTTATTTAGGTATTTTTTGTATTTTTATTTGATGTATATTTCATGTTTAATTTTGTAGTCGATTATATATTTATTAGTTTATGTAAGCATTTATTCATTTATTAAATTCTACATCTGTTCCGAAATTATAGACATGTACTGGGAATATTTAGTTTTGTTTATTTTCCATTTGTTATATATTTTATTATAAGACACTATCAATTTATTCATCCATTTACTTATTTATTTATTTCTTAATTAAACTCTACATCTGTTTCTAAATTATAACAAACGTTTACTGGGAATTTTGAGAGTGACGTCCCAAAGTATCTTTTGAGGAATGCAGGAGACAGACTGTGGTCTTCTGGGCTGTCTTGATTCTGACAGGGTTGCCAGATTTCCAAGACTAAAAGTTGCCAATGATTGCTAAAAAAGTTGCCAAAAGTTGCCAACCCCTTTTTCCAACTAATAAACCTTGATTAATTTAGCCAAAAACATCCTTCCTTATATACATTTTCTCTTAGTTACCTGCGCATTTGCCATAAAATGAGAGAAACTGTAATTTCACAGGGTATTATCGTTGTGTTGAAACTTTGTACTAATACAAATAGCAGTTTTCGATTTGCATTTATTATCCCAGTCAGGGGCGTCATTTAGGGGGGAGGGGCTAGGGGGCATCTGTCCCCCCAAGACTCAACTTGCCCCCCTCACGCCCTAAGCCCCAAGCTGCAATAAGTAACAACAGCTGATTTTCCATTACTCCTACCAAAATTCGAAAGTGTCATCACATTAAGTCATATCTATCTATCTATTAGCTATCAGTGAGGATGGGATAAATGAACAGTAGTGGGAGTTTATAGATTTTGTTGAAATACCTTTTGTGTCAATGACAGTGCATAGGCCTACACGTCAAATTCTTTTATTTTGAGACAATGACACGTCAATTTCTTATAGCAAATGGCTTCTACCCGTATCTCGTTGGAAATATAGGGTACTTTGTTATTAATATTGTAGTTTCAAGTTGAAACTTTCAACTCCACGATATATAATGTATATGCATAATGTGGAATTTACACTTATAAGCAAGAGCACATATACATACATGCGTGGGTGGCCAAATCTTAGGACCTCTAGCCTTACACCACCTATCGAACTGCTTTCAACGAACTACTATACTGAAAATATATTTACTAAAGGGATAAATTATGTTGCTGTGACGAGTCAATATAAGGCTGCTGTAGCGTTTCTATGAGAATGAAGGCTATGGTAGGAAGGCATCATAAGATACTTAACAACTTAGAAAAATGTATGACATGAATGTTATGTATGAGATGATCCAAACCAGTTTGCGTAGCCCATGAATCATTTGGTTTTGGGGCATTCTTATTGAGTCTCTCTCTCTCTCTCTCTCTCTCTCTCTGTTGTTAGGAGAATATTCTAGCGCAGACAATATTCATAAAGATCTCGATTACTTTTATTAAAGCATTAATAAATTTGAGTTAAGAGTAGGAGGATAATTCTTTGCGCCAATATGTTTATTCTGCAATGTTAGGATACCATATGAAAAATTTTCGAAGACACTACAAGCACTATAACAGCAACAACAAAAACAAGAATAAACACAAGAACCAATATAAAACAGGTAAATATAAGATAGGCCTATAATTCAAACGTCATAAGCTCCACAAACCGATAAAAAGGCATACGCCCCATAGGTCTACGTCAATTTTTATGATCCTGTTATCTCGAAGGAGATACCATACACACAGCAATAAATCATAGTAATATCATTACAATTCTATGAAATAAAGCAAAATATCGCAGCAATCTCCAACACAACACAACAAACTGACCGTGGCGGCAAAAAAGTCGTTCTTAATTCTTGATTACTCAGGTCAGAGTGGAGGTTTGACCTTTGTATTGGCAAAGAAGTTAATTTCAAACTATTCTGCTGTGATGGTAAGCGGCAAAGCATAATTG
>NC_087214.1:40501444-40533237 GCF_015104395.2 Macrobrachium nipponense | reverse complement strand
TTCATTCTCATAGAACGCTACAGCAGCCTTATATTTATTTACTCGTCACAGCAAATACAATTTATCCCTTTAGTAAATATATTTTTAAGTTTAGTAGTTCATTGAAAGCAGTTCGATAGGTGGTGTAAGGCTGAGGCAGTCCTAAGATTTGTCCGTCCACGCAAGTATGTGTATGTGCTCTTGCTTATAAGTGTATACGTTCCACTTTGTGCATATACATTAAACATCGTGGAGTTGAAAGTTTCAACTTGAAACTACTATATTAATAACAAGGTACCCTATTTCCAACAGATACGGGTAGAAAACCATTTGCAATAAGAATTGACGTGTAGGCCCATAACCCGTCGTTGTCTCAAAATATAAGAATTTGATGCGTAGGCCTATCCCCTGTCTTGGCTCAAAATTACTAAGAATTTGACGTGTAGGCCGATCCCATGTCATTGGCTCAAAATATAAGAATTTGACGTGTAGGCCTATCCCCTGTCCATTGGCTCAAAATATATGAATTTTCAAGCGTAGGCCCGCCATGCCCTATCATGGCTCAAAATATATGAATTTCACGTGTAGGCCTTTACCCTGTCATTGTTTCAAAACTAACAGAATTTGAAGTGTAGCCTATGCCCTGTCATTGCCTTAAAATATAAGAATTTGACGTGTAGGCCTAAGCCCTGAAATTGCCTCAAAATATAAGAATTTGACACAAAAGTTATTTCAACAAAATCTAAAGACTCCCCACTACTGTTCATTTATTCCATCCTCACTGATAGCTAGTAATAGATAGATAGATATGACTTAATGTGATGACACATTTGAATTTTGGTAGGAATAATGGAAAATCAGCTGTTGTTACTTATTGGGGCTTGGGGCGTGAGGGGGCAAGTTGAAGCTTGAGGGGGCAAGTTGAGTCTTGGGGGGACAGATGCCCCCCAGCCCCTCCCCCCTAAATGACGCCCCTGACTGGGATAATAAATGCAAATCGAAAACTACTATTTGTATTAGTACAAAGTTTCAACACAACGATAATACCCTGTGAAATTACAGTTTCTCTCATTTTATGGCAAATGCGCAGGTAACTAAGAGAAAATGTATATAAGGAAGGATGTTTTTGCCTAATTAATCAAGGGTTATTAGTGGAAAAAGGGGTTGGCAACTTTTGGCAACTTTTTTTAGCAATCATTGGCAACTTTTAGTCTTGGAAATCTGGCAACCCTGTGACAGACAGCCAGGCTGCCCAGCAGACCACAGTCTGTCTCCTGCAATTCTCAAAAGATACATTGGGACGTCACTCTCAAAATTCCCAGTAAACGTTTATTATAATTTAGAAACAGATGTAGAGTTTAATTAAGAAATAAATAAGTAAATGGATGAATAAATTGATAGTGTCTTATAATGAAATATATAACAAATGGAAAATAAACAATACTAAATATTCCCAGTACATGTCTATAATTTCGGAACAGATGTAGAATTTAATAAATGAATAAATGCTTACATAAACTAATAAATATATAATCGACTACAAAATTAAAAATGAAATATCAAATAAAAATACAAAAAATACCTAAATAAAAATGCTAAATAATATGCAACCCTGGTCAACTATATCTCTTCTTGCTTGCAGTCAGGAAAACACTTCAAATGCCCACATACCTGAAACACAAGAAAAATGCCAACTAGAGTACAAAATAAATAACCATTTATTTGCGATACAAAATACAAAGTTATACCCATAAACTTTATAATTACTGTTTTCATACATTTATCCTTAACAGAAATAAAACTATTTCTAACCCAGCTCCTCTTAGGAAAATCATCTGAGAGTCCTTCTATAGGATATTGAATATCCTATACTATAGTATTCTCACTGGAACAACAGGGTAACCGAATAATAACCGAAAATGAGCAGCATATTGACCTTCAAAATTACAATCAGTGGATATTACCTCTGTATATACTATCATTTCAGCACTAATGTTCGTTGTAATTAACCCCTTTGTCAAATGCAAATGAAAGATCATGAATACTCTCTCTCTCTCTCTCTCTCTCTCTCTCTCTCTCTCTCTCTCTCTCTCTCTCTCTCGATGGCACTGATGGAACGCCAACCGAATGTTCATCAGAAATATTGGGGTACAAATCATTCTATCAAATTATTCCACTTGTTATTTGCTAATATAAAAATATAAACACCATTATTTGTCGCCTGTATGAAACACCCCCCCCCCCACCCTCTCTCTCTCTCTCTCTCCCTCTCTCTCTCTCTCTCTCTCTCTACTCTCTCTGTCCAAAAGAACTTTACCATACACATAGACCACATTCACTTAAGTACATCTTCGCAAAATGTAACGGCATTAAAATAAGAGGCAATTGTTATTTATTGTCTAGAGCCACAGAAGACAATCAGATCGATCAGCTGAATATGAATCTGAACAGAATGGCGTTACAATCGCCAGGGTCACACGACAGAAGCTGCACGAAATTAAAATAAAATAAAATAAAAATAACCGTTAAAAGACCTCCTCCTCTTCAACAAAAGAGCATCGTTGCTCCGATCGAAAACGACGACGTAAACGGAACTAAACAAACTGAAAGTGAATTCCATTAGGCTGAACTTTAAAGACTTTTTTAATAATAAAAACAAATGTTGTTTTTCATCTCCATCTACAACTCTTTAATTATTTTCCTCATTTCCTTCGATACCTCTCACCGTACTGACTAGACATAAGCAAAAGTGACATATAGGCCTAGATCAGAAAACAAAAATATGATTGGCCTTATTATAAAATAATAATGTATTTGGCGAATTAGCCTATTCAACTGCGCACGTTTCCAAGTGTTTAAAAGCGATCTCGTGAACGAACAGAACACAGGCTAGCCCTGGTTGGGGGAGGTTGATTTTTAGTCGCCCCACCCCCAAACCCATTCTGTCCCAAACATACGATAAATACCTACATCATTTCTCTCGTATGACGTCATGTAACGTCCCCTACATGAAGGTTCCGTTTCAGCTTCTCTTCAAAGTTCCTCATTCTAAAACTGTTCATTAACGAATCTTCAGAGCAATCGGCCTACCACTTAAGTACAAAAATCCGTTTTGTTCAAGGGCCAAACTTCAGAAAACACCCTAATTCTGAAACTGTCATTTATACGAATCTTAAAACAATAGGCCTACCACGCTAGTACAAAACACACTTTGTGCAGGGAATAATTCCCCCTGAATAGGTCTAGCTCAGCCGTTGAAGACACAACAGGCGCCTAATTTTTTCGACCTTTCACAAGACCGAATATTCACTCCTATATACCTATCCCTTCAACAGCGATTGCCTTGTGTTTTTTTTTTTATGGAAAAAGTTCATCTTCAAAGTCACAAGCTTCCTTTGTCACAATAAGCTTTGGTAAACACGAACCACTAGTCTTTTGAGGTGAAAAAACGGTCTTCAAAACGTCAGACTCAGCAACAGAACGAGAGGAAACCGAAGAGTTACGAATCTGTCAGTCGAATGAACGCAACCGCGGTCAGACTGGTGAAGTTTATCGTCACAACTACAGAAGCATTTTTGTAGGCCTAAGCTGAACTTAACGTCCACACTATTCATTATCATCCACATTTGCCGTTCCTCGCAGTAGCTGATTTATAGCTGATTTATATTCCCAAAGATAAAACGCATGAAATATAAGTAAATAAGGGCAAAACAAACAAGTAAACATTATTTCAACAACTCGTTTTACCCCAAACGAATTGTTTTTCGTCTAAACCGTCTCCGGAACAGACGCAACTTTTCACCTGAACAATATTCCACCTCTCTCTCTCTCTCTCTCTCTCTCTCTCTCTCTCTCTCTCTCTCTCTCTCGTAGAATTACCGCCAAGATGGCCATCATGTAAAACAACTTGCTAGGATTTTATTTTGCCTACAACCAAAAGGTGTTATAGTTTCCCAAGTGAAGTTGTGAAATATTTCTGCCCGGACTAACAAACAGGTCCCCTATACCCATCCCAGCCACATAGGGGCCAGCTAACATTTGAAACCTCCCCAATCGCAGCTCCGTAAAAATGAAAGAAAAAAATCAAATAAATAAATAATTTATTTTACAAATGGTTTAAAAATTTCCTCGTCTCTTAAAACAGCGAATAAAAAGGAAAATAATACGAAGGCAATGTTGTGCATAACGAGGACATAAAAGGACACTGCATAGCCCATAAAAACGAGGGAACCATTACTTGGGGGGAGAAGGAAGGTAAGGGGGTGGTTTGGCAGAGTATTGCGACCGTAAAAATGGCAAACGTCCTCCCCCTAACCGCCCCCCTCGGCTGCAAGGTGTGGAATTTTGGGAGGCAATGGAACAAGGTAATATCTTTATTACTATAAAGTAACATTCACAAGATTAAAAGCGAGTGAAATCAAAATTAGCATTATATATATATATATATATATATATATATATATATATATATATATATATATATATATATGTGTGTGTGTGTGTGTGTGTGTGTGTGTGTGTGTGTGTGTGTGTGTGTGTGTAATCTGTCTGAGTTTGAGATCATGGGCATAATATTAAATTATGAATTCTGTTACGGTAATTCACATCACGAGTTTACCCAATCCTTCCGAGTTCAATTAATTCTCACATCCCTTCAGTGAAGAGAGAGAGAGAGAGGAGAGAGAGTAAGAGAGGGAGAGAGAGAGAGAGAGAGAGCGAGAGAGAGAGAGAGAGAAAGAGATATACATAAATTTATTTGCACACAGATATAATTTTCAAAAACAAGCTCAAGAGAATATCATAAACTTTTTAACTTTACCTTTTTAACAGCTGAATTAACCGCCAGAAGACGACGTAACCTGGAATAAATGAAAAAATAAACTATTATGCAAAAAATGACAGTCTACCACTTTAGCATAATTTATCTTTTACTACTTGTTAACCTTCCATATAAATATAAAAAATACATAAATAAATATATTAAAATCAACGGATAATTTTAAAGTTCTCGCGGTGATAAAAATGTAATTGGAAACTGAATACTTGAAACCTTCCAAAATAGGCCTATCTGAAACTTATATATTGAAATCTTGATATTTTCTATCAATTCTCCCAAAGTTTTACTGGGCTATAAAAAACAATGAATTCAAAAATTATTGAGTAAAGTATGTAAATATTAGTCATTGGCCCCTATGGTGGGCTTGTTCCAAATGAATAGGGATTAATCTTCTTAATAATAATAATAATAATAATAATAATAATAATAATAATAATAATAATAATAATAATAATAATAATAATAATAATAATAATAATAATCTTTCACTGATGATACCTGTTAGTAACAAGTATCATCAGTGAAAGGTTATACAATTACCTAGAGGAGACAAACACCACCTACCCCCACCAACAGAAAGGTGCTGCAGAGAAAGTGTGTGGGGCACAAAAGACCAGCTCCTGATAGACAAAATGGTAATGAAGAACAGTAGGAGAAGGAAAACCAACCTAAGCATGGCATGGATAAACTATAAGAAAGCCTTCGACATGATACCACACACATGGCTAATAGAATGCCTGAAAATAATATGGGCAGAGGTAAAAACACCTATCCAGCTTCCTCAAAAAATAAATCTTTCTCTCTCAATGCGGAACTGCTGGAATTACAATACTTACAAGCTCTGGAATAAGACTAGCAGAGGTTAATATCAGGAGACGGATCTTCCAGGGCGACTCACTGTCCCCACTACTCTTCGTATTAGCCATGATTCCCATGACAAAAGTACTACAGAAGATGGATGCCGGATACCACTCAAGAAAAGAGGCAACAGAATTAACCATCTGAAGTTCATGGACGACATCAAGATGTATGGTAGAGCATAAAGGATAAAGATAACCTAATCCAGACTGTAAGGATTGTATCTGGGGACATCAGGATGGAGTTTGGAATACAAAAAGGCAAAGTAAACGAGAACTGATGGGATAAAGCTACCAGATGGGAGCAATATCAAACACATAGATGAGACTGGATACAAATACCTGGGAATAATGGAAGGAGGGGGATATAAAACACCAGGAGATGAAGGACACGATCAGGAAAAGAATATATGCAGAGACTCAAGGCGATACTCAAGTCAAAACTCAACGCCGGAAATATAAAAGCCATAACACATGGGCAGTGCCAGTAATCAGATACAGCGCAGGAATAGTGGAATGGACGAAGGCAGAACTCCGCAGCATAGATCAGAAACCAGGAAACATATGACAATACACAAGCACTACACCCAAGAGCAAATACGGACCAGACTATACATAACACGAAAGGAAGGAGGGAGGAGGACTACCAAGTATAGAGGACTGCGTCAACATCGAGAACAAGAGCACTGGGGCAATATCTGAAAACCAGTGAAGACGAGTGGCTAAAGAGTGCATGGGAAGAAGGGACTAATAAAGTAGACGAAGACCCAGAAATATACAGAGACAGGAGAATGACAGACAGAACAGAGGACACTGGCACAACAAAAACCAATGCACGGACAATACATGAGACAGACTAAAGAACTAGCCAGCGATGACACATGGCAATGGCTACAGAGAGAGCTAAAGAAGGAAACTGAAGGAATGATAACAGCGGCACAAGATCAGGCCCTAAGAACCAGATATGTTCAAAGAAAGATAAACGGAAATAACATCCTTCCCATATGTAGGAAGTGCAATACGAAAAAAATGAAACCATAAACCACATAGCAAGCGTATGCCCGGCACTTGCACAGAACCAGTACAAAAAGAGGCACGATTCAGTGGCAAAAGCCCTCCACTGGAGCCTGTGCAAGAAACACCAGCTACCTTGCAGTAATGAGTGGTACGAGCACCAACCTGAGGGAGTGATAGAAAACGATCACGCAAAGATCCTCTGGGACTATAGTATCAGAACGGATAGGGTGATACGTGCAAATAGACCAGGCGTGACGTTGATTGACAAAGTCAAGAAGAAAGTATCACTCATTGATGTCGCAGTACCATGGGACACCACAGTTGAAGAGAAAGAGAGGGAAAAAATAGGATATTAAGTATCAAGATCTGAAAATAGAAATAGAAGGATATGCAGTGGAAATCGTGTCCATAATCATAGGAGCACTAGGCACGATCCCAGATCCCTGAAAAGGAATCTAGAAAAAACTAGACGCTGAAGTAGCTCCAGGACTCATGCAGAAGAGTGATCCTAAAACGGCGCACATAGTAAGAAAAGTGATGATCCCTAAGGAGGCGGATGCAAACCCGGAACCCCACACTATAAATACCACCCAGTCGAATTGGAGGACTGTGATAGAGCAAAAAAAAAAAAAAAAAATAATAATAATAATAATTAATAATTATAGACTAAGAAAGACAGTTATCAAAGACCCAGGAAAGATGATGATGATAAAGAAAGCAGAAGGATGATCAGGTATGACATCCCCAATCACGCTGTTCTCCTTAGACTTTGAATTCACGTTGATTCTTTGATTCGAACCATTAAAAAAAAATCCTCCCTTAAAAGAAATTTAATTTCCTCCTAATACAGATTCAACTTCCCTAAAAAAATTAATTTCCCCTAAAATACAAACTCACTGGCTCTTAAGAACACATAATTTCTCCTTAAAATACATATTCGCTTCCCCCCCCCCACCCCCCCCCCCCCCCCTCCCCCCCCCCCCCCCAAAAAAAAAGTCAGTTCCCTAAACAAAAAAAATCATTTCCGCCTACAAAAATCAAATTCTCCCTAAAAAAATAATTTATTTCCCCTTAGAAAAATCAATTTCCCCTAAAAAATTTATTTCCCCCTAGAAAAATCATTTTCCCCCTAGAAAAAAAAAAAAAACCTCGCCTGTGAATCGAAGAACATTTCAATACATATATAAACTGATTCAATCCCACCATTCTCCTCCTCCCTCTCCAGGAATCCCACAACTCTGACACCGACGACACAGCAGCGGAATAATTCCCCAGCCAGAGACACCAATGGAATCATTCCTTCGTTCGGAAGCCGAAGGGATATTTATTGACAGAGGTCTTTGGCTCTATGTTATAAGGAGACAAGGTCAGAGGGCGAAGGAAGGAAGTTCTGCTGTCACCGTCCCTGAAAGTTATCCTGCTAAGGATGCGACCATCTTCTAAAAGGACTTGATGTATCTGTCATTCTCATGTCAATGTTACGAAATAATGAATGACTATATAATTCCATACAGTATCTGTTATATCATATAAAAACCTACATAATAAAACTCTCCAATCAGCCTGCATCCCTTAACCCAAATGTTAGCATCAATAATAATAATAATAATAATAATAATACTAATAATAATAATAATAATAATAATAATACAATGTGGCGCCGTGGAGGAATCTAGAAAAATTAGAGGCTGAAGTAGCTCCAGGACTCATGCAGAAGAGTGTGATCTTAGAAACGGCACACATAGTAAGAAAAGTGATGGACTCCTAAGGAGACAGGATGCAACCCGGAACCCCACACTATAAATACCACCCAGTCGAATTGGAAGGACTGTGATAGAGCAAAAAAAAAAATAAATAAATAAATAAATAATAATAATAACAATAATAATAATAATAATAATAATAATAATTTTGATTTAGTACAAACACTCAGCAATTTTAATTTCGTTTACTAGCGTTAAATGGCAAGCACAGCAAAGATCAATTTTACCTCTTCACAGCTGAGGTCATTTGCAGACTTGAATTCAGTAAATATCACGGCAAATCCCAGTCCATTTGCATGTCTAATTATCTGAGAGAGAGAGAGAGAGAGAGAGAGAGAGAGAGAGAGAGAGAGAGAGAGAGAGAGAGAGAGAGTCCTTCCCCTACATTTCAGGTAAACAGAACAACAATTTTCTTGACTATGAACACGCAAGTGTTGAAGACTAATACTCATAGCCAAATCATTTATAAAAGACAAAATATATACGACATCCATCCCAAAATAGATACATCCACTTTATTGTAAAACATGTTATCAACACACGTCGACAACTTATCTCATACACATCATATCCATGCTGAAAGAAGTCAACCACCGTCAGTGGAAAACGACCCTTAGGCCTATGCTTGATACTTATATGAAACACTGGTCAGGACTGCTAGGAAGTCGCTAATTTGTATTCAACATGTATGATGTGTATGTGACGAGTTGACATGTTTATGACATGTTTCCATGTAATTTGGACTCATTCTGAATGGTCAAACGTACTACGGGTTCAGAATGATGTTCTCGTCACGCGTTTGAAAGATTTTCCTCCTTAACCGAGATTCCCAGAAACGGATGAATTTGGAGAGACTTTGTTCGGCGTCTTCTGTTGTCGAGAGTTTCTGGATCAATGCAACTCACCCTAGGTAATGGTTGTAATTATATCTTGCAAAGTTCCAGTATGCATTTGACTCCTATCTATTTATGTCAGAATATTATATTCCTTACTCCTCTGCTGTGACGAAGGAATTCCTATTTCTCAGACAAATCAAACAATGTATCCAGTCTTTTTTGCGGCCACAAAATTCGGTCCTTCAGTCTGAAGTTTCTGACAGCGTGTAGGTACAGCGTCAGCAATATCCAGAAGGAAGCAATATTCCATTTTATTGATGACCCAAGAAAGGCCTAAACACACAAACATTCCCCAGTTCTTCGCTGGACGATGGTTTTCGTGCTCGGCTTGCCAATCCGCTGGTCCGAAGTTCGATTCCCAGCTCGGCAACGGAATCAGAGGAATTTATTTCTGGTGATAGAAATTCATTTCTCGATATAGTGTGGTTCGGATCCCACAATAAGCTGTAGGTCCTGTTGCTATGTGGCCAATTGGTTCCTAACCACGTAAAAATATCTAATCCTTCGGGCCAGCCCTAGGAGAGCTGTTGATCAGCTCAGTGGTTTGGTAAAACCAAGATATACTAACTTTTACCAACATTCCCCTCCCCCGGCCACCCAACACCCCTCCCTACCCCTCCTGGATCTAGTCCGGGTACCTGCACCCCCTCGCTGGAGGCTGGTGAAATACAGAGCGGAATTTGAAGGCTGGGCTCTTCCAGAGAGGACACTGGACTCACTGGAAAACTGGGCTTTTACACGAAGGGAATATGAAAATAGTGGCGATTGTAATTCATATTGACGTAAATGATTGTATTTACACTGAGTGGAAATTACTGTATTGTATAGCGAGTTGAATTGGTTTGTATTCTACAATAAGTTGAATTATTATGTAGTACAGAGAGTTAAAATTTTATTTCATGGGGAGTTGAAACGATTGTATTGCAGTTTCAGGCAGATCTCTGTAGATTATTCATAATTTCCAAGTTAATAACAGCTCTAGAGACAACTGGATTTTTGGTAATGGAAATAATATCCAAACTGTTTCTTTCGGTATAGAATACCTTGGCCAGGCAGACGTTTTTTAATAGGTAACTTTCTATACATATTATGGTCTCACTCTTACGTTTCCTGGAAAAAATTCTATTTGTATGTCATATGACAACTCAGAACTGGAAAAAGCCCAGGTGGAAATTAACCTGAGTTTGGTAGCGACGTCTGCCTATGAGAGAGAGAGAGAGAGATAGAGAGAGAGAGAGAGAGAGAGAGAGAGAGAGAGATGTAATTACTTATTGAAAGCAATTTCGTATGTCAAATGATTGATAAAATTCAAGTGAGACCCGATATTGTCTTTCAAAATCTTACGGAATGTTTCTAATAAAGTTGCTTCCAAAATCCATGGAATGGGATAGAACATAGAATTTTAGGTCAAAGGCCAAGTGCTGAAAGGGGACAGAGTAAAAAGATGTCAAAGGTGTAACAGGAGGAAATACCTCGCAGCAGCAACATTATGAAGAAAGTAAGAAGGAAGAAAGAGAATACGAAAGGAGGTAAAGAGAAAGGAATGACAGGGATTGGAGCTAAGGGCCGAAGGGACGCTGCAATGGACCTTAAGTAATGCGTACAGTGCACCAAGTGAGGTGCACTAACGGCACCTCTCATTTAGGGGGTAAACGTTCAAATGGAGGAGACTCCAAACTGCTCGGATGCAAATCAAGCCCTCGACGAAGGGAAAGCCAACTTGTGGATAAAAATGCAAAATAGAAAAGAATAACTATAAAAAAGAAAGCAAAAGTATAAACAATAAAAAGACAAATTAGAAGTTGGACAAATGTCTGTCCCTTCCTTCAAACCTCCACAGAGAAGGAGAAGAAGAAGCAAAAGATGCATCTCCTCTTCCTTCCTCCAAAGCAACGAAGGACGGACGGAACAACAAACGATGAGACTCAGCATTGTTTGTTTGCTTGTGGTTTGTCCGTCGTTTGTATTCGATTCTATTGCGACTGCGACTGAAGGAGGATAGCCCCGCCAGAGGGAACTGCCCTAGAAAGAATCCTTCCCTTCCTCGCTTGTAGGGCGCCTCTCTCCTGCAGGACTCTCTTCGGGAGGAATATTAACAGATTCCGTGCTTGCGTCGATTTGATTCCAGAAGAATATTGGAGTATGTGCGCGAAACAAGTTGTAATAAACGTCCACAAACATCCACAAACTCACTGTTTCAAACGTCCTAACTACTTAGGTGATCATACTAAAACAAAAACACAAGAAACAAACACACAAGAAATGGAAATTTTGGAAAAAATGCTATTCAGAAGTTAGTCAGTCTCGGGACTAAAATGAGACTGAGGGGAAACAGTCTAAATTCTAAGCATCTCTCTCTCTCTCTCTCTCTCTCTCTCTCTCTCTCTCTCTCTCTCTCTCTCTCTCTCTGGCACCAAGCCTTTCGTCCAAAAACCCGATCCCCTGGACACAAGCCCTTCCCTTCTCAGTTGCGATAGCCAATGTCACCCAAAATATTTTCTTTAATATTATACATATTTTCGGGAAGAGAGAGAGAGAGCAGGAGAAGAAAGGGTGGAGAATGAAAAACTGAGAAGGGTGGGAATCAGGAGAGAGAGAGAGAGAGAGAGAGCGAGAGAGAGAGAGAGAGATATTCCGCTTTGTGAAACCAAGAACGAAAGAGGGAATGAGAGAAAAAGGCGAACGAGGGACAAAGCAAAGGCGAGAAGGGGAAAAGGAAATCCGATCAATTAAATGACACAAAAGAAAGTATTAAAACAAATAATAAATTTAACCTTAATTAAATGGGAAAAAACATCAGCTATTTAATCTTAAAAACATTCAGGAGGAGGAACCCAATTAGGAGCATTTGAGTAATATTTAACTAAAGAGAATCAGATTTTGCTTAGATAATGTCTCAATGAAAATGGCGTCTCAAAGGCAGAGGTCATATATGCATATACAGTATATATATATATATATATATATATATATATATATATATATATATATATATATATGCATATACGTATATATATATATATATATATATATATATATATATATATATATATATATATGCATATACAGTATATATCTATATATATATATATATATATATATATATATATATATATATATATGCGACTGCTTCAAAAACAAGAATCATTACCTCTTTATATTTAGTTATGTATAACTAGTGGCTTCCAGCGCCGGCTGCGACCCACCGCGTTAAGTCAATGACACTTTGTCCATAATTCACTACTTGGGCAAACTCAGATACGAAAGGTTTTGGGAATAAGATTACAACATATAACAGTTGCTAAAGAGGATTCGCAAGTATTTTCAAAAACTCACTCACTCTCTCTCTCTCTCTCTCTCTCATAAACACAGGTACTGTATTGTCCCGGTAAATAAACAGAATTGCCGTTACATTCAATACTGCAATTTCACAGCCAACAGCCTTAATGATCAAATTGACTCTGATGGAAATAAGATCACCAAATCCCAGAGGGATTAATGCCCCAGCCCTCATTCACAAATCTTCAAAAGCTACAGGACTTTGTAGGGGAATCCCAAAGAGAAATCTCATTAATTCCAAAAAACGAAAAAGTGTAAATGATGTTGATACTGCCTATGGTTTCCCAAAATGGAATGTTGTTCAATGTTAGTGTCCCTCTATTGAAATATAAAAGGCTTGTTATACTATAACGAAAGGCTGAAAATCATACAAATCACTTTCGATCGTGCGAGGAAAAATTGTACTTCTGGTGGACAAAGATCCTTTCGACTTATTCAGTTCATCTGTTTAAGGAAAATACTTAATCGATTACTCGTCTTCCTACAACGGCTGAAAAATCACACAATCACTGAGACTGTGTGGAAATTGCACTTCTGGTGAGAAGAAAAAACTACCTTAAGCACTCCTCACGAGAAATGTCGCCCCTCAGGTCACATAATTCGATTTGCTATTGACTCTGGCTTATCAAATTCATGAATTCTGATACTCAGATACTTGGAATTTGCTCCTACTTGAAGTGAACGAGACGAGAAGTGGCCTTCGCCTCTCCACTGATTCTTCTCTCTCGAGCTGACGTCTTCAGGACGTGGGTGGCATACTCTGGCTTTCGTACCTATGTCAATTATCTTGGACGGAAATCTGAATCATTATATAAAATTTAGGCCAAATGCCAACCGCTGGGCATTGATAGCAGAGGCTTCTGAGGAAAGTAAGATGGAAGAAAGAAACTATGAACGGAGGTACAGTAAAAGGAATGAAAAGGGTTGCTACTAGGAACCGAAGGGACGCTGCAGAGAACTTTAAGTAATGCCTACAGCACACTGCGTGAGGTACACTGACGGCACTAACCCCTTCCACTACGAGGAATCATCTTATCTTATATATAGAGGAATATAGGAGCTTGTGATAGGCAATGGGTAGTTGGGGGGAGGTGGAAGGGGAGGAGTTGCCAATGGGTAGGAGGAGGGGCATTCCTAAAGGAGATAGTTTGTGGTGTGTAAGTGTTTAGTATTACCTATCGAGAAAATTAATTTATTTCAGGGTATGATCATCTCTCTCTCTCTCTCTCTCTCTCTCTCACACACAAAAGTTTCATTACTAATCCCTGGACAAGCGAGTTAATGTTTCTTGTTGGCGTGTAGAGGTTTCTTTTCAAGTTTTACAAGTTTTCTGGTTAGCGCCACTGCTCTCGAGAGTCGACTGACAAACCAAGGTATCTAAATTTTGTACTGGGCTCTGATCACTAGAGAGCGAGAGAGAGAGAGGAGAGGAGAGAGAGAGAGAGAGAGAGAGAGAGAGAGAGTCTCTACTGATATGAAATACAGTCAGTATTACGAAAAAAATATCAATTTATCAACCTTCCAAAAGCTGTTGTTTAAGTATAAAAAAATAAAAAGTAAATGATAAAGTGAAAAATAAAAAAAAAAATAAATAAATAAAATCTACAAACGATCCATAAAAAGTCTGATAACTTTCTCTCTCACTTATGAACTACTCCCTAAATAATTATTCAGAATCACTTACTGACTCTTCCCATTCCAAAATCTAACCCGAGTCTGGAATAACATTGACGCCCACATGACAACAGTCACTTTCGAACCTCAATTAACACAAAACGTGGCAACTTGCAATGCCCAAATCCCGTGAGGGCATTGCCCAGCCTCGCTAAAATAACTCTTCTAATGGACCTCCATTAATCTATTCAAACGCTGACATTACGAATACATCAATAATGCAACAGGATCCGGAATTACATCGTTTATTGTATACCAAAATGGCGGTTATGGATTCGTAATATAAATTTCTGGCTATTTGTCACCGGAACGGAATTCCTAATTGCAAGGGAGATGCGCATCTGCATATCCCGCCTTTCATTTATTCCAGTCATGCATTTGTACCCGATTCAAAAATTACTCTGAAAATGATGTTTGATTTCATTTGTTTCATTACCGGTGATTTTGCGACAAATGAATGCCATTATTCCCGACGCAAACGGCACTAATTGATAGATGATTTTGTTAGATTCCATGATCAAATTAATAAAGTTTTTTTTTTTATTCTGTCACTTTGAGTTTGCTCTGATACTAAAATTATGTCTCCCATAAGAAACAAATGTTGCAAAATTTATGGATGATTTGATTAAGTCCAGACCACTAAAAAGGATTTTTGTAAATGATTTTTCTTTCTTTTCTTTCCAAAGCACCAAAGGTGGAAGTATACATTTTTCTTCTGGGGAGTTTTGAAAACCTGTCCCTACAATCAGAATCCAGTAGGGGGTGGTTACCATCAGTGCACTTTACATGGGTGCACTGTATTCATTACTTAAGGTTCTTTGCGGCATCCCTTATTCCCCTAGCCTATCTAACCACCTTTGTCGTTCCTTTTACTGGTAACCTCCGTTCGTATTTTCTTTCTGCCATTTATTACTTTCCCCCTCAACCGTCCTCCTAACGAGGAGAGAGAGATGAGAAGAGAGAGAGGATAGATAGGAGATAAGAGAGATAGATAGGTGTCGTAAAAAACAACTTTGACGAATGCCGACTAAATAACATGTCCGTATATTCCCCTCTTTAATCTCTGCTCTCTTCTCTCTCTCTCTTCTCCTCTCCTCTCTCTCTCCCTCTCTCCTCTCTGATCAACAGGAAGATACACTCGCCATTATCAACGAGTCTACCTGACCTCCTTTGGCATTCAGTCTGTTTTGATGACGTCATACATTAACATGGCCCAAATAATCAAATGACATTTCTCTTCAAAATGAATGATATTGTTTTGATGCGCTGATGTCGATGAACTGTAAATAAAAGATGTTTTGGGTTGTATCGACAAATCCTATTTAGACCTCAAGGATTAGCGAGCAATAACTGTGTAGGATAGGTTCGAACTAATCATAGGTTTACGTATTTGACGATTGAATGATGAATTTAATAATAGCGTTGAGAGGAAAATTATGTTTTGTTCCATGATGACTTTGCATTATCTGTCATGAACAACATTGTCAGCTTCTTTGGGCGGTCAACAAAAATGCGAACCTTGAGCGACTCAATCCTTTCTCAATTTTGTTTCATAATCCAATGTAATTTAATTAATACTATTATGAATCTCCACACCAACAACAGACTAATTACAATTAGACAATAATGATAAAATCTACAAAAATAACCTTTTGGTAAAGGGTAATTATCGATTAATAGTAAATTTTAAAAAACGTGCATAGATACAGACGTTGTTGTCCACCTGCTACCAAATATCAGACTAAGACAAACCACCTTCTCCCTTCCTTGAATGAACGAATTGACACAAAAGGAAACAGTAACCTAAACATCAGAGAAATACATTTTTAACGAGAATCCCCAGATCACGCAAATTCATTCAACGAAGGTTCGACACAAATCTGAAATAATGAATGGTGTTCAAAGCCTCCTTCTTGTTTCTTATCCTCGTATCTGTTCCATTTCCCACCTTCCGTTTGCTTTATAGGTAATGATCGCAATTCTCTATTTTGGTGCAGCGATGCTCGAATGTTTCAAGAAGCGCTCATTAAGAGAGATAAAGTGATGACCCTTATCCCACCTGCCTATAAGACCCTCATCAACACCCTTATTAGTGTTATCCTTCCCTTCCCCTCACACTTTCAATAGGGCTGTTGTCGCTCCTTCTGTGTAATACAGTTGTTTTTTTGGGTTAAGAATGAAATTGCAATTTCAATTGTTTCCCTGGGAAATATCTTGAGCTGGGGAGGACGGTTGGAAATACCATAGTAATAATAAAGTTTTGTTGGGTGGTCTCTCTCTCCTGCTCTCCCTTTCCTTTCACATGCTATGCACCAAGCATTCAAGCTACAACTGTTGCTTTAATATCTAATTCCGGTTCCCCCCAAACGAATTTAATATATTTGTTCATATATGTTAGCCGAAGGGGTGACTTTTTTTAGTTGAATAAGAAATTCGTTGGCTCCTGGGCTCGAACCACGGAATTGAAGAATTCAGGATGGAGTTAGGTACAGTGACCCACTCTTAACATAAATGAAGCTATATTAATTCCGAGGTTAGAGCCGAATTAGATATTCAAGGACAGTTGTAGTTTAAATGCTTGTATATGAATTCACGGCGATATGATAAAACTCATACTATAATGCATATAAACACATACGCAAGCACAATCCATACAATATTTAGTGTATCTGCATTCTAAAACATGTCCAAAACCGTACGTCAAGTTAACTTTCTCCAACACCATCACAAGTTGAATACAAATTAACGACTAATTGGTGTTTCCTAACCAATGCTTCTCATCCAAAAACAACCGGCCCATTTGCTTCCGCCGTTTTATGTAATGTGTCTATATTTGAAAAAGAAAATCAGGCCTTACAGTAAACATGTCATAAAAAAAACAAAGTCCAGCAACTTATCAGATGCAATATCAAGGACATGTTGAAAACAATATGTCAACGACCTCAGTAATGTCCGAATGTTTGGGAATGTTTAGTTAACCGAATGAAATGGCTGGTCAGGACTCCCAGCGGAGTCCGCTGACTTGTATTCCAACTTGTTTGTGACATGTGTGCAACGGAGTCCGCCAACATGTGTTTAATAACATGTTATACCTATATTTGTGTTGGAAGCATCGATCCAGGATTGAAAATCCCACTTTCCACTTTAGATGAGAATCATCATATTAGCGTCTCATTTTAAACTGGAAGGACACAGAAGCAGTCTCGACTTCCATCTTTGTGAACGAGAACAGACAAGACACAAAAGGGACAGACCGGACAGTAGCCAGACTGACATTTGATAAGAACCGGACATCACTGGAATAACTCAGCGCAGATTCAAGACAGCCCAGTTATAGCCTACATCTTAGCCTCCTGCCATTTTCCCAAAGATATCTTGGGACGTCACTCATTCAAAATTAATTTCCCAGTAAATGTTTGTTATAATTTCGAAACACATGTTGAGTTTTAATAAAGAAATGAATAAAATAAGTAAGTAAATGGATGAATAAATGTATAAAAAAAAAAGTCATTTAATGAAATATATAACGAATGAAAAAGTAAAAGAAATAACTAAAAAAAATCTTCCCAGTACATGTTCTATAATTTCGGAAACCGGTGGATGTAGAGTTTAATAACATTGAATAAATGCTTCAACTAGAAATTAAACTAATTGTCAATCGATTACAAATTAAAAATGAATTATAACATCAAATAAAAACAAATAATCTAAAAATATCCAAATAAAAATACCTAAATAATATGCAAACCCAGGCCAACTATTAGCCCTCTGCTTGCTTGCAGTCAAAAAGAAAACCAACTTCAAATACCCACATACCACTGCAACCACAAGAAAAATGCCCCACATACCTAAACATAAGAAATATTTGTCAACTAGAGTACAAAAAAAAATAACCCTCCCATTTATTTACGAAATATTATACAAAGTTAAACCCTTAAACTTTATAAAACACTGTTTTCGATAAATTTATTCTTCAACAGCAATAAAACCTATTTCAAACACAATTCTATGAATGTGCATTTGCTAGTCTTTCCCAGTCTTGTTTCCTTTAATCCCACTGAAAGGGAAGAACCAGATTAAAATGAGGGAAAGGGGGGGGTGGGGGGGTTGGGGAAACGATAAAAAAGGAATTAAGAGGAAACAATGAACATCGAGACGAGGGAACGAGAACGAGAAAAACAAATACTAATGGAACACTTCTTTCAAACCAATGGAAAGGCTGGCTCTCTCATTCTCCTTCTCTCCCGAGTGTTTCGGTTTCTGCTAAAGAGAGAGAGAGAGGGAGAGAGAGAAATTGACCAAAAAGTGGATGATGAGTGAGATTCTCTCATAAACATTATAATAGTATATATATGGTTATAATATAATATATATATAATATATATATAATAATATTATTATATAATATAATAGAGAATGCTATATATATATATATATATTAATCCACCAACCAACCATAAAGGCCACTAATCTATAGTAGGCAGGAGAAGGGCGCAAAGAACACAGTAACATACATGTAATTCACAATTGCTATGAACATATGAGCCACATAAACATCAAATATTTTAACTTAGTAATTAATAACCGAAACAGAAATTATCTCAAAATGCGTTATGCACTACTTACCACATTAGACAATTAAAACCCAACCTTCTACATCTAGATAAACTACTGCAAAACTAACTGGTTGAATTTTGACGAATAAAAAATATGCCTAAAGGAAAACCACCTATAAAACATTCCCCACTGGAAAGAAACAGAGTATCAACTCCGAATATTGTCCCGAATATTTACCATCCTCCAAATATACAATCTAGTGGGATTTTTAACCTCTGTATTTGCTAGCATATTTCAAATTTCAAAGCACTGATATTTCAGGTTAAATAGTTGACCGCTTTGTCAAAGGCAAATAATGACCGTTAAATATTCTCTCTCTCTCTCTCTCTCCGTCTCTTCGTCTCACAACTCCGTCTCATCCTCTCCTCTCTCCCTCATTCTCTCTCTCTCAAATCCTCCTCCCATTCATCTCTCCGTCTCCCTTCGTCTCCGACTCTCTTTCTCACATCTGGGTCATCTTCTCTCCTGTCCCCCCCTCCCTCTCTCTCCAAAACCATCTACTCAACTCTCTGTCTCTCCCTCGTCAATCTCGAAGTCTCTTTCGTCGCGTCTCGTACCTTCCCTCCTCAATCGTCACTCTCCTCTCTTTCTCCTCTCTCTCTCTCTCTCTCGCTCATCCAAATAACATTCAAACCACGCAACTTACCACTTCACTATCAACCACCGCCATCTTGAATGGCGGTTGTATCAACCCAATGGCTTTTGACTTTCCAGCTAAAACTAATCTATCTCAACATCCTACTTTAATCCTAATCCTTCCTTCCACCGTCACGTTTAGGCACCACTTGATCCTTTGAAACGTCGAGGGTTCGGTCTTTCCGCCAAGGAGGAAGGTCGTCGGACACTGAAACAACCGTGTCCATGAAATGAATTCCTGAAGGAAGTTGGTGCGATTTACTTAGGAAAGAAGATGTTTTTGTAATTTTGTACCTCAGGAATTTCAGAGAGGATAGAGAGAGACCCCAGGAGACAGAGAGAGGAGAGAGAGAGATAGAAGTGTTCCAGGTGACTATAGGGACCAAGGTCTCTCAAGGTCCCTGACCTTCCCTTTTGTCCTTTCTCTTTCCCTGAAAAGGTCAATTCTTTGAAACCTTTGACTGGCAGTGAAGACAAAATTTGTCAGGAAGGCAAAATGGTTTTTCCCACGAAAGATTTTGTCGTGCTTCGATGGAGGATTATTCGGGAAAACGTATTAAAAAATGCGACAGTGAATAACAAGATAGATTTAATATATAAAACTGCTCAATTATACCAGGATTCATCCATAAACATAATAATAATAATGAGAAAATTTATAATTAATATTCAAAGGTTAATGACAATACTAAATTATACTGATAATTTCATAATCATAAATTATTGTTTAAATTTGTCATTTTCTCAACTAATACTGGTAATCATCATTAATGGCGAAATACAATGATTTTAATTCTTAATTAATTATCATAAATATGGGTTAATAACCAAAACCTACTAAATGAACATTCCAGTTCACGTTCAAGTTACCCCCGGGACAATCCACAAGAGCAAAAGGTTACCAAACAACAACAATAAAAACAAACTATCCAGAACGTTTGAAGTTTCGGTGTATTACTATACTTCACACTTTCGTGATGAATAAGTAACTGATGAAATAATTGATGAACACAAAGGATGGAGGAGGCTTTATTCACTGATCTCTATGGAACCGTTTAATATTCCCGGCTGGAATTTGGGGGGTCGATGCGATTTGGCACAGAAGTCATTTTGTATAAAGCAAATAACTGAATTTATTATGGAAGTTTTTAATTGGTTATTGCCTGCAAAGTTGAAGGCGTCCATCAGACTCCATAGGCCTAACTGCCCAAACCCCTCGCCAAACAAACATTTGCAATATAGTTATATGGGTAGTCAAGGCATTAACTGTTTTACTACCGGTGTGCATAACTCATGAGAGAGGCGCGAGGAGGAGCGTAGAAGAGAGAGGAGGAGAAGAGAGAGAGAGAGAGAAGAGAGATGGTTGATGAACAAGGCAACAACGACATTTCACAAATGAAACGATTTTTAAATAAAGAGCCAAGTTATTATTGTCTCGAAGGCCAGAGAAAAAGAAGAAATCAATCTGATCGATCAAGTTTGAATAAGAAAGTGAAACAGAATGGCGTTAACAATACAATCCACCATGGGTCACTTCGAGAGTTGTAAGTAATAAAAAATCAACAACAGGTAAAAAAACAAAATAAGCATCGCTGTGCTTATCGTCCGAAAAAAAACGACGGACGTAAAAAACTAAAGAAACTGAAAGTGATTCATCAGACTGGAACTTTTGAAACTTTCTTTTTTGTGTTTTCTCCTTCCATCTGCAACCTGTTCCTCCATTTTTTCCTCATTTCTTATATTCTCCTCGTTCGGTTCTGAACCCTTGTCAGTTAATCCATCAACAACTTTTAAGTGGTCTGAGTTGATTAGTGTCAATTAAACCAATTCTACACTAATGAAAATAATTTCACAACAACATCAATTGGCGATTTGGTCATTTTTTTTCCTTACCATATAGGCTAAGTCATCCTTCTTCTCTTCGTTCCTTTGACTTGTTCAGGTAAGCATCAGCAACGCTTTCGGTTAGTTCTGCCTTGAAAGGTCCAGATTATCGAAATATAATTCGTTCTAATTAAAATTAAAATAATACAATTAGACGAAATCAGCCTTTTCTTCAAACTGCGCATGGTTCCAAGTTTTTTAAACATGTTTCAAGTTGAGACCGATCTTCGTGAATAGAACATAGGTCCTAGCTCGTGATGTGGCCCCGGAGGGAGGGAGGGAGTTGATTTTTAGGGCACTGGTCGCACTCCAAACCCCACCCCCCAACCATCCTGCCCAAACTGATGATTAAAATTAACTCCTTTACAGTTTCACCGAAATAAATCGTCACCTTATTAATTAACCATTGGTCCAAATTTAAATAAAGAGATATATATGCAAGTGCTCAAGTTCATTCTCGTGTTAGTTAGGAATTTGTTTTCTTAAAAAATTTGAGGGTCCATTTTCCTTTCTTACGTATGACATCATTCCCAAGAGTCCCTTAAACGAATATTTCCTTCCCGTTAGAAAACAAACCACCATAATTCTGAAACAGTTCATCTTATGAATCTTGACAAAATCATTAGGCCTACCCTCCTTAAGACAGTGGTGCAATAATACGTTCAGTTCAAGGGACAATCCTTATTTCATTTGGAATAGGCTCGGAGTTTTTAACAGAGTTTGCCTGCAAATAGCACTCAAATAAGTTTCCAATTCAAAAGAAACATACTAACTTCTGCAACTGTCCCATTATTCGAAATCTTTACAAAGGAATAGGCCTGCCTACGAATGGTTACAGATAGCAATGACTCAGCATAGACCATAGTTCCATGCGCTGCTCACTCAACAACGAAGATTCCTGTTCAAAAAAAAAGCATCATAATTCCCAAATTTGTCCATTCTACGGAAATATGTCCAACCAACCCGATTAGACCCTGCCAGTTCTGCCACTCGTAAACAACCATGGTCAAAAAAATACAACTTTGTTCAAGGGACAATCTCACCTGAATAGCCTGGTTTGGGCGTCACACAAAACATGGCGCCTAATTAGGACTTTTTTTTTTTCGTTTTTTTTTTTTTCCTTTTTTCGCCTTTTCACGAAGTTTGAATATTGGTCGGATGCAATATTATTCCCTTAACCACAGCGATTACTTTTGTTTTTTTTTTTTGTTTTTTTTTTCTTATGGGAACGACTTCGGCTCCAAAGGTCCCAAACGCTTCTCCTTTGTCACAAATAAACGTCATCAAACCACGAACAACCCGTCTCCTCGTGGGAGATTAAAAAACGGTCTTTAAAACGTTCATACTCGACAAAATCAATACGCGATCAAAGACCTGAAGAGTTTCGGATCCATTATAGGTCCTAATGAACGCAACAGGCAGTCAGAGAGGCAAGGAGGATACATTTTTAAACCTCTCTCTCTTCTCTCTCTCCGCTCGCCATGGCTCGATCCCCACAATCTTCGCATCCTCATACTCTCTTCTCTCTATCTCTTTCTCTCTCCAATCCCTCCTCGTCTCTGCCCGTCCCGCTCTCGTCTCGCCTCACGCCACCCCTCTCTCTCTCTCCCTCAAGTGCCGACGTTCCCACTCAAACTCGGAGCTTCAAGGTCTTCCCTCCCTCTCTCTCTCTCTCTCCGTTTCTCTCTTAGATCAACTCTAAAGACTTTGGTTCGTTGTCCTGTATATTTGCGCTTCTCTCTTGATCTTTTGACAGGATTTGTCATTTCATGTCGGGGAAAGTTAAATCTTCACAATCTGTTGAACACTTATTCGGTGCTGACTTACACCACTAGACTCACTGTAGACAGTCATTCTACATTAACAGATTTAACTATGGCCGTTAAAGAATATTACATATTTATCTATTAGTAATACGTAATTTTACGTCCAGGAAAAAACAAATGCTACATCGATGTATCGAACATCCACTCGGTACTTACTGACACCACTAGACTCATCGTAAACTGTCTGAAATATTTCATTAACACAACGTTCGCCTCATTTGCATACTCGCCTATGACCTGAACGCCATCTCTTGCTTTAAATAATCAACATCATATTCTCTTTTTTCCTTCATTTATTTCTAAACTTAAAGTATCGACTATGCATGAAAACTATTCCCAGAGGTAAGCATGTACTATATACTACGTAGCTTCGAATGACATAGGCCTATGCAAAGGCTTCCATATCAAGTTCCTTTATTCTATCGTCTATTGCAGAAGCAATAGACGATAGAATAGGTTCATCTACAGATTCCAGAGCAAACAGTGGCATCAACTCCCTTTAATCCGAGCTTGATCCTCCTTAAATGGGGTCTCATGTTGCCATATAGGCCTTACTGCATAAGATAGACGTCAATAAATATAATATACATATTGTCGTGCTGCAAGAATGAATTACAATCCTTTTGTGTTATGGAGATCTATATATATATATAATATATATATATATATATATATATATATATATATATATATATATATATATATATATATATATATATATATATATATATATATATATATATATATATATATATATATATATATATATATATATCTATATATATATATATATATATATATATATATATATATATATATATATATATATATATATATATATATATATATAAATGCGTTGAAATTCACAGCAGTTTCAGGACCAAACTGGTCTTCTCTTCAAGCGATGACATAATTATATAGTGCAATAAAAGAGGAAAGTTACAAATGCAGGTTTTTCCCTCTCTTGACTCTCGTAACTTTTCTTTTACTGTATTAATCTATAATTGCCTGAAAGAGATCAATCTATCTTGACACCTTGACACTGGGTGATTTTTACTTTTTTTTATATTTGTTGCAAAACGCAACGGAATTTTAATTCCGACCGTTTACCATAGCAGTTCAAAATGTATAGAAAACGGAAGTCAGATCACGTGAAAAGGTAACGAAGACATAAAATACGATTCCTTAACCTTGCATTCCCAGGGTTCCTTGGATCAAGAAAGGGATCCAGGCCTAGTATAGCTCCAGTACGATAGGATTATAATTTAATCTGTCGGCAACTTATTATATACATGTCATAAGTTAACGATAAGTCGGCGACAGCTTGTTCAAAACTAATCTTGGGAAGATTCTGCTTAATCCTATGAAGCTCTGGTCAGGACAACCAAAAAGTCAATGACTTGTATTCAACTTGTTTGTGGCGTGTGGACGACAAGTAATAATTAACCCTCTTCAATAATTAACCACCAGCTATAGTTGACCCCCGCTATAATAAGTCCTCTGCAATTATTAACCATCCGCAGGAATACTCTCTCTAAAATTATTAACCTCCGCAATAATTAACCATCTCCAGTTATTAACCTCTAAAACAATAACATCTGCAATAAACTAAGTGCAATAATAAACTGCCTGTAATAATTAACCCTCTTCAATAAATATCCCTTTTCAGCATCTAACCTTCTGCAATAATCAACCACCTAACATAGTAAACCCTCTGCAATAATTACCCACCTCCAATAGTTAGCCCTCTGCAATAATTAACACCTGGTATACTTAACCATCTGAAATATCTAACCCACTACAATAATTAACCCTCCGCTATAATCAACCTCGGCAATACTTAGCCTTCACATTAATTAACCAACTGTAATACTTAACCACATGCCATGGTTAACTGCCTTCATTAACCACTGCATGCATTAATGCTCTGCAATAATTAGCCACTTAACATAGTTAACCATCTGCAGTAATTAACATTCCTCAATAATTAACTACATGCCGTAGTTAACCCTCTACAATAATTAACCACCTACCTGCAATAGTTATCTGAAATATTTAGCCCTCTACAATAATTAACCTTTTGCTATATCAACGACCTGAAATAATTAACCGCCTTCATTAATTAACCACCTTCAATAGATAACCCTTTGCAATATTCAACCATCTGCAGTAATTAACCTCTGCAATAATTAACCATTTTCAATAGTTAACCCTCTGCAATACCTAACCACCTGGAGTAGTTAACCTCTGCTACAGTTAACCATTTGCAATAATTAACCCTCCAAATAAATTAACCGATTTTAATAACTAACCACCAAAATTAAGTAACCATCTGCAATAATTAACCATCTACAATCAATGACCACTTGCAATAATGAACCCCCAGTAATAACTTGAGCAATAACCTCCACTCAGACCAAAGTGTTTCCTCAACAGTTGTGGTCAGGTTCCAACTTCTTCTATGACAAGTGTGGCTCAGTTGGCAGCGTCCTTGTCTTTCAAGGCAAAGGCCTGGGTTCGATCCTGATGTGGGTCTATAGATCATTAGCATATTCAATCACGAATGAACGTGACTGTAAATCACATCACGAGTTTAATCATTCCTTCAGAGTTTCATTCCCAACATCCCATTAGCAGAGAGAGAGAGAGAGAGAGAGAGAGAGAGAGAGAATCGACGCTTTTAAAGGCAATGCATCAGTTGCTTCTCATTATTGAACGATATTAATATCAAAAGAAAAAAATCAATAGATAAATAAAATAAAATAAAAACATATACACTCAAGAGCACAAACCTCCGTCAAAGTCAAAACTCACTCTTTGGGGGTCTGGAATTGTAATATAGAATTAAGGCCAAAGGCTAATAAGCGTTGGGACCGATGAGGTCATTCAGCGCTGAAAGGGAAGTTGAAGAATAGAGGGGTTGAAAGGCGTAAAAGGAGGGAAACCTTCCGGAGTTCCTCTATGGAACAATTGTCGGGAAACGGTGGAGGAAACCAAGATGGAAGAAAGAGAATATGAACGGAGGTAGAGTAAAAGGAATGAAAAGGGTCGCAGCTGGGGGCTGAAGAAGGGGGGCTGCAAAGAACCTTCAGTATCATACGCGGATTCAGAATATATTTTGTGGCTTATATCGTAACATAGAATGGAACGTTGGACTATCCTTCCTTTTCATGAAATTTATCATTAAAAAAATGAAATTCGGTGCTATCCAGTAAAAGGTGAATAAAGCCTTATTTAATTCATTACTGCAATGCATTCTTATGCATTCTTCTCATGCATTCCTTCCATTCATGTGAAAGTGCATTCCACCCATCAATCACGGATCCCTGAAGCCCAAATCCACTCCCTGGCTCCTCCATAAAGGCCCACGTCCTCAAACCCCCCCCCCCCTTTTTTTTTACCCATTCATTGTCATTCTGGGCCTTATGCCACCTCTCGTCTGTCCCCGGGGATGAACGAGGTAATCATTCTCTCTCTCTCTCTGAAATAATGAGACTTAGGGAATATATGCGAGAATGCTGGAGAGATGACCTCCTATGCATTAGGGAGGGAAAGGGGGGGGGTGGCTTATCAAGGACTGAGAGATGAGAGAGAGAGGAGAGAGAGAGAGAGAGAGAGAGAGAGAGAGAAGGGGGGGGGGCCTAAGATTTACGGGCTAAACAAGCAGATAAACGTACAACTTATACATAAACATTCACACATATATTTATGTGCATACTATGTGTATGTATACTTCAACACAAACTCAAAAGAAATATTACAAACTCGTTACTTTACCTTTTTGACAGTTGAATGAACCGCCAGAAGACGACGTCACCTGGAATAAATGGAAACAAATATTATAAAAAACCACATTTATCACTATAAACATAATATGGGAGAAAGTTTATCTTTTAGCACTTGTTAACTTCCTATAAAAAATAAATAAATAAATAAATAAATTCACTGAGAATTTTACAGTTCTCGACGTGAGGAAAAAAAATTTAATTGGACACTTAAGAAAATTGAAATTTTCCAAAATGGGCCTATCTAAAACGTACACATTTTAATTCGAATAATTTTTATTAATTCTGCCCAAAAACATTACTCGAATACAAAAATTTCTTGCCAAAACACCAAATTTCTTAAAAAATTTATGACTATTAAACATAAACTTTCCAAAATAGGCCTACAAAAAACTCAAACTTCAATACACATATGTTTTCTATAACCTCTGCCTAAAAAAAAAAATTCTTGCAAAAAAAAAAAAAAAAAAAAAACTATGAATTCAAAAATCCAATCGCTAAAGTCTACAAATATTAGTCCACAGAGAATGGAATGGAATATAAAATTTGAGCCAAAGGTCTGCTTGGAAGCAAGAGCCCGTGCTTACGATAAAATTACAATATAGCACTGTAGGTTTAATCAAAATTCCAATTAAATCAATACAGATATTGAGTCCAGTAATGCCACTCCTTTCAGATTAAATCACAGTCGCTAAATTACTACATTGATGGGCTTCTTTAGAAGCAAGAGCCCGTGCAAGCCCAAGACTCACTCAAGTCTTAGAGCAAAGATTTGAAAATTCGAATTAACTGGTTGACATCAGTGATGTCAGTGACCTCGAGAGACAGTAGTAGAAGAGTGACAGAATCTATTCAGAAATTGCCTCTCGAGGTACCCCCAGTGCTTACATGCATTTCTTACCTTTACCTCGATGAGGTACTAATATTCCTTCCTCCATGTGGCTGCAACCCAACACAGTCCATATATATAAAAAAAAAAAGTTTTCAAGAGAGAGAGAGAGAGAGAGAGAGAGAGAGAGAGAGAGAGAGAGAGAGAGAGAGAGAGAGAATATTACTCATTTAAATGCCAGTTTCAGACACAGATACAAACCTGAATATTATACCTCTGGGTCATATGCACGACAGTAAACAGACAAAATATAATAATAATAATAATAATAATAATAATAATAATAATAATAATAATAATAATAATAATAATAATATTTTTGTTAAAGATGATGGCAGCATCAGTGGAATTGATTTTATATATGGTCTTTTCAATTCTTCTTATTATTCTCTTCTCATCAGGGCTGATATTTGCTAATAGCTGGCCGATGTTCATATCTCGGTGAAAGAAATGTTTTCTAAAAATAATAATTTATTGATATGATAACAAAATGTGGTTAACAAATCTTAGTCTAAGGGCGTAACGGAATTCAACGTTTCCAACCGTATCATCGGTTCATTTTCAAGGAAAGGTGAGCTTGAACTGATTGAAATGGGGTCGTTCGGCGGTATTTATTGTGTCCCAGGTGCTCTGTCTGATGGGCGCTGCATTTTCATTGGCCTGAACAGAGGATTAAGTCCCTGAGTCAAAGCGTCTTGCAGAGGTGGAAGCTCGCACTGCTCTTCTCGTGCGGACGCTGGAGACTGGGAGCGTAGTATTGGAAGGTCCATTGCCGATAGACGGGGGCACCTGATTGGCCCGTTCGATCGGCTCTATGGTGCTGGCGGGCGGCGCCCTTCGTGCCACCGTCGGGAGGAGTGAAGTCTCTTGGGTGGTGAGGCCTGGGTCTCTCCTTCCCGAGTGTAGGGCCTCCAAGAGGCGGAGGCGACGGTGGTTTCTGCTGCTGCTTTCCAAATCATGATGGCGAGCATTAAGATCACCCACTAATAAACAGTACTCATTGAAAATAACCTTAGGTAAATTCTCAAGATCCAGTTTATCAGCATGCACATACACATTGATCATGTAAAATACAATATCCTTCAAATTTAATTTACACACAAACACTCAGTGCCATTAATTTCTGTCGCTTCTGATAAAACAGCTGGTATATCATTTTTCACAAAGGTAGTTAGACCTCTTATATTATTCTCAATATCTGCCGGAAGTTCAAATGATTGATAACCTGTTAATTGGAAACCAGCCCCATTAACACCGGTTTCTTGCAAGTTATTACATCGAAATCATGAGAAGAACCCAAGCATGAACATCGGTTCCTCTTTTTTGAAGACTATTTACATTCCACGATAGTGTTTTAAGACAAGACCCTCCATTTTGGTCAATTTCCTTCCTCATTTTTCTAGCAAAGGTAACCACATTCATTTTAAGATCTTCATCTGGCCGCTGCATGTACTCTAGTACTGTATCTAATAAGGAAGCAATACTACAACTAAGTTGTCACATCCTTTCCTTTCATTTGACAAATCTGTCCTTAATTCATAATTTCTGTCATAAAAGGAGGTACCCTAAAAACACATTATCAGTAGACATTAATTCGGCATTTTGACATTCTCTGGCAGACATATCATCACAAGTAGCTCTATCTACAGTTGAACCTTCTTTTGAATACTGACATTAGAACCAATCCCTACATCATTCACTTCAGAAACATTCTCCTCCATTCCAATAGTAACGACTCTACTAGTACCATTACACACTTGATAGCTGATCACGCATGCTCAGGATTACCTTTTTAAGTTCTTCTATTTCTAAACGAAGTTTTTGAATAACACTGTCATGTTTTATCACAAGCTAAACTACGACTAGAGGTCTCCCCCTTTTGAAGTTGCCTTTTCTTCTTCTCTTCGTTCCCAGAACGTTTGTAACTGACTAATATTAAAAATAAATGTAAAAATTGAGTGTGTATATTTGGATTACCCATGGCTTCCGCTGAACTTCCATATCGTATGATGTAAAAAAAAAAAAATGGTAAACAGACCTCATGCATATCGTTTAGCTCCAAGTCATGATTATTATAATTTATTTATTAGAAAGGTGAATTTGATATTTTAAAGGAGTTCAAAATCTAAGGGAATTTCGCTATCCTGATTTTTTCTTAAAAAATTATCTAAAAAGAGAACACTAGGACAATATGATCAAACTACATTTCTCCAAATAGCTTTCCACAATGGAAAGGTAAATGACTGAAGGGGCTGTTTAACAATAGAGACGTCTGTCTCTATTGTTAAGAGCGAAAGGAATTTCTGTCCGTATGACATTAAAACATGTATCACAATTAATATATTAGAAAATAGAAGCAAGTAGATATGTTTTATCCATATCATGTAATAATTATTGTAATGAACGGCGTGTAGGGAATAATCTCTACAGTATATTCAAGAGGTAATACAAACCCAACCATGAATACATGAAACCTCTGAATATCAAACAATATTTATCATTGGCAAACGAATTAAGTTTACCATATGGGAATGGTTAAAAGTTGCACCAAGTTTGGAGTCCTTCTTCACTTTCCATTACACGTTGTGGAATTTTCTCTGTCCCTAGTAGTTACATTTTGATTCCTCTGTAACATCTAGTCTCTCTCTCTTTCTCTCTCCTTTTCATTCTAATGTATTTACAAGAGAGAGTGAGTTAACCCAATCCTTCGTCTTGTAAATGTTGTTGTATTCAGAAAAATCTACAGCAGTATAATAATATTAGGATAAACACTAAAAAACACGCAGGCATTAAAGATAAAACAAGAAAATATTTCAAGTGGAGCTTTCGTTAGCCATACACTCTATCCACTCATCGGGGTCGCAATAGGCCCATTTTACCCCTAGTCCCCCACCCATTTCAGTGTAGCAAAGCCAGGCTGAGGACATCGGTACAGCAAAAAGCAAGAAGCTTGTCAGTTTTAATTACATTTTAGAATTCCAAACCTGTAAGACGGCTTAACAAGAAGAACTCGTTTTCGGGTATGTTCAATGAAGTGTTGCTGCGCTTCTCTTTATAGCTTCCTATATATTATTGGTAGGAAACGCACTGCAACCGATACTATAAACTTGGCTTACGTGATAAGGTTAAAATATCCTATTATGATGTTCGTGATTCTCTCCAATACCAATATAACACTAAAATTTTGATCAATTTCAAGTATTGCGTAATGAATATGACCGATATATAATAACAGACACGGTGGTAAGATAACGACTTAGACAAAAAGTTAAACGGAATCTTAACATAAACAAATATTAAAAGTGAGACAGCAATCTTAGTTACAGCGATATACCCTGCTCAGATTTCTTTTTTTTTTACTCCGTGTGGTGTGTGTGTGTGTGCTCTAACCATACCTAAGACTCCTCCCACTGAAAGAATTCCAGAGCTTATTGGTGGAACTCTTGCTAAGAGAGGAAGAGTCCTCCCCCCATCCCCCTCAGTAAACACTATTACCATATAATTTTTCGAAGTCCCTCAAGAAGGTGTACCAGGGAAACCTGTGTCCAACTGTACATAGAGGAAGGTTAAGAATGAACTGCAGTTGTCAAAATCAAGACAGATAATCCCCCCCCCCAAAAAAAAAAAAAAAAAAAAAAAACAAAAAAAAAAAAAAAAAAAAAAAAACAGAAATAGTCCAGGCAGCCGAAAACACATCCACCTCTGCTGCAGCCAGAATCAAAAGAGCACTCTCTCGAAAACACTCGCTATGACCAAACTACAAACAACAAAATTAAACAACTACCTCAATTACA
>NC_087214.1:40482943-40500944 GCF_015104395.2 Macrobrachium nipponense | reverse complement strand
AGGCCATTTGGTATCCGGACCTGCTGGCTCTTCTCGCAGGAGAACCGAGAGAGATTCCCCCTTGGCACAAACCTTCTCGCCCAGCCACATGTCGAGCGGTACCACCGAGCAGTCCAGTCCCTACGACTTCAACGGCTGGCTGTTATCCACCATCTCTTGCGAACGAGAGGCTTTTCTCGTAGCGCAGCAACAGAGATGGCTGGAAACGTCCGTCAGTCCTCTGCAGCTGTGTACCAGGGGAAGTGGGCCGTCTTCTGTGGGTTGGTGTCGTAGACGGGGTCTATCTCCTCTCAGAGCCACTCTTCAGCAGGTAGCGGATTTCCTCGTGTTTCTTCGCCGAGAGAAGCTCCTCTCAGTCCCCCACAGTCAAAGGATACAGAGCCGCCCTGGCTCTCGTCCTGAAATTAAGGGGATTGGACATCTTCGAACAAATCGTTCGAGATCTCCTTGCTTATGAGGAGCTTCGAAAGGTCTTGCCCACCCAGGGAACTCAGGCCCCCTGCGTGGGATGTGAACTCTCGTCCTTAGGAGTTTGACTCGAACACCATTCGAGCCACTCCGAGAGTCGTCAGACAGGGATCTGACCCCTCAAGACCCTCTTCTTGCTGGCCCTGGCATCGGCGAAGAGAGTAGGGGAACTTCATGGTCTTTCCTATGATGTTTACGACACTCCAGGGGGGGATGGGGATCTGTGACGCTCGATTTCGTCCCACCCGAACTTCGTTGCGAAGACTCAGAAACCGTCGGTCCCTGACGACAGGTTCGAGTCTTTCACGATTCCCTCCCTAATGGACTTCACCGATAATGATGCGGATGAGATGCTGCTTTGTCCTGTGAGGGCGCTACGGCGCTATCTGAAGAAAACGCGACACCTCAGGACCTGAGTGTCGACGCCTCTTCGTTAGCACCGGGTTAACCAAGAAAGAAAGTATCCAAGAACACTCTTTCATTCTGGCTGCGTGAGGTCATCAGGAGGGCGTATGAGGCTGATGGTAGTGACGACATCCGTACGTCCCGTCCGAGAGCTCACGAAGTCAGAAGTATTGGCCCCTCGTTTAGGCGTTTCGTAAGAACTTCTCCGTGGCGCAGGTCCTGAAGGCAGGGGTCTGGTCTAACCAGACTACCTTTACGTCCTTCTACCTTCGGGATATTGCCCACGGTCCTTGGATACCTTTTCCTTGGGACCCGTGGTGGCTGCTCAACAAGTTGTGTAGCTAACCCAGACCCCTCGCAGGCTGAAACAGCATCGAGTCCTGGTGTGACTGTGTGGTGGATGTGTGAGTGAGTGAGTGACTGGCTCCCTCTTCCCATCTTTCCTCCTCCTCTACCTGTGGGCAAAGGGCCACGGTCGTCACTACGCTGGATGAGGACGAGATGCAGGTGAGCTATATGACAGAGCCCCATCCTATCCTTTCACTAGGGATGAGCAGAAATATCCACCACTTCCTCCTACAAGGGGGGGGAAGTGGATGCCTACAAGAGACAACCCATGACTTTATATTTGCTCCTGTACAGGAACAAGTTCTTACATTGCTGGTACGAAGAGATACGCCTTGCCTCTCTCTTAGTACTCGGTCCAGAGGTCTGACCATTGATCCTGCGGTGCACACCCCGATCAATCGGACAGAGGCTTGGATCCCTCCCTCGCTCTTACGACCTGGGAGGCTTCCAATGTTGGGCGAACACCAGTCTGTTCACAAAAGACTCAGATTCCACCCACCAAGAAGTGATCTTCCTATTGTAAAAGGACCGAAGGTTTGTATGCCGTGTCGGAACAAATGACAATTTGTCCAAAATTGCATTTTTCCTAACTATACAAACCTGAGGTCCTTTTACCACATAGTCCCACCTCATGCCACCCCTCACTCTGGCAGTTTTTTGCTTGGGCCAAAAGCAAAAGTGATTTGTTTACCTCCCAGTCGCGCGCTGCGCGCCTGTCGGACAAGCAGTTTAACTACCGAACCCCTTGTTCGAAGCTTACGACCTATCCAGCTGCCCGCTAGTACCTTCCTATTGTAAAAGGACCTCAGGTTTGTATAGTTTAGGAAAAATGCAATTTTGGACAAATTGTCATTTCATAATATTTCCTTTTCTCCTCTCGTCCTCCCGTGGATGTTCATTTTTCCTTTCAATTCCTTTTTTCATCACCCCCCCAACCCCCCCGCCCTTCTCCTTTTATCTGGCTCTTCCCTTTCAGTTACAAGGATTCTAAAATGATTTGTTCTAAGAGCTGCTGGGATAGAGATAGTTTATTTCTGAGAAGGATAAATTCATGAAATCAGTCAATTTAAAGTGTAAGAGCATAAATTTGTATAGTATTTCTATAATGTTAATTATTTTGCACTATAGTGCATTTTTCTTGTGTCTCTACTCCGTTTCGAAATTACGACACGTACTAGGAATATTTAGTATTATTTTATTTTATTAATATTTTTAGTTTTTAAAATAAATTTATCACCATTTACTTATTTATTTATTAATTTCTTTATTAAACTCTACATATGTTTCGAAATTATAATCAACATTTACTGGGAATTTTGAATGAGTGACGTCCCAAGTATCTTTGGGGAAACGCAGGAGGCAGCTGTGGTCTGCTGGGCTTGTCTTGGAACGGCTCTGATATCCAGTGATGTCCGTTCTTATCGGATGTCAGTCTGCATGTCCGGTCTTTCCTCCTTTGTCTCTTGTCTGTTCTCGTCACAAGACAGAAGGCGAGACTGCTTCTGTGTTCCTTAAAATGAGACGCTTAATATAATGATTCTCACCTGAAGTGGAAAGAGATTTTAAATTCTGATGGTCGTTCCACACGTATAGTCAAGGCATGTTATAAACACATGTCTGTGACTCGTTCCACACGTTACAAACAAGTCGAATACAAGTCAGCGAACTCGCTGGGAGTCCTAACCAGAGTTTCATACGGTTATCTGGGATTACCAAAGATTTGGAATTCATTGAGGTCGTTGACATATTGTCAACATGTCCGTGATATGTATATTGATAATTTGCTGACTTATGTTTTATGACATGTTTACTGTTAGGCCTGATTTTCTTTTTCAAATATATAAAATACACACGACAGAACTCTGAGGCAATGGGCCGGTTCCTTTGGATATGAAGCACTGCTTAGGAATACCAATTAGTCGCTAACTTGCATTAAACTTTTTTGCTTTGTGTTGGCGATAAGTTACTAACGTGTTTGTGACATGTTTTAGAGTGTGGATGCACACTAGACGTGGTATGGATATGCATGTGTATATGTAGTTTATGAAAGCAAACAGAGAGAGAGAGAGAGAGAGGGAGGAGAGAGAGAGAGATTCCGACGAAAATCTTTATGTACTATTGGTATTTCCAACCGTTCTCCAGTTTAATAGATTTCCCAGGGAAACAATTGAATTGCACTTCTAACATCCGATATGTACAGAGAGCGACAACAGCCCAATTGAAAGTGTGAGGAGAAGAAACACTGTGTTATGAAAAGAAGAAAAGAAAGGACTCACTCAGTATCGCCTGTTGTTGACACCGAGGCTGCCATGTTGTTTGACGACAGAAAATGCCAAGTCATCATAAACAAAAGTGTTTGTTTTCCCCTCCACGATAAATTACACTAATCGATTATCGTAAATACAGTAAGCCTATAATTATTTTGCCCCTCTCTTACATAATTATTGCTTGCTAAGTCTTCAAGTAATTGTGATTTGTCGGTATAAAACACAAAAATCCAATTGACAGCACAGCAGATATAATTTAGAAAAGATACCGCTGCTTGTAGTTGTTAACGCGTGACGTCATCAGAAATGAAAAACGGTCAGTACAGGAGAGTGATGCTGCTGACGAGAGGATTATGGGTAGTTGCACAAACCCCGTGACTGCGACTGAGAAGTGTTCGGATTTCATTTTGCCTTTTCATGAATCCCGCGGGATTTATATTTTTGAAACACAAGAATTTGTCGTATTTATATCCATTTCTAAATTTTAAATATAAAAACTGTCCCTTATTTTCATAATCTTTATTTATTGTTGCTCATGTCCTCTTCTTCTCTTTCTCCATTTAGTAACTCTAAATGCCGATTCACTTCTTTATATGTTTTGAAGTGACGTCTACATGATTTTTATTTTATATACCTTTGCTGACAGTTAAGTATATCTTAGTTTTTACCAGACCACTGAGCTGATTAACAGCTCTCCTACAAAGGGCTGCCCGAAGGACTAGCTATTTTTACGTGGCTAGAAACCAATTATATCGAGAAATTAATTTCTATCACCAGCAATAAATTGGTAACTGAGCGCGAAATCCGCTCGTCCAACGAGAAACTTTGCTGACAGTAATGTCAATGCATCCAGATAATTAATAATTATAATAATTTCTAAGACTTATAGTGACCGTCGAACAGTCGTCATAGGATTACTTTTTAACTCTTAATTTTAATATATTCATTAGTTTAACTTTTTATAATTATGCTCAGTTATGAGATCATTTAGAGGCCTACCCTGCATTTCTCTGAGAGAGAGAGAGAGAGAGAGAGAGAGAGAGAGAGAGAGAGAGAGAGAGGAGAGTGTGTATTCGGACGTGTTCTACTCCTTCTCCCCCTGCTCTTATGGGAGTAACGAAATTACGAGACAATTAGTTCATTAATTATGCAAAAGGATCCAAGATTCCATCGGATTTAAGTTAAGGTTGGAGAGGGGCAACCTTTTTTTTACCCTGAACCCCTCCCCCTAACCCCACACCCCCACCCCCTATTCATAGAGGGAATTAATTAGAAAGTTTTGCCTGTTAAGAAAAGGAAACTTGATTTCAGGATAAAGCAAGATTAGCAGACCCGGGTCCATAGGTAGTTTTTCTAATCATAGGAATAAGGTCGAATATTAAATCTAGGCCTGAGGCCAAACGCTGGGACCTATGAGGTCATGCAGACCGAAGAAAGGGAAATTGAGAGTGGAAAGGTTTGAAAGGAGCAACAGGAGGAAAACCTTTTGCACTGTGAAGCAGTTGTTAGGGAAAAGTTGAATATAGTAAGATGGAAAACAGAGAATATGAACGGAGGTACAGTCAAAGGAATGAAAGAGGTTGCAGCTGGGGCCTAAGAAACATCGCAAAGAAAACCTTATTAAGTAATGCCCACAGTGCACCGGGTGAAGGATTACAGGGACAGATTTTCAAACTTCAGAATAGAATGCAGAATAGAATGTCTTACGAATCAAACCTGATGCTTTTAGAGAATGTGAAAATAAAATTTAATTTCATTTCTGAATTTTTTATTCATTCAAATAATCCATTGATTTTTCATAATTTGCTTCGTAAGGGTGAGTGAATTTTAGCATCAAATCAAACTCAAAATACGAGAATTAAAGAAAAATTATTTGCTAATTTTGATCATGATATCTGACCAGCCCTTCAGCAATCAATCAGTGTTTCTTGCGTCGTGAATAATTGCAATTATTTGTCGCAAATCACGTAATGAAAGAAATGATTAACATCCTTTTCAGAGGTAAACTTTTTGAGTCGGGTACAAATGCATGACTGAATAAAGAGAAGCAATATATAGAATGCGCTCTTGCTGAATGAGGATTCCGCCCAGTGACAAATAACCGAATTTATTTTGCGAATCCAAACCGCCATTTCGGTGTACGATAGACAATGTATTTCCGGACTATGTTGTATTATTAATGTATTCGTAATGTAAGCGCTTGAATAGATTAATGGAGTACATTAGAAGAGTTATTTTACCGAGGCTGGGCAATGCCCACACGGGATTTGTTATGTTTTCGAAAAGCAGTTACACAAAGAGCAATACAACATAAAGGTAAAGCAAATATATGTTATAAAAATTATTTTTTAATTTACAAAATAAACTGAAAAAACTAGACAATTGACAATAAGAATATGACTGGCGAATAGGATGATCCTGGTCGAGTTGCAAAACCTTTGAAAACTTAGCGTGGACGTTTTCGCTCTATCCGTCAGAGAACCTGCATTCGGTCCGCACTATTGCCCCTTATTTTCCGAAACATAGAAGGATCTGTAACCCATTACACGTAACATTATAAAACTTGAAATGCAGGGGCTACAAACATGAATGTGCATATATGTGCTTAGTCCTTGAAAAAAATCTTGTACGTTAAGTGAACTATACGGAAATATAAAACTTCATATCAATAAATTTATCTAAATTACTCTTACAGTGTCCCTTAACGTTCAAAAATGTAATAAAATTTAAGTGATGACTGCATGAATGACAAAAGTTAACGTAATATAAGACCCTTCCGACTTTATTATATATATATATGGGTTTGGTTGCTAGACACTCGTACACTAATAACGTAACTATTGTTAAAAGTTTGCAAAGCAAATGCACCGTACATATTGCAACCCTTACCTCAACAAATAGCCAGTCATTTAGGTCCATAATAAAGCAGTGACGAAGGTAGTGGTGATGATGGAAGCCTTCTGTAGAGCTCTTGAGTAGTAGGTGTTCAAGTCGATGACATTCATCCGTGAGAAATTACGTCCAGAGCCACGGTCCTCAAATTAATTTGTGGCAGCCATTGCTTCTTGGCTGTAAAAATTTTTCAAATCCGAGAAGACTGGTCTGGTCCTGTAGCTTACGCTGAGCTCTCTCTTCAGGTCGCTCGCTGCCGACAACGTTTCTAAGCCTGGTGTTAGGTGGCGAACAACCTGGCAAACTTAAATATATGGTTCAGGAATGGCTCGTTACTTTTAATTGTCCTAAGAGGTATTTAGGGATGCAAATAAAATGCATTTGCTTTTAATATAAAAAAAATAGCTATTCCTGAGCAAATATTAACATAAAGACTACAACCAAACTATACATATAATATGTCAAAAAAAACAAAATGCGCACAAGTGTGCATTTTCCTACATTCCCACGAGGGGATTCAATTTTCTAAGAAAAATTGAATGGAAATATAGATAAATGATTACGCTAAATCATCCTCAAATAGTTTCTTTACCCTCTCTTTCCCAATCATTGCAGTTTGCCTCTTAGGTCTCTCCTTAACTACATCTTCCTTACTCTGCTTACCATCACATGTTGATTGTACCTTATCGCTAAATTTAGCCTCAAATTCCCTTTTGTAAAGTAATGGAATCAAAGAGGAAACGTGCCTTTTAGTTTCTTCCCTACTTTTTCTTTGAGTACAGTTGCACCAGTTACTTCACCCAAAGAGTTCACTTTTATCTACCTCGTTTATCATGTTGCTTGGTTCACAAGCTGCACAACAAACTCGTTATTATATATCTCTATTATACTTTCCCTAGCCTTCGTAATTTTCTGTGACTGTCCTTCACATGGGCAATGGGAGATATATCAGAACCCAAGTATCATCTGCCTAGGTAAAGGATGTAAATGGGGAATAATATTTAAGGAATTTAATTCGTGTCCTTTAACTAAAATTTCTGGAGTTATAGGAGAGGGTACAGGTTCAGTCCCATCATTGCTTCGCAAATATTCTTTAAAAGCAATTGGACGACGATTTACTAAGTGTACAATATTTTGGACAGCAAAGTCAAAATCTCAAATATTCTAGGTGGACATGTTCCGAACAGAACCTTCAATAAGCCTCTTAACCATCTTCACACGATTCCACTAAAGAACCAAGTTCACTGTGACCTTTATAGTATTGCTGGAAACTCAAAGGTTTTATGTTGTTCTCCCTGAAATAAGATTGTGTATCCTTATCATTTAGAAAGTTTTCAACAGTTCTAGCACCCGAAGTTAGCTGTGAACCTTGGTCACTTAAACAGAGCTCAGTACCCCAAACTCGAAACAATGGAGCTGCAGTGCTCTCAAAAAGGAAATCTCTGAAAGGTCTACACATACCTTAAGATTTATGGACCATAAGCAAGTTGATACATATATCCAAACTTTTGATTTCTTACCCATCCAATATACCCAGTAAGGTCCGAAATAATCTATGAAAATGTAACCTGTAAGGTATGGTTGGAGGAGAAACCCTAAATTCCTATATGGAGACTGGTTTAATTTTATAGTTCTACTGTTAAATCTACGGCAGTGAACACAAGCTTTCAAGACTTTCTTTACAGTAGAAAAACTACAAGGAATCCAAAACTGTTTCCTAGCCTCAGATAATGTAGCATATATTCCAGAATGAGCTAACTCAACATGAAATTTTTTTAGGATTTCTTCGGTCAATTTACTGTTTTTAGCCAAAAGAATGGGGAATTCATATTTACTGGTCTCTCCACTTACAAAATTTACTTTTAACTCTTAGTAAACCAGATTTCTTATCAATGAATAAATTCAGTTGACTCACTATGTTGGGAATATCTCTAATTTGAGGGTTTCTTTCTCTGAAATATCTAAAAACTTCAGGAAAATTTTGCTGTTGATCAAGCAAAATGATCATCTGCCATGCTTTCAAAGAAATTTCTTCATTACTGAAAACTTCAAAATGGTCATACTTGCCAGATTTGTTCTTCAATTTCAGTTTGACATTGTTTGAATGTCAGTACATATTTGTAGACATAAAATCAATGAAGCCAACTGGAACTTGGAATTTGTTGAATTTAAAATATCTCCCATCTCTGGCTCTGTCACAAATCCTTATCTCACACTGGCCCTCTGAAACTTCAAGCACGTTGGTTAAAAGGATTTGGGATTGTTACATCCAAATGGTCATCTTCCAGATATTCTGAATGGTTTCAGGTCCTGTGACTAAGAAATTTGATTTATCAACCTCTTATAAGAAACAAGGACCTGGTAGTACAATCTGCAGGATTTATCATACCTGTACAAAATTTTGAAAGTCACTGGGACAGTTTCACAAATTCTCGATTCTGTGCAACCTGTTCATAATAAAAATACTTAGTTTCCTTAATTTATCAAACCTATTTGTTCGAGAATTTAGCCAGCTCAGTGCAACTGCACTATCTGAGAATACTACCAACTTTGTTATGTTAATGGGAGGAGATACGCTCTCTGAACCACAGAGTGACTTTATAAATATCAACAACAGTTTTTCCGTACCAAGCACAAGAGATTGAAATTCAAGAGAAGGGATAGACTTTAGTTCTAACTGGCACCCAATTATTCTATTTTTTGATAGAAGGAAACTTACCTCCTTTGTTCTCAAGTTCTTGATAAAAAGGAGCACAACTCCATATATATGCTTGCTATAATCACAAAAAGCATCAGTTGGAAGGAATTCATTTCTACGACCAACAAATCTCTTCACTGGAATTTCAGGAACACATTCATGCTTGCAAATATTAGTCCACTCTCGTAATTCATTATCCGATAGGGTATCGTCCCATCCAACTTCTTTTCTGCACTGTAGCGAATGCATAAATAATCTAGCCCTGTTTAATAAGGGACCATAAAATGAAAACACATCAAAATTGGCTGCAATTGAACTTAAAATCTGTCTTTTGGTTGTTGCATCCTTATCAAGTACCAACTTACTTTGTCGACAGAGTATCACTACTTCTGTCCCAGATCAACCCAAGCAATTTTAACCTTTGTAGGAGTCTTTTCCTTACCTTCATCTATATGTTGCTGCAGAGAGTCATCATTAGTTTATGAATTGCTGTAGTTCAAATTGATAGGGAGAAATATACTTTTAAGTTTCTTATAGGCCCATTTCAACTTTTCAGCATCATTGGTTGTGAAAGCCAAGTTATCCATGTAGCTAAGTTATATAACTCTTCTTCAATTCCTTCACATCAATATTGTCACCTTGGACCTCTAACATCAAAATTTATAAAGTGCTAACATTAATAAAGCTGGACTACATGGCAAACCAAATGGTAGTCTACAATGTTTATAAACAATTAAGGAATAGTCCTTTTTGAGAAAAATTTCTATACCAATAAAAGAGTAACCTACTTTGATCTGAAGGCACCAAATTTATCATCAGAAATGCCTTTTTAATATCAAAACATATCAACTTTTCATTAAACCTTAACTGTAAAATAGAAGTTGAAATCTTCTTATTCAAACAAGGAAACCAGCCAGCAAAAATTGCTTGATTACGTGATAATGTTATAGGTTTACCTGGGTCAGATTCACACAAATTGGACAAAAATACATTACGACATTTTGTCGACTCATGGTCCATTCTGAACACTGGCATGTGAGGTAGAAAGCTATGTTGGGGGTTATCCTCCAAGAATTGCTCGAGGTTAGACACTCTCTCTATAATGCCTAGCTGTTCTGTTCTTTAAAACCTCATCAATCATATGTAAAGCATTATCCTTTTTACTAAATTTCTTAAAATTTGACTTTAATATTGCTTTTGACAAACTTTGATTCTTCCCAAGCAAATGAGCTACTTTCCCATTCCATGAACAGACATAACTAACCTTCCTTCACTATCTCTAAAGGTATTTTCTAAAGCAAATTCTACTACTTTCCTGTTCTCCTCCATAAAGTCTTCGTCGTACACTTTAGAATCACTGTTTAAAACAGTTTCTGCCTTTGAGGAAAGAATTTCTTCTGCTGCTTTCTCAGTTCAGTTTCAACAATCTGACCCTTATCATTTAAAACAGAAATATTAACATAAGCGGACAAACTTAAATTTCTCTGCAGAGTCCAAGAACAATCCATCTGAATCGAAAATGCCGTCAACTTCAAGGGAACAATCACCATTTATACAAAAACTTCAGAAGAATGCTTTATCCTGTTTGGTAATAGAGCAAGATTCTGCTTATACCTCTCAATGTCACCTACTAGCATCACTCCTAAGGGTGCAATCCAAGTAGACAGAGGGAAACACCTCAGAACTACCTCCGAAACAGCACATCCTTCTGAGGTACTAAATGAGAGTTATCATTTCCCAAAAGCAATTTTATATCTTCAATTTTGTCCCTACATAGATGCAAAGTTTTGTCAGCTAATACATAGCCCTTATCTTTAAAGGCTTGAGCTACCTCAGATACACCTGGCAATACTAATTTCAATTAATGGACTTTATGGCAATAGCAGTAAAACAATTTTCACTCAATTTGACCTTGTATACCACAGTAGCTAACGGCTTTGAAGAATTAATAATACCATTCACTACCAAAGAATAATTCGGATCAACCACTTCAAACTGCATACTCTTAGCCCAATCTTCCTCTACAAAGTTACTTTTGACTCCCCGAATCCTTTATACCTCTATCCCCAGAGTCATTCACGAAAAAGAAGCATAGCAGTCACCGGGTTACAAGAGATTCTCAAAACTCCCAATCAGACCAAGTTAGATTAGAAACAACAGAATTAGAGTTAGATTTCTCTTTACTATTCAACCTTTACCTTTTGGTTACTATTACTTCGGGTTATCAGAATCACTTTTAGGGTTATTAGCATTACTTTTTGGGTCGTTACGAAATTTACAAAGATAGCTGAAATGCCACTTGTTACAATATCTACATTTACTGTTAAACTTAAACCTGCAATCTGAAGTTTTTATGAGAATCATAAGTACAGTTTGTACAACAATTCAACTGTTTTAGTTTTTCAATTTTACTCTGTGGAGTTACATATACCGAACACTTATAAATTGGGTGATCAACGTCTCCTTTATCATCTGCCAAACATAAGAACATTCCTTAACTTTGGATTTCTCAACGCTACCATCAACAGCAGAAGCTAAACAACTTGACTTCGACACATCCTTTGAAACAACCTTTCTCTGAACATTATTTCCCTGTCTAACATTGAATTTCTTAGATATGTCTTTATATCTCTCTAAAGCAGTAAAGATATGTTCATCTATTTGCTGCAACGAGGGTTTATTTGAGCCAGTAATATGCATTAACTGATTCTTGAAACAGTCATTAAATCCATTCCATATGAAAAACTGTAAAACTATGTCTCTATCTATGTTTAAAGCCTCAATTGATTACAATAATCTCATATTACTGATAAAGTCGTTATGGATCACTCTATAATCAACTTTAACTCCGATAAACTGCTTAATAACACTGTATTGTTGAGACAAGTATCTGCAAACGCTTTCTGTAATAATTTCTTAGCTTCTTCATATACGAACGATTATTACAATCTAGAGAACTTACTAGTTTAAGAAGCGAGTCACCTGAAAGCTGTCTCGTAAGAAGAGTAAATTTTAACGTGAGTACTAAGATCATACTTATCTACAGTCGCTTCAAACTCTAGCAAAAACTTCGAAATATCCTCACCTTCCTATTGGCAAATGTCGGTAAGGTAGTTCAGGCAATTTAAGCTGTGAAATTTTCAGGACGCGAACGATCCCCCCCCCCCCCCCCGAAGGAGAACCAAACCGTGGTCTTAAGGAGAGAAAAAAAAGACACTTATTCAAACGATCGTCTAAAACAAACAAAACCAAGTATCCCCATTTCCTCATTAAAAAATCACCAAAAAATTTTAATTTATCGCTGTCCACGAATTCACCTGCGCTATCCCAAATTTCATTTAAAACCTCTTTATTCACTTTGTCAAGTTTTTCTTTAAGGTCCAACAATACATTCATATGCTCCTTAGCATCGCTTACAGACATCGAAGAAATAACATTTTCTATCAAATTACACTTCTTGGTAACTTGCTGCCTTACGGCTGCACGAGAACTACGCGAAATACTCTTTGGCGGCATCTTGCGAAAATTTAAATGAACCCTATAAAACTAAATATAAGGAAATATTTGAGAGTGCCGTGACTCTGGAACGTAACCTGCTCAAGGAATGTCAACAACAAAAAAATACTCAAGGCAATGGACCTCGCAACCAATCCCATCCTCGTCGCCATGTTTTTTCGAAAAGCAGTTACCACAAAAGCATTTAACATAAAGGTAAGGCAAAAATATGTTTAAAAAAAATTATTTTAATTTACAAAATAAAACTGAAAAAACTAGACAATTGACAATAAGGATATGACTGGCGAACTAGGATGAGTCGCCTGGTCGAGTTGCAAAACCTTTGTAAACTTAGCGTGGACGTTCTCGCTCTATCCGTCAGAAGAACCTGCATTCGGTCCGCACTATTGCCCCTTATTTTCCGAAACATCAGAAGGATCTGTAACCCATTACACGTAACATTATAAAACTTGAAATGCAAGGGGCTACAAACATGAATGTGCATATATGTGCTTAGTCTTGAAAAAAAAAATCTTGTACGTTAAGTGAACTATACGGAAATATAAAACTTCATATCAATAAATTTATCTAAATTACTCCTTACAGTGTCCTTAACGTTCAAAAATGTAAATAAATTTAAGTGATGACTGCATGAATGACAAAAGTTAACGTAATATATGACCCTTCCGACTTTTTTATTATATATATATGGGTTTGGTTGCTAGACACTAGTTATACTAATAACGTAACTATTGTTAAAAGTTTGCAAAGCAAATGCACCGTACATATTGCAAACCTTACCTCAACAAATAGCCAGTCATTTAGGTCCATAATAAAAGCAGTGACGAAGGTAGTGGTGATGATGGAAGCCTTCTGTAGAGCTCTTGATAGTAGGTGTTCAAGTCGATGACATTCATCCATGAGAAAATTACGTCCAGAGCCACGGTCCTCAAATTAATTTGTGGCAGCCATTGCTTCTTGGCTGTAATAATTTTCCAAATTCGGAGAAGACTGTTCTGGTCCTGTAGCTTACGCTGAGCTCTCCGTACTGCCTTCTTCAGTCGCCTTGCTCGCTGCCGACAACGGTTTTCTAAGCCTGGTGTTGTTAGGTGGCGAACAACCTGACAAACTTAAATATATGGTTCAGGAATGGCTCGTTACTTTTAATTGCCCTAAGAGGTATTTAGGGATGCAAATAAAATGCATTTGCTTTTAATATCAAAAAATAGCTATTCCTGAGCAAACATTAACATAAAAACCACAACCAAACTCTATACATATATATATAAAAACCAAAATGCGCACAAGTGTGCATTTTTCTACAAAATTAACAGTTAAATAATGATAATTTACTTTACCAAAGTGATACGATCAATAGCCAAGGAAGAGAAGCAATACTTGGGCTCTGTCATTCTCATAAGAGACAATACCAGTTGATCGTAGACACTAGACAGGTCACAGGACAAGGCGTCATCGCTGCCACGACCCACCCACTTCTGACTTTGCATTAATAGTTTGTTTTCCAAATCTTTCTTCTAATGGTGGTCTAGCTAGTAACCTCATTATTCATCAGGTATCGGCTATTTAGCTGAAAAATACAGCTTCTTATGTCACAACCAAGTTCATTTTTTTTATCGACACCAAGGGTAAGCTATTGTATTTAATTAAAATATCTTGACGTAAACTGTTATGAAGGTTGCTTAGAATATGGTATTTCTACAGAAGCAATCCGCGGTGGCTTAGACTATGGCAATTGACTGATTCCTATGTTATTTGAGTTACTGTACAGATTTAAAAGTAATATCCATTCGGCCGGCTGTAACTAAGCAGTAATTGACCTTGAAAGTTACATAATAGCCGCACCAAACTCAAAGGTATATTAAGTTTAGTTCCAACCAACCAAACGAAAAAATATTCCCTTACAACCCTTGTAAGCAACTAAAATAACATAGAAAATGTCAATTGCCATAGTCTAAGTCACCGAAGAACGGTCCTACAGGAAGGTACCAAGTATTCGTTACGGTGAAGAGATGTAAACACAGCCGCCATGTTTAAATTCCCCAACCACCACGGAGCCATATGTTCACTAAGGAGGGCGGGGGGGTAACGCACAGGGGGTAGGGCGGCGTAAGGTGGAAGGTACGAGTTGTCTTAGCAGCACCCCACTGAATAGTAACATACCTTGGCGCAACTTTCGGCGAAAGCCTAACACTCACTTTCCTAAAACATAATAATTAAGAATAATGTTGGACCTTACCTTAAAGGGGTGGAGGGTACAAAGCAGCAGCTGCTTTTAAGAATGCGTGGAGGCGGGTCGGTTGGTTCCTCAAAATGCACGCTTAAAGAAATAGCAACAGCCAGGTACCCGACTGAAGTTATACATTCTCCTCCTCCCGTATCTTGGAGTTGACTGAATGGGGGCAAAAGACCTGCTTTCTCAGGAGGCCGTGGTCCTGGCAAAAACCGATTAGTCGATCATAATTACCTGAGTAAAAGGCAGAAAATCTTGTAACTCGTGTAACAATTGTTACTGAAGTTGGCAAAGAGTCCTGGTGAGGGCTGGGGCGAGCGTGAAGTAGATGCAGCAGTGGATGTCATGGCGGCAGATTCAACAGTGTTGGAGTTCTACAGTTAGGAGGTGGCAGGAGGCCAGACCGTAGAAAACAGGGTAGGAGAGGTGGGGGGTAGGGGTAGTAAAAATGCTTTGATGCTATTGGTTGAGGCAGGGTGGGGCTGAGGTAAATGAACAAGCACTTAACAAAGATAAGTTGGGCAATGTTAAGGGTAATAAAAGTAAATGGGAAGGGTAGTTAAGGAACTAAATGTAAATGTGGGATGGGTTCAAAATATGAAATAATACAAATACATATATAACGGGCCCAGGAGGGGTGGGATTTAAGTCCTGGTGGTAAATGTGTAATAGGGCCTATAGTTGTTTTAATAAATACAAAAGACCAAATTAAACATAGGTTAGCATATAACAAAACTAATTAAACTTGTAGGGGATGTTGCCTGACCAGGGGTGGGGTTGGGCCTGCTGTAACCCCCCTTAAAGAACCAAACCAACCTAACATAACCTAACCTAGCAGGGGATGTAACCTTACCTAGTAAGGAACTTAACCTAGTAGGCAATGTTGCCTGACCAGGGGGGCTTTGCCCCCAGTACCCCCCCTTAAAGCCTAACTTAACCTAGTAAGGAATGTAACCTAACCTAGTAGAGGGGAATATTGCCTGACCAGGGGGCTTCGCCCCCCGTACCCCCCCTTAAAGGCTAAACCTAACCTAACCTAGTAGGGAAAATACTAGGGCCCTAACGTAACCTAGTAAGGAATGTAACCTAACCAACCTAACCTAGTAGGGAATATTGCCTGACCAGGGGGGCTTCGCCCCCCGTACCCCCCCTTAAAGGCCTAACCTAACCGGTAAGGAATGTAACCTAACCTAACCTAGTAAGGAATATTGCCTGACCAGGGGGGGGCTTCGCCCCCCCGTACCCCCCCTTAAAGGCCTAACGTAGCCTAGTAAGGAATGTAACCTAACACCTAACCTAACCTAACCTAGTAAGGAATGTAACCTAACCTAACCTAACCTAGTAGGGAATATTGCCTGACCAGGGGGCTTCGCCCTCCCCCCGTACCCCCCCTTAAAGGCCAACCTAACCTAGTAAAGGAAATGTAACCTAACCTAACCTAACCTATAGGGAACATTGCCTGACCAGGGGGGCTTCGCCCCCCCCGTACCCCCCCTTAAGGCCTATCCTAACCTAGTAAGGAAGGTAACCTAACCTAACCTAGGTACCTGTAAAGGGAAATATTAGGCCTAACGTAACCTAGTAAGGATGTAACCTAACCAACCTAACTAGTAGGGAATATTGCCTGACCATGGGGGGCTTCGCCCCCCCGTACCCCCCCTTAAAGGCCTACCTAACCTAGTAAGGAATGTACCTAACCAACCTAACCTAACCTAACCTAGTAGGGAACACATTGCCTGACCAGGGGGGCTTCGCCCCCCCGTACCCCCCCTTAAAGGCCTAACCTAACCTAGTAAGGAACGTAACCTAAAACCTAACCTAGTAGGGAAATACTAGGTTCCTAACGTAACCTAGTAAGGGAATGTAACCTAACCAATCTAACCTAGTAGGGAATATTGCTGACCAGTGGGCTTCGCCCCCCCCGCCCCCCGTACCCCCCCTTAAAGGTCTTACGTAACCTAGTAAGGAATGTAAACCTAACCAACCTAACCTAACCTAACCTAGTATGGGAATATTGCCTGACCAGGGGGGCTTTTCGCCCCCCCGTTACCCCCCCTTAAAGGCCTAACCTAAAACTAACCTAGTAAGGAATGTAAACCTAACCAACCTAACCTAAACCCTAGTAGGGAATATTGCCTGACCAGGGGGGCTTCGCCCCCCGTACCCCCCCTTAAAAAGGCCTAACCTAACCTATTTAGGAAATGTAACCTAACCAACCTAAACCTAGTAGGGAACATTGCCCTGACAAGGGGGGCTTCGCCCCTCCATACCCCCCCTTTCCAAAGGCCCCCCCTAAAGGCCTAACCTAACCTAGTAAGGAACGTAACCTAACCTAACCTAGTAGGGAAAATACTAGGCCTAAAAACGTAACCTATAAGGAATGTAACCTAACCAACCTAACCTAACCTAACCTAGTATAAGGGAAAATTGCCTGACCATGTGGGTTTCGCCCCCCCGTACCCCCCTTAAAGGCCTAACCTAACCTAGTAAGGAACGGAAACCTAACCTAACCTAGTAGGAAATACTTAGGCCTAAACGGAACCTAGTAAGGAATGTAACCTAACCAACCTAAACCTAGTAGAATACCTGAAAACCCCCCCCGTACCCCCTAAAAGGCCTACCTAACCTAGTAAGGAATGTAACCAAAACCAACCAACCTAACCAACCTAGTAGGGAATATTGCCTGACCAGGGGGGCTTGGGGGCGTTCACCCCCTTGTACCCCCCCTTAAGCCTAAACCTAACCTAGTAGGGGAATACCCTAGTAACCCAACCTAAGGCCTAACCCTAACCTAGTAGGAATTGTAACCTAACCGACCAGGGGGCTTCGGCCTACCCCCCCTTAAAGGCCTAACCTAACCTAGTAAGGAACGTAACCTAACCTAACCCTATAGGGAAATACTAGCCTAACGTAACCTTTAGTAAGGGAATGTAAACCTAACCAACCTTAAACCTTAACCTAACATTCACCCCCCACCCCCCCCTTGTACCCCCCCTAAGGGAAGGGGCTAACCCTATTTGCCTACCATGGGGGCTCAACCCCCTGTACCCCCCTTAAAGGCCTAACCTAACCTAGTAAGGAATGTACCTAACCAAAACCTAACCTAGTAGGTAAACCAAGTAGGAATGTAACCCCCCCCCCCCCCCCCCCCCCCCCCCGGTATCCACCCTTGAAGAA
>NC_087214.1:40456102-40482443 GCF_015104395.2 Macrobrachium nipponense | reverse complement strand
TTCTTCAAGGGTGGATAAACCGGGGGGGGGGGGGGGGGGGGGTTGGGGGTTACATTCGGCCCTACCTTGGTTACCCTACTAAGGTTTAGGTTTTGGTTAGGTTACATTCCTTACTCGGTTAGGTTAAGGCCTTTAAGGGGGCGGGGGGGTAACAGGGGGTGGGTTGAAGCCCCCATGGTCATGGCCAATATTCCCATAACTAGGTTAGGTTTGTAGGTTAGGTTCCTGGTTAGGTCACATTTCCTTACTAAGTTACGTTAGGCCTTTTCTTAAGGGGGGTACGCTGGGGGCCCCGGAAACCACTGGGCAAAGGCCCATATTGGTACTAGGTGAGGTTAGGTTAGGTGTTAGGTTACCCATTCCTTACTAGGTTACGTTAGGCCTTTACTATTTACCTACTAGGTTTTTTAGGTTAGGTTACGGTTTCCTTACTTAGGCCCTTAGGTTAGTTTCACTTAAAGGGGGGGTTACGGGGGGCCTAAGCCCCCCTGGTTTAGGCCAATGTTCCCTACTAGGTTAGGGTTTATGGTTAGGTTGGTTGAGGTTACCATTCATTAATAGGTTAGGTTAGGCCTTTAAGGGGGGGTTAAGGGGTGGGGGGGCCGAAGCCCCCACCCTGGTCAAGGCAATGTTATTCCCTAACTAGGTTCAGGTTAGGTTTAGGTTTAGGTTAGGCTTTACATTCCTTACTAAGGTTAGGTTAGGGCCCTTTAAGGGGGGGTACGGGGGCGAAAAGCCCCCTGGTAGGCAAATAATTCCCTACTAAGGCCCCCCTTAGGTTCAGGCTAGGTGGTTAGGTACTTCCATTACTAGGTTATTTTGGAAGGCCTTTTCAAGGGTTAGGGTTTACGGGGGGGGGTTGAAGGCCACCTTTGGTCAGGCATTATTCCCTTACTAAGTTTAGGGTTGTTAGGTTTACCATTTCCTTAACTATGGGGGGGGTTAAACGGGGGGGTCAGGCCTAAGTATTTCCCTACCCTAGGTTAGTTAGGTTACGGTTCCTTAACTAGGTTCCCCGGTTAGGCCTTAAGGGGGGGTTCACGGGGGGGCGAGCCCCCATTGGTAGGGCAATTGTTCCCTATAGGTTAGGTTGTTTAGGTTACCATTCCTTACTAGGTTTACGGTTAAGGGGCCTTTAAGGGGGGGTTACGGGGGGGGCTAATCCCCCCATGGGGGGGGGGGGTCAGGCAATATTCCCACCTAGGTTCGGTGGTTAGGTTACAATCCTTATTCCCGGTTACGTTAGGCATTAAACTATTTCCCTACTAGGTTAGGTTAGGTTACCTTCCTTACTAGGTTACGTTAGGCCTTTAAGGGGGGGTACGGGGGCGTTTAGCAACCATGGGCGAAGCCCCCCTGGTCAGGCAATGTTCCCTACTAGGTAGGTTGGTTAGGTTAGGTTAGGTTTTAACATCCTTAACTAGGTTAGGTTAGGCCTTTAAGGGGGGGTACGGGGGCGAAGCCCCCCTGGTCAGGGCAACCCCCCTATTACCTACTAGGAGTTAGGTTTTAGGTTAGGTTACATCCTACTAGGTTAGGTTAGGTTAGGTTGGTTAGGTTACATTCCTTAACTAGGTTACGTTAGGCCTTTAAGGGGGGGTACGGGGGGCGAAGCTCCCTGGTCAGGTAATGTTCCCTACTAGGTTAGGTTAGGTTAGGTTGGTTAGGTTACATCCCCTTACTAGGTTAGGTTAGGCCTTTAAGGGGGGGTACGGGGGGGAGCGCCCAAGCCCCCATGGTCAGGCAATATTCCCTACTAGGGTAGGTTAGGTTAGGTTGGTTAGGTTACATTCCTTACTAGGTTACATTAGGCCTAGTATTTCCCTCTACTAGGTTAGGTTAGGTTACGTTCCTTACTAGGTTAGGTTAGGCCTTTAAGGGGGGGGGTACGGGGAGGAGGTACGTGGGGGCGAAGCCCCCCTGGTCAGGCAATATTCCCTACTAGGTTAGGTTAGGTTAGGTTGGTTAGTTACCTTCCTTACAGGTTACGTTAGGCCTAGTATTTCCCTACTAGGTTTAGGTTAGGCCTTTAAGGGGGGGTACGGGGGGCAAAGCCCCTGTTCAGGCAATATTCCCTACTAGGTTAGGTTACATTCCTTACTAGGTTAAGTTAGGCCTTTAAGGGGGGGTTACGGGAGGCGAAGCCCCCTGGTCAGGCAATATTCCCTACTAGGTTAGGTTACATTCCTACTAGGTTAAGTTAGCCTTTAGGCCTTTAAGGGGGGTACTGGGGGCAAAGCCCCCCCTGGTCAGGCAACATTGCCTACAAGGTTAAGTTCCCTACTAGGTAAGGTTACATCCCCTGCTAGGTTAGGTTATGTTAGGTTGGTTTGGTTCTTTAAGGGGGGTTACAGCAGGCCCAACCCCACCCTGGTCAGGCAACATCCCCTACAAGTTTAATTCTTAGTTTTTGTTATATGCTAACCTATGTTTAATTTGGGTCTTTTGTATTTATTAAAACAACTATAGGCCCTATTACACATTTACCACCCAGGACTTAAATCCCACCCGCTCCTGGGCCCGTTTTATATATTGTCATTTGTAATTATTTCACTATTTTTGGAACCCATCCCAACATTTACATTTAGTTGTCCTTAACTACCCATTTACCTTTTTATTACCCTTAACATTGCCAACTTTATTTTGTTTTAAGTGCTTGTTCATTTACCTCAGCCCCACCCTGCCTCAACCAATAGCATCAAAGCATTTTTACTACTCCACCCCACCTCTCCTACCCTGTTTTCTACGGTCTGGCCTCCTGCCACCTCCTAACTGTAGAACTCCAACACTGTTGAATCTGCCGCCATGACATCCACTGCTGCATCTACTTCACGCTCGCCCCAGCCCCTCACCAGGAACTCTTTGCCAACTTCATGTAACAATTGTTACATGAGTTACAAAGATTTTTCTGCCTTTTACTCAGGTAATTATGATCGATAATCGGTTTTTTGCCAGGACACGGCCTCCTGAGAAAGCAGGTCTTTTGCCCCCATTCAGTCAACTCCAAGATACGGGAGGAGAATGTATAACTTCGTCGGGTACTTGGCTGTTGCTTATTTCAAGCTGCATTTTGAGGAACCCAAGACCCGCCTCCACGCATTCTTAAAAGCAGCTGCTGCTTTGTACCCTCCACCCCTTTAAGGTAAGGTCCAAACATTATTCTTAATTATTATGTTTTAGGAAAGTGAGTGTTAGGCTTTCGCCGAAAGTGTGCGCCAAGGTATGTTACTATTCAGTGGGGGTGCTGCTAAGACAACTCGTACCTTCCACCTTACCCCGCCCTCCCCCCTGTGCGTTACCCCCCGCCCTCCCCCCTTAGTGAAACATATGGCTCCTGTGGTTGGTGGGGAATTTAAACATGGCGGCTGTGTACATCTCCTTCACCGTAACGAATACTTGGTACCTTCCTGTAGGACCGTTCTTCGGTGACTTAGACTATGGCAATTGACATTTTCTATGTTATTTTAGTTGCTTTACAAAGGGTTGGTAAGGAAATGATTTTTTCGGTTTGGTTCGGAACTCAAAACTTAACCTATAACCTTTGAGTTTTGTTGTCATGGTAGCGGCTATTATGTAACTTTCAAAGGTCAATTACTGCTTAGTTACAGCCGGCCGAATGGATATTACTTTTAAATCTTGTACAGTAACTCAAATAACATAGGAATCAGTCAATTGCCATAGTCTAAGCCACCGCGGATTGCTTCTGTAGAAAATACCATATTCTAAGCAACCTTCATAACAGTTTACGTCAAGATATTTTAATTAAATACAATAGCTTACCCTTGGTGTCGATAAAAAAAATGAACTTGGTTGTGACATAAGAAGCTGTATTTTTCAGCTAAATAGCCGATACTGATGAATAATGAGGTTACTAGTAGACCACCATTAGAAGAAAGATTTGGAAAACAAACTATTAATGCAAAGTCAGAAGTGGGTCGTGGCAGCGATGACGCCTTGTCCTGTCTAGTGTCTACGATCAACTGGTATTGTCTCTTATGAGAATTGACAGAGCCCAAGTATTGCTTCTCTTCCTTGGCTATTGATCGTATCACTTTGGTAAAGTAAATTATCATTATTTAACTGTTAGTTTTATCGTTCATTACTGTTAAATGTTGTGATCTGATAAAAGAATTGGTTGAAAATCAATAACAGATGCTCAGGGTAATTTCGTCAGTATTTAGGAATTGAAGATTAGTATAGTATCCTTATTTATTGACAGTTCGGTTACTGTCCTTCTATATATACCGGTGCTGAAGTTGCTGCATTTATTATTATTATTATTATTATCATTAGTAGTAGTAGTAGTAGTAGTAGTCGCCATACGAGTGATATCATTACAATTATTGGCTTAAACTCCCCTGTATCTGAATAGTGTCCGTGCATTAGGCCTAGAGATATTATTGTAATATATTCTAATTATTTATACTTGTCTGCAGTTGCCATTAATGCTTAAAAATCTCTCTCTCTCTCTCTCTCTCTAAAACTCTCTCTCTCTCTCTCTCTCGCTCTCCTCTCTCTTCTCTCTTATATTCAGGTCAATTAGATTAATTTCCTTCGCCTAGCAATGACTGAAAATTTAGACCACTGCTTAGCAGAATTGTCTACTCAACCGTTAGTGTCTCTCTCTCTCTCTCTCTCTCTCTCTCTCTCTCTCTCTCTCTCTCTCTCTCTCTCATAACGCAGGGATGTGTATGATGCTGAAGCGTATTGTGACGTATTCGTAGCTTATGCAAATCCATAAGGAAGGAATGTCTTCGGGGTGGGGCGGGCGGGGGGGGAGGGAGTCTTAGTCTCCTGTATCCTGCACGAACTCTCGTGTGAGTTTAAAGATAAGGGTGACCCCAAAAGGAGGAAGAGGGGAAGGAGTAGTAGCAGTAGCAGTAGTAATTTGTGAAGCTCAATTTCCGTTGAAAGCCGGGACTTTGATGACGATGGAACACTTGTCAGATGTCCTAAACAAATTCCCAGGAATCTTTTAACAGTCCCTCGAGTGCTCTGTGTTCCCGGGAGGGCGGAGGGATACACACGAATATTTGGCTTAGCATTGGCCTAACGGAAATTGGGAAAAGAGAGTGATAGAGGAACGGAAAGTGGGAAGGTAGTGCATATAGGCCTAAAGGAAATGGGCAAAGAGATTGATCGAGTATTTAGTGGGAAGTTGAATAATGGAGAAAGGAAGTTGAGCCGTGTAATTTTGAGGCTAGGTGTTCAAATACAATTGTTTTTTTTATCCCAAATATGGGTAGTAATATATATTCATTAACATTCCGCATTGTCATCACATAGGGAGAGAGTGAATGTTCAGATTGTATTCATGGAGTGAATGTTCTGTGAATATCCGATTGAATATTAGCGGAATATTCACCCGTTCATAATTTGTGGTCCGTTAAACTTGCATGGAACAAACAATTCTCTTTTAGAATATAATATTAAAGTATTTCAGTTCAAGTTATATACTGGTTCAAATTCAGCCTTATTCTGTTGCCTGTTTCTGAGATTCACCAAATATAAAACCCGTTCCGTTTTTAGGCGGTGGTTTTATATCAGATTTTATTTTGTATTCATTTTTATATATATGAAAAAATTTTAATTGAAGGAAGTCTCCGTTTATGACTTATGGAAACTGGTGTATGATTTAATTAGCCGTTGTTTTTTCTTCAGTAATTTTATAAATTCATATCTGGTGGTCATCCGTTGTTACGGGTTGCAGTCACCTGAAATAAGAAACAGAGGCAGTGCCTCGTCGAGGTAAAGTAAGGTTTATGCGTAGCAGCCGAGGTAACCTCAGGCATTTTCTCTGTGGATTCTGCTGGGTTGCAGTCACTTTAGTAAGAAATATAATTACCTCATCGAGGTCGAGTAATTAGTATATCTAAGCGCTCGTGATAATATTTGATATTTATTCCTGGTTACGTCGTGTTCTGGCTGTTCATTCTTCTGTTAAAAAGGTAAAGTAACGAGTTCATAATAGTTTCTTTTTGAGTTTCTGCTTAAATGGGCACCCATATATACACATAGATGTATGCATGAATGTGTTTGTACCGATTATCTGATTGTCTACCCTGTAAATCTAAGAGTCTCTCTCTCTCTCTCTCTCTCTCTCTCTCTCTCTCTCTCTCTCTCTCTCTCTCCTTGAGAAGCCACCCCATTTCCCGTACCTAATCCATAGCACACTATTTCAGAGAGAGAGAGAGAGAGAGGATGATTGTCACGTTCATCCACGGGGACAGACGAGAGATGGCATAAGCGCCCAGAATGACAATTATGAATGGGTAGAAGGGGTTGGGGGTGGGGAGGGGAGGGGCGGGGGCGGGGGCGGAGGTCAGGAGGTATAGGTCTTTGCAGATGAATCGGGTGCTGCGGTTTGAGCATCGGGGATCCGTGATTGATGGCTGGAATGCACACGAGTGAAAGGAATGCATTAAAATAATGCATTAAATAAGGCTTCATTCACCTTTTACTCGATAACACCGAATTTCAAATTCACGTTTTATGATAAATGTTACATAAAGGAAGGAAGTCCAGCGCTTCCATTCTGCGTTTATCACAGAAGCCTCATATCGTCGTCTTCAAAATCGGCGCTTTGTCACTCGTGGTTCTTTGCAACGTCTCTTCCTTATACCCTTTCATTTCTTTTGCTGTACCTCCGTCCATATTCTCTTTCTTCCAACTGACTTCCCTCCAGCCTCTCCTGCCACTTGTTTCAAAGTTCTGTTTCGACTGCAAAAGGTTTTCCTCCTGTTGCACTGCTCAAACCTTCGTACTGTCAAATTTCCCTTTCAGCGTTGTGATGACCTCGTAGGTCCCAGCGCTTATTAGCCTTTGGCCCAAATTCTGTATTAAAATTCTAGTTCCAAAATTGCTTTTAGAGCTGGAGGAGGTTTGCGCATCCTGAGTCTGTATTTTGTAACGTTTGTTAAATATCGTTGTATAATTTGACATAATCTCGTTATATAATTTGAAGTAACTGATGCATTGTATATAAAAGCGTTGATTGCTCCACCTCATTCGCCTAAAGGACGGAGAGGGACGGGAATGACCTTTATGTCACACCTGCCTCTTGATTGATGGGTCTCTCTCTCTCTCTCTCTCTCTCTCTCTCTCTCTCTCTCTCTCTCTCTCTCTCTCTCTCTCTCTCTCTCATACGCTTTTAATCTTGTGAATGTTAATGAATAATGTATTGATATAATACACATCTAATCCTTGTTCCCGAATTCATACCTTGCACCCGAGGGGGAGGGGTTACCATTCATATTCAGTCCCAGTTCATCCCCTTCCACCCACAAAGCAATGGTTTCCTCGTTTTTATAAAAAATGGGCTGTGCAGCGTCCCTTTATGGCTTCGAATGATTCCCCCCTTTCATTTTTATTTGATGGTTTTTTCACAGGTTTACGAGACGAGGAAATGTTTAGCATTTTTGTGTTTTTCACGGAGCTGCGATTTGCGATATTCTAATGCTGGCTGGGCCTTTTGAGGGCTGGGAATGGGGGGGGGGGGGGGTGCTCAGAGTCGGGGGACCTGTTGGTTGTAGCCAAGATAAAATCGTAGCAAATTGTTTTACATGAAGGCCATCTTGGCGGCAATTCTACGAGAGAAAAAGTACAAGATGGAATGTTGTTGAGGTGAAAAGTTGCGTCTCTTCCGGAGACTAAAGGTTTAGACAAAACCCAATCGTTAGGTAAACGAGTTGATGAAATTGTTCATGTAATTGCTTAATTATACAATTATTTGTTTTTAATTCACGCGTTTTATCTTTAGGAGAGTACGTCACTTAATTTACGGAACGGCAAAGCTCCATTATAATAATGTTGAATCTGGACGGTAAATTCAGCATAGGCCTACGAAAAAGGCTTCCATAGTAGTGCCAATAAACTTCTCCTGTCCGCTGTTGCGTTCATTTGACTAACGATCCAGAACTCTTTTTAGTTTCATTGCGTTCTGTTGCTGTGCTTGACGTTTTTAAGGCTGTTATTTACCCCACGAGAGAGTAGTTGTTCGTGTTTGCTAACGCTTATTATGACAAAGGAGACCAGGTGAACTTGTTACATAGAAAAAGGCAGTCGCTGTTGAAGGGATTTGTTGAAGCGGCCAAAGTTCTCCTTTGTAAGAAACACATCCGATTAGGCGCAAGTTGTGTTCAACGCCTAAAGTAGATCTATGCAAATAAGAGTGTTCCTTGAACAAACGTATTTTTGTACTAGTTTTTACGATTGGTAGGCCTATTGCTTCTAAGATTCATATCATGAACAGTTTCAGAATTAGGGTTTTTTGAACGAGAAACTTCATTGATGTGCAACGCATAAACTACGTCTATGCAGATAAGATTGTTCTCTGAACGAGGTGTAGTTTAATACCGTTGTTTACGAGTGGTAGGTCTATTGCTTGTAAGATTCGTATAATGAACAATTTGGGAATTATGTTTTTTTTTTAATTGGAAACTTCGTTTAGGGAGACCGTTACATGACGTCATACGTAATAAAGGAATCTCAAATGTGATGAGAACAATTCCTATCAATACGATGCTGTCTTCACTTAAATATGCAGTCGTGCAATAGTTAACAAGTTAACGATTTTTTTCAGGGAAAATGATATGGGTATTTATCGACAGTTTGGAACAGAATGGTGGATCGGGGTGGGAGGATGTTGGCTAATGTCCTAAAATCAACCACGGCCCCCTCCCCCACCTGGGCTTGGCCTATGTTCTGTTCACAAGATCGTCTCTTACGCTTTTGACAATATAGAACCCTGCGCAGTTGAATAGGCTAATTCTATTGTTTTGATAATCTGTTCCTATGAGTCAGACCACTTGACCTTGCTTATGCTTAGCTGTTAAGTGAGCACGAAGAGAGAGACACAAGGGAATGAGGAAAAGAATTGAGAAGAAACAGAAAGACCTTAAAAAAAAGTTTTAAATATCACGTTTAGTTTAGTTTCTTTTCTTTTTACGTCGTCGTTTTCGGACGAAGCAGCGATGCTCTTTCGTTTAAGAGGAGGAGAAGGTCTTTGTGAAAACCGTCGATTTTTTTTTTTTTTGTTTTTTTTTTGCTTCATTTTTCATTTACAGTCACTTACAACTTGCAACTTCCCTAAGTGACCCTGGCGATTGTAACGCCTTTCTGTTCAGACTGATCGATCAGATTGCCTCAGTGGGCTATGTAGACAATAATTGGACTCTCTCTCTCTCTCTCTCTCTCTCTCTCTCTCTCTCTCTCTCTCTCTTCATGAAGTATGCACATGTTTAAAACAGGAATACCTGTCTACCTCTATATATTGCAATATGTGGGGCGGGGGTAGGGGGGGCGATGGTTGGGCTATCAGGCCTATAGGGGCCCATCTATATTGCAATTTGCCGGAGGCAATTAGGCCTATGGAGGCTCGATCACGATTCCACTTTGCAATGCAATAACTCCAATAATAAATTGTTATTTACTCTATACAAAATCCCGTTTGACTCGGGATTCATGCAAATCGCATCGACCCAAACCCAGTGGGATTTAACGGCCATAGAGATCAGTGAATAACCCTTCATTGGAGGCGTTTTGGGTTCATCATTATTCATCTGTTATTATTCATTAGGAAAGTCAATTGAAATGAAACTAAAAGTCCAGAGTTTTTATTGTTGTTGTAACCTTTCGCTTCTGTGGATGTCCCTCGGCTGAAATTTTTATAGTGTCATTTGCCATATTTATGATAATTAATAATAATTGTATTTTGTCATAGTTATGATAATTCTGTTTATAACTATCTGTATAATTGAGCATTGACGTTTGAATATAAATTTTAATTGTATTTTTTCATAATTTGTAAAAATTACGCGTATTTCATCATAATTATGGTAATTATTAATGATGGTTATCAGAATAATTATTGAGCAGTTATGGTTATCTGTTATTTACTTTATAATTTTGAAAGGCTTTCTTGAATAATCTGACAATTAAAACACATATTTCGTGGGACGTAATTTCTTCTTCTTGACCGATTTTGTCTTCCCTATGTCAAAGGTCAAGGTGACCTTTCTAAGTAAGGTCAGTTGACCTTAAGAGTTGTCCCTACAGTCTCCTGTCTTAAGAGAGAGAGAGAGGGAATATTGCTCTCTTTCTCTCTTCCCTTTCTTGTCTCTTATTGCCAACTTCTTGTCAACGATAAGTGATCTCTCTCTCTCTCTCTCTCTCTCTCTCTCTCTTCTAAGTAAATCAAGCCAATTCCTTCAGGAATCTAACGAAACTATTTCTGTATCCTACGACCTTCGTCCTGGGAAAAACCGACCTCCACGTTTCAAAGGATTATCCCGATCCTGAGGTTGACCAAAGTGGGAGGGAGGAAGGATTAGGATAGATAGGATTGAGGTAGATTGATTTGAGCTGGAAGTCAAAAGCTAAAGGTTTGATAGTGAATGTCGTATTTGGTGTATGATAAAGTTCTTTTTATAGGGGAAGAGTAATAAAGTTATTGGTAGAGAGAGAGATTGAATAATCACCGATCATTCATTTGCATTTGACAAAGGGTTTATATTACCTGGAACATCAGTCCTTTGAAGTGATGGCAAATACAGTTAAAATCCACTGCCTGTAAATTTGGAGCAGGTCATTATTCCACTAACATTCGTTTATTACTCGGTTTTTTCCAGTGGGAATATTATAGGATATTAGACATATTATTTATTCGTTCGAACTCTATGGTTTTGTAGGAATTTGTGTAGACGTAAATGGATTTGAACCATCTTTTGTGTAGTCATCAGCATTTTGCGATATTTCTGTTTTAATTTCTCTTACTAAAGTTACACACACACACACACACACACACACACACACACACACATATATATATATATATATGTATATATATATATATATATATATATATACATATATATATATATATATATATATATATATATATATATATATAATATATAATATATATATATATACACATTATATATATGAAAATGCAGAGACAACATGCAAGGGTTATGGACGAACCTCTAGAGATTGTTAATGAATATAAGTATTCAGGACAGACAGTAAGTGTTTCCCCAGGACATGAGACCGAAATTAAAAGAAGGATAAGGATGGGATGGACAGCTTTTGGTAAACAAAATGACATTATGAAAAGTAAAGTGCCACTTTCTCTAAAAAGAAAAGTATTTAATCAGATGGTCCTACCAGTATTAACTTATGCATCAGAAACTTGGAGCCTTGGAGCCTGACTAAAGTCTTAGAGAGAGAGAGAGAGAGAGAGAGAGATATATATATATATATATATATATATATATATATATATATATATATATATATATATATATATATATAGTATATATATTACTGAAGGAATAAAGAAAAATATTTTTGTAAAAAATCTCTCTTAACATTTGCTTCTTGTAACATTCTCTCTCTCTCTCTCTCTCTCTCTCTCTCTCTCTCTCTCTCTCTCTCTCTCTCTCTTTCACAGCAAAAACAAAACCCCGAGTGTGAAAAAGAGAGAGAGAAGATCCTCTCGAGAGGTGAAAGAAAGAAGTTGTTCCATAATATTTGCATTCCTCTTCTTATCCCTTCGCTGTTCATTTTTCCTCTCTATTCCTTTTTTATCCTCTCTCCTTCTCCTCCTTTCATTCTGGTTCTTCTCTTTCAGTTGGAAGGACTAGAAAAGGATTTTTCTTAGAATTGGGTTTGAAATAGTTTTTTTGTCTGCGAAGGATAAATTTATGAAAACAGTCATTATGAAGTTGAAGAGTATCACTTTGTATATTACTTCTTAAATGGCTATTTATTTTGTGTTCTCGTTGGCATTTTTCTTGTGTCTCAGGTATGTGGGCATTTGAAGTGTTTTAGTATTTTTATTTAGACTTTTTTTGTATTTTTATTTGATATATATTTCCTTTTTAATTTTGTAATCGATTATATATTAATTCATGTAAGCATTTATTCAGTTAGTTAATCTCTACATGTTTCGAAATTACAGACACGTACTGGGAGTATTTAGTATTATTTTTTATTTCTTATATATTTCATTAAAAAATGTATCGATTATTTATCCATTTACTTATTTATTCGTTTCTTTATTAAGCTCTACATCTGTTCCGACATTATTATAGACATTTACTGGGAATTTTGCGAGTGACGTCCCAAGTATCTTTTGAGAAATGCAGGAGGAGGCAGCTGTGATCTGCTGGGCTGTCTTGGAACTGCTCAGAGAGTTCCAGTGATGTCCGTCCATATCAGATGTCGGTCAGTCTGCCTGTCCGGTCTGTCCTCCTTTGTCTCTTGTCTGTTCTCGTCACAAGACGGAACGCGAGACCTCTCTATATCCTTTAAAATGAGACGTGAATATGGCGAGTCTCACCTCAAGTGGAAAGTCATTTTAAATTCTTCGTCCATATTCTGATGGTGCTTCCACACTTGCGGTAAAACACGTTATAAACACATGTCGGCGACTCGTTGCACACATGTCACAAACAAATCGAATACAAGTCGGCAACTTGCTGGTAGTCCTAACTAGTGTTTCATACGGTTATGTAGCATTGCCAGAGATTCGGATTTCACTGAGGTCGTTGAGATATTTTCAACATGTCTGTGATATGTATGTGATAAGTTGTCGACTTTTATTTATGACATGTTTACTACATGTTAGACCTGGTTTTCTTCTTCAAATCAATGCACATGACAGAAGTCGGAAGCAAATGGGCCGGTTGTTGTGGATAAGAAGCATTCTTGGTCACTCTGTCTAGCACTGTCTCAGTCCAGTGTTCTTGTGGGTATCTGACTGCCCAAGGCATGTGGATTCTGCTGCAGTTGAATGTCCAGTGTATGTAGTCTCCTGCAGGACCCATTAGTTATATATCTGAGAATCCTTCTTCAGGTTCAGAGAGAGAGAGAGAGAGTTTATCCAGTGCAATTTTAAGTGTTCTTTGGGAAATGATTTTACCTCCCTAAATCGTTGAAATTATTTGCTGTCTCTCTCTCTCTCTCTCTCTCTCTCTCTCTCTCTCTCTCTCTCTCTCTCTCTCTTCACAAGGAATCCCCATCTTTCCATTTAATCTCTCTTTGTTCTCCCAAAATGCAGAGATTCCATCGGATTGGAATAAGATTTTAAAAGCCCGAAGCTCTAATGCCCTCTCTCTCACCAGGAAGGGGATTAATGAGATCATCATTAATGAGATAATTTAGAACCTCATTAAAAGAAGAGAAAAAACAAAGGTCTTTGATGAAGAAGGCGATATGGAGGGAGACATCGACTCGAAATGTCTTTAGATTATTCAAGGTGTCAGGCAGAGGGATTAGAAATAATGATTGTCCCTGTAATTGGAAGCGTGGAATCAAAACTCTAATGTAGAAACACCAGCATCTCTCTCTCTCTCTCTCTCTCTCTCTCTCTCTCTCTCTCTCTCTCTCTCTCTCTCTCTCTCTCTCTCAGAAGCTTTTTTTGTCGAGCGGTTACCATGCAAGAAAATATCTCAAATCGTGGCCGTTTTCGGTAACTTTCCTCTCATGTCCAAGAGAGAGAGAGAGAGAGAGAGAGTGTGTGTTATAGCAATTATCATTAGGTTACAAATAAAATACCCAAATGTCAAAATACTTCTTTTCGTTTTATCTGAAAAAGCCACAAATGATTCTATATCAGATTCAGTTTTAAAGACGCAGTCGGTGGTAGTCTCATTCCGAACGGACAAGTAAGCATCTCTCGCTTAGGACTTTTGAAAACTCCTTCTCCATCGGGAACTCTGAACGACATCCTGTTAGGAATATCCAGAAGGAACTCGGGCTTCGTCAGTTGACGAAGGACATCCCTAACTTCAGTAGGAAACCAGTTCACTTCGCTGCAGGATCCCAAAACTCAGATAATTTTGTCTCTGCTTTCATGGAGTCCTGTAGGAGGACTCTTAGGGGCATGGGGTGGCCTTGGAAAATAGGGGAAGAGTCGTTTCCTGAAATGATTTTGGATTTCTTATTGAGTTGTAAGGATGGACTGATGTGATATTAATTGTGTTGGTGACTCGGGAATATTTCGTCTCAGGAAATTTGTGTCGTAGGTCGTAGTTTGACTTTAGGCCTGGTCTGGGCATTCGCATTGTTGATTATTGCAAGGGGCAAAGGAATCTCTCTCTCTCTCTCTCTCTCTCTCTCTCTCTCTCTCTCTCTCTCTCTCTCTCTCTCTCTCAAAGGGAACCTTTGTAAATAGAAACTCCTGTCTCTTCATTTGCATAGATTTGGCTCAACGTCTCTGGAAGGATTTTCTTTTCATTTGTGAACAGGAGAGACGGTTGTTGGAAGGCAGGTTCGGCTTCCTTAAGGATTTTCATGGCTATGTATAGTGTGCATTTGCATACCTCTTAGAAGGGGATTGAAGAGAGGGAGAGAGAGAGAGAATGATATCCTCTCTCTCAAGGCTATGCAGTGCACTGTCGATATCTTTTCATTTCGGTCGTTGCCAAGTAGAGTGCACATTTGCATACCTTTTAGAGAGAGAGAGAGAGAGAGAGATATATTTTTTCAAGCTTACTGAATCCACTGTGTTTTATTTCGGTCAAGTATTGTTTTAAAATCGAAAAGATTTTTCTAAAAATTCCTTTATGTATTTTTGAGTTTTTAATTTATCATGAATACTCCAAGTAGTTTGTACGTTGACACAGTGTGTTTGTGCATGTTTGTGTGTTTGTTGCACAAACATCAATATCCTTCTGGAATCCATCGACACCAGGCACAGGATCCATTCCTTATTCCTCCCGGCGAGAGTCCTGCAGGAGAGAGGCGCCCAACCAAGAGAGAGAGGGAGGCTTCCTTTAAGGGGGACATCTCCTCTGGCGGGGCAGTCCTCCTCCCGTCGCAGGAAAAGCTAAAACAAACGAGGAACAAAAGGAACAAACAATGCTGAGTCTCATGATTTGTTCTCCGTTGCTTTGGAGGAAGGAAGAGGAAATGAGTCCTTTTGTTTCTTCTTTCTGGGAGGTTTGAAGGCGAAGAGTTGGTACTGGATAGAGGGTATTCTGTAGGAGAATTGCCCCCTCCCCAACCCCATGACACACCTGACAGTTATATTCCCTTCCAGAGAGATTCCCCAATCAGTGGTTCATTGCAGGTCTTCGCTGTGATTGGGGATGTCTTACCTGATCTTCCTTCTCCTTTCCTTACCATCATCATATTTCCCTGGGTCTTGGATGACCGTCTTTCTTAGTCTATTATTATTATTATTATTATTATTATTATTATTAGTAGTAGTAGTAGTAGTAGTAGTAGTAGTAAGAACATGAACCCCTATTCATATAGAACAAGCCCCCCATAGGGGCCAATGACTTGAATTGTCAAGCTTCTACAAAATATGAAGGTGTTCATTTGAAAGAAGTGACAGATGGTTGGGTAGGAAATGCGGAAAGTAGAGGTCAGTTATTAGAAAAGGATAAAAGAAATTAATTGATAAGTTAATAGATATAAAATATATAAATAAAAAGTAAAGGACAAGGAGAATGATCTTCGCTTGATCTGACCACCAGTGTTTCTGGCCGTCGTGACGACGGTCTCCCTCCAAATCGGGGGATGTGCGGTTGGAACCTCAGAGTTCTAGCGATGACGTAATGCATTGCTGCCCTTAGGAAATTTTCCGTTTATTTTATAAATGACTTTAATTTCTTCTATTCATTTATTCATGTGTTAATTTACTTTTTTCCATTAACTGATGATATCTTCTATGTATTTATTTATTAACTTCTGCTACGACTCTCTAATGAACGCCTTAATATTCTTTTGAAGCTTGTTCTCTATGAATAGAATTCATCTTCTGAATAATAATAATAATAATAATAATAATAATAATAATAATAATAATAATAATAATAGCTTTCTTAATATAGTAATGCTGTGTATATTTAGATCGCGGAAAGAGAGAGAGAGAGAGAGAGAGAGAGAGAGAGAGAGAGAGAGAGAGAAAGGCAGGCAGGCGCGCGTTTGTACCCTATATTTCTTTCCTCGTCACCTGGCTTCGAGGATCCTTATGTACCCGAATATTTGCTGCTGTTTTTTTCGTTGTTATGGATATTTGAAGGTTCTGGATTTCTGACTTCCCCTCGAATGGTTTGAAGAAGACGCGGCAGCTTCGGTTTCCAATAGGGAAAGCGTCGGTATTTGAGGGTTCGTTCTTCCATGTTCTTTTTCTTTATTTAGAAATAGTTTGGACCAAGACACCGTTAGTCCATTCGCCTTTTTGTAGATCTCTCTCTCTCTCTCTCTCTCTCTCTCTCTCTCTCTCTCTCTCTCAGCTTGAATTCGGCGAAGCAATTAGGGATTTTTACATTCATTTTCCATATTTCAAAATGATTTATGAGACAATATTCTCAGTGATAAATGGTATTTACTGGCGATCACCCATCCAGGTAATAACCAAAGCCAGATCTGCTTAACATTGCGGATGGGGAAAGTGAGTGGCTTAATGGCTTGGCTCAGTAGCTGCCGGACAAAAATATTACGCGTGTGAGTGTATTGTGCAAATGAATATGTTACAAATGGAAGCTATTCCTCCCTTGACAATTTATTGTTGTTTCTGTGCTTCTGACGTCGTATGTATTCTCTGTGAAGACTGGAATTCCCAAGGATTCGTATCCCCCAGGATTGATGTATATTCTATGTATATTTCCTGATGTATACTCTGCATATTCTATTAAGCTTTCGCAACCTCTTACTTCGTTTTCTATATCCTTTTAGTTCTTCCCTTTTCTAATAAGTTTCACCTTTTTTGCCTGAGTTTCCTTCTAAGTACGAATTCCAATATCTTATTATCCATTTTTTATCTTAGTCATTCGTCAGTCTCTCACCCGCTTCGGTATAGATTTAAGTTTTTATATATAACTTACTCGGATGCAACATTACTCGCCAATACTTAATTGGAAATATTTCGTTAGTTACCCCTTCTATCAATTCCCGTTTTCTTTCGTTTTTTCATAGTCTAGTCTTGAATCTGCGATGGTTGCACAAAGGAGAGGAATGGAACGTTGACAGCGTAGCTGGTTAACAGGGGCTTATACTAGACTCAGCTGGAAGTTTTAGACAAGTGTGTCTAATATATATATATCATACATATCAATGTTTGATTTTAAATCACGGAAAAGTAAAGACGTGGTAATTATATCAATTGAAAGTTGCAGCCACGAAGGAAAATTGAAATACTGGAGATCCTAATAAGACGAACTATAGACTTACCAACTCCACTGTTTCAATTTTCCTTCGTGGCTGTAACTTTATATATATATATATATATATATATATATATATATATATATATATATATATATATATATAAAATGTGTGTGTGTATTCGTTTGAATGAATTTAAGCTTGAACGTCCCAGTCTGTTCAAATCGAGGTAGCTTTCATTCTTGTGATATTTTGGTAATGAATTAAACAGCGATATTAAACTAATTAAAGGCAGGAAGGAATTTCAATTCAGGTCTAATATATATAGTAATAATCAAATGTTGGGATTCATCTTAATCCTTTAGTTAAAGGTCCAGGAACAGCGACAATAGACGCCCTTTGCCCCTTGGAGGGGACAGCAGCAGCTGCATAAGGGATAAGGGTCCAGCCCTCTGGTTACTTGACAAATCTTTTAGGGATGCAGTTGCAGCCCAACGCCCTTGAATGTGAGCCTGGTGCTGTTGCACTCAGCGTTGACATTCACTTTGCACTTTGGTTGCTTGGTTTCTAAAGGATTGATTTTTTAAAACCATTTCAAGCTCAGGTTGCATCTCAACGCATTAAAACATGTCATGGACATGTTGGCAACTTTTCACATACACATCAGAAACATGTTGAATACATATTATCGATTTGTTTGCTGGTCCTTGATAGTCCTAAGCGGTGCTACATTACGTTATCTAGCTTATGCAGAAGATTCGTTACGTTTCTTGACTTAGTTTTCAACTTGCATGTGATTATGAATGGGATAAGTTACCGACATGCGTGTATGCGTATATGACATCTTTTGCTGTAGAGTGTGAACCAAGACCTAGATAAACCTGGTTCACGAAGCATCGGCAGATTCTCTCTGTCTCTCTCTGTCTCTCTCTCTCTCTCTCTCTGGGAACCAGATAGTCGACCTGAATATTTATATCTCTAGCTTTTGTTCACTTTTGGGAAGCCAAATAAATTTACTGATGCCCTTTGTCCCAGCTTTTAGAGAATTTGCGTAAACAGAACAGATGTTATTTACAGTTTCACTTCAAAATGAGGTACGAAATAGGATTATAGTTAAAAAGTTGGTGCACACTGCACCAATTATTTGTTAGAGGTAAAGAATTATGTTTACAATGTGTGAATAATTCATGGCAGAATTATTTGGAGTGTCATGTCTACTGGTACATGAAATATGGTTGGTTCTTAATGATGTAGAAATTCTCATGTGAATGACATTTATTGTAATGTCAGGTGTCTAAGAAAATATTTGCATATTATATCTCGTGGCCAAATATAAGATTGCATAGTTCATTCATTTGTTATGTGAACTGATTAATGAACTGTCAAAAGTTAATAACGACAAATTTGTGACTGTGGCGGGAAGGCGGGACAATTGTTGGTTTTTGTTTTTATCTACTTATTATTTTAGCTAATATTTGTAGCCGGTTTTAAGCCTTGTTTAAATTAGTCTCAAATATATATTGGATCTAGAAGTATAGTTTATCGTTTCCCAAAAGGAAGAAAGTTGGTTTATCACCAGTTTAACAGTCAGAGTTCAAGTAAATCAGACAGCGCAGGAACGACGGGAATTCATTCAGATTAAACCATTTTGTTTGGCATCTCTCATCCGGAATATTGTCGAGTTGGCAAGGTAAAAAAAAAATATCGTGGATATTCAGCAGAATTCTCTCGCATTCAGAGGAACACGATGGCTTCGTCTTTGTCCACGGAATTAGATTCGATTTTGTTCTTTTCTTTCTGATGGTGCTGTCTGTAGTTGGACGGACATTGGACTTAGATAAAAAAAAAAATCATCCTAGATATTTTATTCTATCCAGGAGATTTGGTGTCAGTTCTCGGAAATCATCAGATAAAATAAATGAAATAAAACACAGAATGGTGACATCTGCTTTTAGTCTAGTGATATGAGTATTGCTTCTCTTTCTCTTACTTTCTTTCACTTTTCTTGGGCAGGGAAAGTTGATCAGAAAATTTGGAACTTTATCATAAGCTTTCCTGTCAGTTTCGTTTTGGCCGGAAAAAGGGACATATTGTCCCTTTAGCCTTTGTGAATCCTTACTACTTATAATAATATTTATAAGAATTCCAATTAATACCTTTTACTTTTAACTTATAAGGGGAGCGGGAAGGAGGGGTTATTCTCAGATGGTCTACGCTTACCTCTTTAGAAAATGGGAATATTCCCAGATAGGCCTAAACTGAACTCTTTTGAAGGGGCGTCTTGTTTCCAGATAGGCCTAAAATTCAACTCTCTTGAAAATGGGATGTAGGTTCAGGTAGGCGTTCACTACCTCATATGAAAAACTTTATTTCTTTGTGCAGTTTGATTTAATTTAAACTGTTAGGTTCGACATAAGTAAATGGACTGGGAGACAGAAAGCTCGCATAAGACCTTTCCTTTCTGCTTTGGTTGATCCTGAAATCTTGAGAAATATATATATATATATATATATATATGTGATATATAATGTATACATATATATATATATATATATATATATATATATATATTATATATATCTTATATATATATATATATAATATATATATATATATATATATATATCTATAGTGTGACGAGCTGTCACATTAAATATTGCAAATAAAAAAAGAATGATAAAAATACAGTTTTGTATTTTCTGTAAACATTTTTGTAAAATTGTTCTGTTCGTATTTAAGCACTTTCTGTTCCTGTTTAAAATGCTCCTTGGAGAGACACCTAGTCCAGTACTTTAAAAAGTTTACATTTGTTCTGAAAATAATGTAACAGAGGAGAGAATCACAGCGTTCATACAGTCAACATCCTGCTAGCTATTTTTTATTGGTGCTTAATTGTGGTGTAAAAGTGATTATTATTATATATTAGTGTGCATTATAGTTTTTGTAGTTAAAGTTAAATATTTTTCGAGTGTTTCCTTATTCTTGTGCCTGGATCTTGGTGGGTTTTGGGTTAGATTATTTATAAGGTATATTAAGTGCTAAGTAAAGTTAAGTTTAAAGTGAACATAATTCAGTGATAAACTGCAACAGACATATTTTTGTTTTGGTTGGAATATTTTTTTTTTTTATTATTGCCCCGCTGACTGTTATTATAACAAAGGCCATTACATCGTTACCATACCACCTGGTAAAGAATATACTTGCAGTGGTGACAATATTTGGGGGCCTGTCCGGGATTCATATTATTCATGTGACCGTAATTCTTCATGTGACTTCGTGTTTCATGCTACTCATGTGATTTCATGTGTTTCATGTGACGTATGTGATTCTTGTTATTCAGTGATCTAAGTCACATAGTTGATGTGTATCATGTGATTTATGTGATTCATGTGATTTATGAGATAAGTGTCCTGCTTTGCAGTAAATAAGCTTAAGTATTATTTTTCACACCAGATCCAGACGGGCACAATAGTAAGTTGCACTGTTACGAATAGTAAGTGATTCTCTCCACGCATATCCGGTATCGATGATTTGGAGTATAGTTGGTAGCTTAATGTTAATCGACTGGACTGTGTTTAATTCACTATCGATAGTGCCCACCCTTTTCATGAACCACCCTTTTAAGATTCTTCCCAAGCCATTAGACTTCTTCCGACAAACACTGCGTTAATCCGGATACCGTGTCGATGAGCTAACCTGAATCTTCTTTAATCATAACCATTGAACTAGTTCATTCCTTAGTTAAGACCATTCCGTTGGTCATTTCATTACTTGATTTGGTTCGTTTTTGCGTGCATTAACATGTTCGGACCGATATCGCAATCTTATTCCTCTTAATTGCGGGATTCTCTTTATCACTTGTCAATATTGAGAAGTCGTTAGATTTTTATTTTCACTTTTGAATACCAGTAATGCTCTCACCTGGTTTAAATTATAATCAGCCGTCCTTCGAAATTGAACTTGGTTATTATTAGCAGTTGCTTAAGACTTATTAAATAGCAATTATTTTAAGGTAACTAGCTTATTTTTAAGCAAATTTCACGATATTGTGTGCCATCTAACTTAATTCTTTGCTAAGCATGTTCAATTTAGAGACAATTCTTGCTTAATCCTAAAGATGAACTACCAAGATTACATCTTGCAAAGAAAGCGGAACTCTTGACTATCACCCAGAAATGGCAAATACCTTCAGAGTCCTCCTATGTCAAAGCTAGATTGATAAGCGACATCCTCCAATTTCTAATTGCAAAGAATGTAGTTAAAGGAGAGCGACGAAGAAGTAGAAGAAGTACGTTACCTGACCGGTGCGGTTGCTACCAGTAAAGAAGATCCAGAAAGTAACCCAAGATGAAACTACAATTGGAATTGGAAAAAATGAAGATACTCAATGCACGAGAGAAGAAGAAATAAAAGAAAAGATGAAAGAAGACGAGAAGCTGCATTACAGGAAGTAGAACTCCAAAAGAAATTAGAATTGTCGAAAACAAGAGAACTGCTAACATACAACTTAAAACCAAGGAAGAAGAACGCAATCTTCCTGAAAAGTTAGACTTCAACAAAGCAAAAAAGCTCATTCCTACATTTGATGAAAAAGAACCCGAAGTATTCTTCGACACTTTCGAGGTACAGCTACCTCGCTCGAGTGGCCGGCAGAACATGGGTAATGCTCATTAGAAAACGGTTTTCAAAGGTAAGGCAGCTTATGTTTCCTCGCAAATGATTACTGTTAAGGATTATCAGATCCTTAAGAAGCTATTCTAGACGCTTATTCAATCACATAGAAGGATATCGTCAAAGTTTCCGCAATTCACAGAAATCTCAACCCAGACATTTGTGGAATTTTGTGATACTAAAGTTAGACAATTTCAAAAGTGGATTGACAAAGCTGGAATTAAAGAATTGAGTCACTTAAAAGTCTGGTAATCATGGAAGAGTTCTTAGAAAAGTGCCATTTAACATTGCTAACATTATTTTAGATAAGGAGGAAACTGATCTCATGAAAGCAGCTAGTCTGGCAGATGACTATTTTCTGCTGCGCCATAAATCGTATAAACCTGCCCATAATAAAACTACTTTTTTTCAGACAGATTTTGTACTTACTGTAAGCAGGTAGGACATCCCATTGAAAAGTGCCCAGATCCTCAGTGTAGAAAGTCTTGAAGTCAAAGAACATAAGCCTGGTAAAAAAACAGGATTCCAAGAAAACGATGCATGTGACAGTCCCTACTCCAGATTTAGATTCCTTCAAACCTTACACATGCAAAGGTTCAGTAAATGGGAAACCTGTAGTTTGTCTTCGTGATACAGGATCGTCTCAAACTATTATCAACCTACCACCACAGGAGCTGACAATGAAGCAAGAATATGTTGCTGTAACGGACTTGACATCGACCAAGACTCTACCCTTGGCTGAGGTAACACTTCAGTGCCCCTACTACACAGGTAAAGCTTCTGTTGCTGTGTCTAATAAACCTTGCCACATCCATCAATACAGGTACTGATTGGTAATGACCTTGCAGGGCCAATGCTTTGAATTTAGTAGTAACAGATCCAGATGTCATTCTGAAACAAGAACTTAAAGTAAATGAAAATAAAATTGTTCAATCTGTATCAAAAGTTCCAAAGAAAAATAAAACTCTTGAAACATCTAAAGTAGAGAAGGCTTTGGAATTAGTAAATTTAAGCAAAGTAAAGTTTCAGCAGTTGCAGAGTTATGATCCTAGCCTTACGACATACTGGAAAAGAGTAGAAAATCCATCAGATAACCCCAAGACTCCTTATTTTTATACTGATCACGGCTTACTCTTCAGGCATTTAGATCTTCCAAAGCACAGTAACTTCCACGTGGCATGGACTGTCACCAGCTTGTCTTACCAGCAACCCTTGTACCACCACTTCTAGATTTGGCTCACACCTCTGAATCCATCTAGGAGTTAATAAAACCTATCACAGAGTTTGCACAGGACTTCTTCTGGCCAGGTATAAAGAAAGATATTAAGGAGTGTACATAATGTCCTGTCATCAATGCCAGGTCACAGGTAGGCCCAACGAGAGTATTATTCGTGCACCTTTGCAGCCCATCTCTGTACCAAAACAACCTTTTGAGAAAATAATTATTGACTGTGTAGGACCTATGCCTAAAACACGGAAAGGTAACGAGTACTTGCTAACTATCTTGTGTCCTACTACTAGATATCCATTGCAATGCCTATTAAGAACATTAATGCCAAAACAATCATTGGTCAGCTTGTTAAGGTGTTTCACAACCTTTGGATTTCCTAAGATTCTCCAATGTGACAGAGGTACTAATTTTACCAGTAAGCTATTCAAACAAAGTATGCAAGAGTTTAATATTCACAATGTCTATGCTTCGGCATATCATCCACAGACAAATGGAGCTCTTGAAAGGGTACACCAGACCATAAAAAATACTTCTACGTAAATACATGGTGGAGGACTGCCCAATCATGGGATGAAAATTTAGACCTTCTCATGTATATGCTACGCAGTGTACCTAATGATTCGACTGGTGTATCACCCTTCGAACTTATGTTGGCAGGAAACACAACGAACAACGCTAAGTATGGTGAAAGAAAATTTCTTATTCATAATAAGGAGGATACTACCACCCTGTTAGCTTATATGAAAGAACTGAAAGAAAAGTTCCTTTCCATGTATAATTTTGCTAATGAAAATCTTTTGATTTCTCAGGAGAAAATGTCCAACCTTTACAACAGGAGAAAACAAAGCTGCGAGAATTCAACATTGGCGACCAGGTTCTGGTTTATCATCCGATACCAGGTGCACCCTTAAGAGAGAAATTTATGGGACCCTATACCATCGCAGTAGACCTTCCAAATTAAACTATATCTCACACCTGACCGACGACGTCCTACTCAAATGGTACATGTTAATCTTATAAACCATATCGTGCACCTGCTAATGTGGTAAGTCACATCTCTTCTCAAACGGTTTCTGTTTGATACCACAGTTCAGTTCAAAAACCAGGAGTAGATGAAGAAACTCCTTCAGAGGATAATCTTGTATCATGGAAGGATCTTCTCAACAGCCAAGTATTAGAATCCTTGCCAAGTTATCTTGCAAAAATCCCACCCCCTAATCATCGTAAAACTTTAACTAAGTTACTGCTGGAGTATTCAGATGTTTGTTCAGATCAATTAAAAGTCAGTGACACAATTAAGCATGATATCATTTTAGAGCCAGGAACTACACCCATAAGGCAGCCATATTATAGAGTAGTTGGTAGAAGACTGGAATCTCTAAGAAAGGAGGTTCAATACTTATTAGATAATAATTTAGCTGAACCCAGTGCGTCACCTTGGGCTTCACCGTGCATTTTAGTACCCAAAGCCAGTGGTCAACTACGGCTATGCACAGATTACCGCAAATTAAACAAAGTCACCATTAAAGACTCATTTCCTCTACCTCGAATTAATGATATCTTGGACAACATAGGGAAGGCAAAAATCCTAACACAAATAGATTTGATGAAAGGTTACTATCAAGTTCCTTTAACTGAAAAGGCAAAAGAAATTTCTGCCTTTACCACCCCATTTGGTTTATTTTCTTATACAGTGTTACCTTTCGGACTTACTAATTCTCCTGCTACCTTTCAGAGAATGATGAGTAACATTATCGCAGGCTTACCTAACACCTACGTGTACCTGGATGATGTGATCATTGTCAGTGAGAATTGGGACGAACATCTACATCTTCTAAGGCAACTACTCGAACGGTTTCGCAAAGCCAAGATAACCATTAATTTAGTAAAGAGCACATTTGGCAGAGCGGAAGTAACTTATTTAGGCCATCGCATTGGCAATGGTCACATCGCCCCGAAAGAAGCCAATATCCTAAGTATAAAGCAATTTCCAATTCCTTCTAAAAAAAAAGAGTTAAAGACTCCTTGGTATGATATCTTACTATTCAAAGATTTGTGCGAGATTTCTCTTCATTTGCTGCCCCACTCTATAGATTAACATCATCAAAAGTAACTTTTCCTGGACTCCAGAAAAATAAATACGATCTTTAAAATATTAAAACAATTCTAATATGTAAAACCCATACTCAAGGGCTCCTGACTTTAGAAAGATTTTTCTCCAAGTAGCTGCCAGTGCTACGGCTATGAAGCAGTCCTGCTGCAACATCCACTCCCACCAATTCCAGGAAGAGGACATAACTCTAGACTCCCTCCTACCATCGCCTACTACTCAGGGTATTTCCGGGTAGCACAGACTCGATGGGTACCACGAGAAAGAGCGTATGCCATAATAGAGCTCTCCACATTTTCTCACCATACCTCGCAGGGTCATCAGAAAGTAATCATTTAAACAGACCACGTCTTTAGTGTAATTGAACGTTCCGATACAGAATCAAAAACTTTAAGATGGTCATATCACCAACCAGATTCACGTTGAATTCGGACCATCAAAGGCATCACAACTCCATAGCAGATGCCTTATCCCGTTTCCCAAGACCAGTCTGCAGATAAAACGATACTGTTGGGTCGACCTGATCTCCTCCATATAAAGCATATGATTGCTTGTTATCCTACAGGGAGGAGCTATGTGAAGAGCTGTCACAGTAATATTGAAATAAAAAAAGAATGATTAAAATCACAGTGTCGTATTTTCTGTAAACATTTTTGTAAATTGTTCTGTTCGTATTAAGCACTTTATGTCAGTTTAATGCTCCTTGGAGAGCACTAGTCCAGTACTTTAAAAGTTTACATTGTTCTGAAAATAATGTAACAGAGGAGAGACAAGCAAGCTTCATACAGTCAACATCTGCTCGCTATTTTTTATTGGTGCTTAATTGTGGTGTAAAGTGATATTATTATATATTAGTGGGTTGCATTATAGTTTTTGTATTAAAAGTTAAACATTTTTCGAGTGTTCCTTAGGCTCTGTGCCTGGATCTTGGTGTTTTGAGTTAGAGATAAGTGGTATATTAAGTGCTAAGTAAAGTTAAGTTTAAAGTGAAACATAATTCAGTGATAACTGCAAAAGACATATTTTGTTTTGGGTAAATTTCTTTTTATTACTCGCCCGCTGACTGGTATTATAAACAAGGCCATTAATCGTTACCATACCACTGGAAAGAATATACTTGCAGTGGTGACAATGTATACAATATCTAGTATATATATGGGCCATTAAAACAAATGGTTTAAAGCTAAGGACTTTATTTTGGTGGACTA
>NC_087214.1:40427547-40455602 GCF_015104395.2 Macrobrachium nipponense | reverse complement strand
GACCCAAACCAACCTCGTGACCTAGATAACACACCTTGGCTTTACCAAATTCACATTTACTCAAATTTACAACAAGACCAGCGGCTCTCAAGGCCTCAAATACCTTCTTTAACCTCACCAAATGAGTCTGCCAGTCATTGCTGTGAATAACCAAATCATCTATATAAATTTCTGTACCCTCCACACCACATATAACTCGGTTCATCAACCGCTGGAAGGTACACGCTGCACTTTTTCATCAAAGGGCATTACCTTACATTCGTAAAGCCCAAAGGGCGTAACAAAAGCGGAAATCTCACGAGCTCGATCCGATAGGGGAACCTGCCAATACCCCTTTAAAAGATCCAATTTAGTTATAACTTAGCAGGTCCTATCCGATCAAGACAGTCCTCGATACGAGGCAAAGGGAAAGAGTCATTCTTTGTATTAGCATTGACCTTGCGGTAGTCCACACACATGCGAAACTGCCCGTCAGGTTTCTTAACAAGTACAATAGGTGAGCTCCAAGGACTTACCGAAGGTCTAATTAAATCATGCTCCAACATATACTTTATCTCCTTCTCGACAATATCACGTTTTTCTGGATTAAATATTTTATTCATAAAACTACTACTACTACTACCTACAGACCCGGGTCTCTCTACCTCTACCTCTAAACTACTAAAGTTTAAATTATCCTCATTCTGTAAGGCGGCAGCAGCCTTTGCAGAAGCTCGAGTGGTAATTGCCAACAGGACTTGCAGTTACGGACACTATTGGGAATAATTCATACCTCGGGCATCCACATATCATTTCCCAAAATGCCGTCAATACCAGGGATGGGGAGCTTTTTCTACCACTGCCAATTCTGTCACCTTGTGATACCCTGGGAAGAATGCCGCTCACCTCCACCAAAGGTGCAGAAACCACTGTATCAGGGAACCCACCCAGGACCACATAATTTCCAGAATGCTCACCAACATCCTTCAAAACCTTTGACAACACCAATGATCGAGCAGACCCAGTGTCCCTTAAGAAGTTCACTCTGATAACTTTACTATCAACCACCAAACTGCCAGGCCAAATATATTTGTCAAAAAGTCACAAAGGAGAGCTAGCAGGTGACTGGTTTATTTCACCTCCACTACCACTAAACATAACCCTTCCTTCAGTTCCTGGGGAACACTCAACTTCAGCATTAGGGGTAGTAGGGGCATTAGCAATCAAAGATATGGGGACATTGTTGTTACCTCCCCTTCCGTTCCGCTGGAGATACCTTCTCCGGGCAGGACACCGAGCTTGAAAGTGACCCTGCTCGTGGCACCAAAAACAAGTTCCCCTAGCTCTACCAACATTACTGGAATTTTGATTACTCTGGGAAAACACCCGTGTGTTCCTTCCACTCGGGTTATTTCCCTGGCTACCTTCAACCTTTGTTTTAAAGGGGTTATTGGACCTCCAATTATTATTGTTTGGCCTGGCAGGCTGGGATTTAACGACTGATGAGCCAAAACTACTACTACCTACACGGTGTGTTAAGACAAACTCATCAGCTATCTGAGCAGCTTTACTTAGGCTATATGCTTTTACCTCCTCTAGGTGAATTCTAAGTTCTTTACTACAAGTTTTCTTAAACTCCTCAAGTAACATCAACTCCCTCAAGGAGGAGAAGGAGACCACCTGGCGACTCTTTACCCAGTTGTCAAACTGCTCCTCCTTAAGACGGGCATACTCCACATACGACATAGTATCAGGCTTCATAGAATTCCTAAATTTCAGGCGATAAGCCTCAGGGACCAAGTCATACGCCTTGAGAATCAACGCCTTAACTTTATAGTAATCTCTGGCTACACACTCTTCCAAAGCATTATATTGGCGAATGGCCTTACCTACTAACCTGCATTGAATTAATACAGTCCACATCTCAGTGGGCCAAGACAACCTAGTGGCCACCCGCTCAAAAGCCTTAAAGAACTCAGGCATGTTACCCTCATCAAACATAGGCACCAACTTTAATGCCGCACTCATGTTAAACCTATCGGAAGAAGAACCGGTGGGAGTACTGTTGAAGTCAGGGTTAGCTCGTAACCTAGCCAAGTCTAAGTTAATTCTAACCATTTCCAACTCATGGCGCCTCGCCCTCTCATTCTCTTCGAATTGTACCTTCAATAACTCTATTCGTTTACAAATTATGGTAAGGTCCTCATTTTCAGGATTCACCACAGACTGTACTGGCTCTGGCTGTACCTCTACAAAGGGGTTATTAGAAACTTTAGTTTTTACTGTTAAATTAGCTGGACCAGTATAAATAACACCGTACGAGGGTGGTTCAAACAGAGAAAGCCCAGGATTAACACTAACCTCATCAACAGAATTCTCATCATCAGAACTTCCACTCATCATATCCCTAGCCAAATCCTCACCCTCGGCTATACCACGAGCCACCATCGCCTTAACAGACAACAATAACTGAGCCTTAGTGTCCGTGGGTCTAAAAGAAATATTTAACAACGAGCACAACTCCTTAAATGCTCCTTACTTAAGATAGCTAGATATTTGATACAGTCAGCAGACCCCAAAAATTCGGCTGGGTCAAAAACAAAGTCTTCCATAGTGAATTACCTACAAGGGGGGAAAGTAAGGCAAGCAACAAAATCAAATCAAATATTGTAACCTATCCCAGAGTTGCTCCACAAACCCAACTCTGTGCACACCTGCGTACGATCCTGTCACGGTCGCCAAATTGTTACGACCCTTTGGCCGTAATACAGGTTCTTTATATTTCAATAATCACAGGGATCGTAGGCAGTAAGAAAGTACACAGGGTATGAGGAATGTGGACACAAAACACCAGAACAAAATTAACAATATTTAATTACAAAATACACTTAACACTAAATAAGCCTTGTGAGGAACCTTAACATTAAATACACAAAATACAAGGAGCAAATAACAGCTCACAAGGACTCCTAATACTGAAAGCTAACCCTAACAAAGTAAAGGAAAGGACATAACATGCCAAAGGCTCAAATAATACTACGGGCCCAATAATGAAAAAAACCACTAACCTATAATTATAAGATTGAAGGAAGACTAGAGAAAAATAAAGACAGAAAACCTTAAATCTCCTACCTAACAGTGTTGGTACTAAACTTAAAACTAAATTCAAATAATATTCTGAGGGACAGTAAATACCCAATACCGACAACTCAATACAACATACATATATATACAAATATAATTGATATTTAAATACGCAAATCCTCGCGTATAACGAAGTGCACAGGGGTTCAGGGAAGTTGCTTCAACCTCCCAGCAGCTATACGGGGGAGCCCACAAATTGTCCAGGTAGACCCAGGGGTCGAGATAATTTCCGAGGGACAACACAGGATAATCACCTCTTACCTGGCAATTGCCTCCCTACGAGCCTCCTCACGAGCCCTTAGCTCTCCTGGACAAGCAGCTGAAGACGGACAGGACAGTGGTTGGCGTAACGCCTCCATACGTGGCGGGACAGCGACGACCACGTCTTCCGCCAAATCCTCCGGCGGGAATCAGGAGTACAGGCGTCGCAAGTGACGATAACCTGCGCTATCACAGCCGTGATCAAACTCCACAATGCACATACGCCGTAGATGGCTCAGCACATCTACGGAAAACCACTTCCAAGGGAGGTCCGTCGGAGTATTCCTCCAAAAAGGCGTGAGATAAATCTCCGGAAGGCTGCCAACAAAAGAGCGGTTAGTCCAGAAGCTTATACAGGCCCGAACTATTTTCGGCCGGCCTCCACTCACAGCACTACAGTTCCATTCCAACTCGAAAACAAAATAAAAACAATCGTTAACACGATAGTTAGGTAATTCACAACAAGAGGAGGAATCACTTAGCAAAAACACTGAACGTTACGTTAACGTAAAAACAATACAGCTGCTGAACTAAATATAAGAGAACACTTAAAACTAAGTTACAAGGCTGATTTAAGAAAATAAACAATCAATAAATTACGTTAATTTGACACCTGAAAATGTTTCCATATCAATCATGGCCAATGTGATTTTTTCAGGTATACAACTGTTAAAAGGCTGATCAATTAAAATCGAATTTTCATTTTGCCCAATAACGTATGTCTTGTATAAAGTCTTATCAAATATATATTGTATAGGATTAACTGCTATCGCTTCATTTAAAGCCGACATTGCGTTATAATGTGGGGTAACTCTATCAATCCATAATTTAGCCTTTTCTATATTCAGCACATTTAAATGTCCGTCTGTGTGGGCGCCCATAACCCAGTTATTATTCGCTAATTCGAGTCTAAGTCTCAAATCAACCGAATCCAGTAAATACATGTCTATAGTCGCTATATCCAAAAGAAGTGGAAAATATGTATGCACGCCCCTCGTTTTAATGTCACCCATAACTTTCGTCTCCCACCTGCTGGTTTGACCGAAGGTATTGGCAGTAAATTGCCGAGTTACCCCGTGTGTTACATGATAGTCATCGTATAAAAATCCCGCCCGGCCGGTGGTAGGTAATGCAGAGGGTTTTATCATTTTCAACATTTTGATATATGATTGATAGTTAAATACCGGACAGGATTCCACCACTTTTCATTCAAGAAAACGGAAGCGGATTTAAATAATGTATTACTAATACCATTAACGACAGACACATGGACATCATCCGCTAATTGCGTGTTGTCCCTATCTATTGTGATATATAATTCTAAAGCTATACTTGACAAATCTAGAAAGAACCTGCCACCCATTAACGCGAAATTCTATATATTTATCAGATAGAACTTGATTTATGGAAATATTACAAGGTGTAAAATCCAGTCTTTCCTTTGAATTAATTGAAGTTTCAATAATTCTCCGTCTATTAACATTCGGGAACAATTGATGATACCCGCAATATACGATGAACAGGAACTTGATTACCAGTTCCGGGTATGTTAGGAACTACGCTAGCCATGTTTGTTGTTTATATAATTTTAGATGAAGGGTAGAACGAGTGCGTACCCGCCGAATGTCAATGATGAATGAGTTACAAAAGATCGTACACGTCCTTATTATATATTTACTCCTAGATTTAACTCGTGTGCCCTTCTCTTCCTCCGTTTTTTCTTTCCTCCCACACTCGACCGTCTAACTAATCGTTTCACTGTTTTCTTCCGTCTCGTTCTCCTTCTCCTTCCAGTACCGCTTAAAATTCGTTGTCCAGTAGTTTTGAGGGCCCTTATACCATTTCGTTTAATGGATTCTTTTAAAGGTAAACCGCTGTTTACCATATCAGATAACACAGATCTACCGAATTCATTAACTGAAGGTTTCGCGGCATTAAATAGAAAAGGAAGCACTTTCCGTGCAACGCCACTTATGGCTGAAAAAAAACCGCTTCCCCTTCTGCGGCCGGGATAGAAAACGGAAATATCCTCAAATCCCGCTCCTCTCCTTAATAAAGGGTCTGATAAAAATAGTTTTTTAAATTCCGCCTCTGAAGGAGGCGCGAATAACACTCTCATTTTACTGTTTATACTATTCCCAAACAATTTAAGTGGAACTTGATTCGGAAGTTCTAGTTCACTCGAGGGTGTTACGATCACGAATAAGGAATGCCAAGGGTGAACATCGAATTATATATGCACCTATTCATCTAATTTTCCTCTAGGTTTTATACGGAGCAGGCAAGTAACACTCGAGTCTTTAGTGAAATGTAAAAGGTGACCATTTTGATCCGTGATAAGAATAGAAATCTGATCCAAGATGTTCGTGTTCAACAATTTGTAGACTGTATTATGTATTCCTTTCCTCTACCACTTGCTAAAGTAAAACAGTCAATATATTTACTAGTCTCCCGCCAAAAATCGTCGGTTGAACTATATCCGTATACACATATATATAATCTACCCCACAATTATCAGGTAGAGAATCAAGGGAAATGTGTTCATTCAGTTCACGCCCGCCATATATTTCATAACCGGTATTAATATGAAAACCTAATAATTTCGCGACTTTTCCGCTAAATTTGACGTATATACTTTTAACGAACGTTTCTTTCAATTTCTCTCTCTTGATACGTGGTATAGTAATTCTCCTTAAATCTTCATCCCAATGAAATATACCGTTACTATAAAATAATTTATGAAATTATCACCAGTAATAAACTTTCAAATAATCATACACGTCCTTATTAAGAGCTCTCACGAGTCTCTTCATATCCCCCGCTAACATTGCTATTCTCGGTCTATACAAATATGTATGCCTATCACGTTTATGACGCTCTGTAATAAATTCGAGAGTGAATAAATCATCTTTGGATAATATAGCGTAATAACTCCCCAGGAACATGATCGAAGCTAAACCTACTTCATATTCAACCCCATTAGGTAATAATATAGGTGTAGGTAATCTATTGGCAAATTTCGAAGGTGTATTTTTTTTTTTTTGGTATACGTGTCTAAACAGCCGAGACTGCTCAAATATATGGTGTGTTTCACAGCCATGTCGGCTAAATACTATGAACGGGTATATGTCACGTATGGTATTTATAAGAAAGTTCGATAGCGTTTTATCTAGGTCTTATATGCAGACTGCACGATAGAACCCCATTTTCAGTAAACATTATTCTTCACCGTTCTGATCCGAGACATCGATAGTAATGTAATCCAATACGCCAATGGTATTTAAAGGTTTATAAATGGCATTATGCGGACCTTTACCACATGCACATCCTAACGTGAAGCAGTCTAAGAGATTAACCATTTTATCACCCAAGATGGTAGGTTGAACAATACCCGAATACAGGTAAACATATTCAACGCCTTGCTGGAATATATTTCTACCATGATGAGGCCTCAACGCACCCGAACTGTATATTAAATACCTGACTTTTTCATTGAAACCAAACATATTAGCTGCTTTAGCACTGAGTTTAATCGTAATGGAATCAATCATATCAACTTTGGCCGCTCCTGCATCGATATGTGGAATGCTCATTCTCTTCGTGTCATCATTCATGAGAATAAACCGTAAAATTCAGATAATTGTTCAATAATTTGCGTATTAAATGCTCTAGTCATGACATTCATATCACCACCCAACAAACCCGAAATGGACTTATAAATATACGTATAAACGCGTTTCCCATCGGACTCGTTATAGATCGCGTTAAATTGAATAGTAAAATCAACGTCTCCTGGTTTAATAGCGTAATATAATTTCGGGAGAATGACTCCCACTAGCCCACTTCATATTCCACTCCTTTCGGTAATGATATAGGGACGGCTAACCTATTGGTAAATTTACACGCCCGATTTTCTGGAAATGTACCTATACAGGCATTGCTATTCACGTATATGATGTGATCGCTACACATGTTGAATGTAGACTGTATGACTAACAATGGGCATCGGGTTTATAATATATGTACATAAAAAACCTCCACGTTCATGTTATGTCACACCATATTCATAAATTTGTTATCACACAGATTGTCACGTCATTAAGAAAATGTCCAAGCCTCTAACCGCATGATGAATCATCTCACCACCCTCGATCCAGGTAAAATATTATTATTATTATTATTATCTATTATTATTATTATTATTATTATTATTATTATTATTATTATTATTATTATTATTATTATTATTATTATTATTGCGGTTTTTTGCAGTTGTTGTTATTATTATTATTATTATTATTATTATTATTATTATTATTATTATTATTATCATACACGTTCACTCCGGTGCTTATTTAAAATGATCTTTACAGATCCCTTCGCTGAAGACTTCCCATTAGATGAAGATTTGATGGGGAGTAATAATAATAATGAAGCATCGCGCGTTGGTGGAGGTGTAGGAACCAGAAGGGAATCTTCACTCACGAGGGAAAGAACGGAGGGTAATAAGGTAGTGAGTACCATTCATTATGCGGCTGCAGTAGGGTCACACATTGACGTGGCAATGAAGTTAAGTAGTAGCATAGCCCGATTACGCGAAGATGTGCACAGTAACTTCCTTGAAAGAGGTATTCGCTCGGCTATGCTATACTTGTGCGTTATTATCACCAGCGTGAGGATGCTAGGCGACATGAATGAAAAAAGTGCTTTTTATGTATGTACTCCACCCACCCTCACTACGATTGACTCGATCTATGACTCCCTGGAAGAGGCTATTGAGTTTATAGCTAATAACTTGGAAGAGAGACTCAACCTACTGAGGGTTCGGGTTGGTGTATGACCTCGCTGGATAGGGTTGAACTTTCATACACGCGTGAGTTAGTGAATATAATAACTTCAAGTGTATCCCAAGGAGTCCCGCGGTAGTGATCAGGTTATCAATATTCAGTCCGGGTTACAACTGTGTCGTTACAGCGTTAGAAGCGTACGTTGTACTCCGGGATAACCCTCCCACACGTATTAACAACCTCCCTCGTGTCTTAATGAGGAGGATGGGGAGGGGACAATTTAATATCAAGCACTCGCCAGATATGCCGTTGACCCATGACTCTTTCAAAACATTAGAAAAGGGGAATAACCTCAACATATATCTGTATAAATTATGTGAATTAGTCATGGGGAAACAGCGGAAAAAACATTGGACGGTACATCTGGCGAGGAAAGGTGGTAACCCCCAAAGCCCTCATTTGGTCACGTTGTTATTAATCACTGACGACCACGTCGCGTTGATTAAGGATATGTTGGCATTCGTGAAGAAGTTCCGACACGGATTCAAGCAGGGGCGGGGGATTGAGCACGCGGGTGGTATGTGTTACAATTGTTTGACTTTGTTTAATAGTCCCACCATCCGTGAGGCACACACACAGGCCTGTACTGCTCGAACCTCTGTCGAATACCCAGAACCCGGCCAATTTAAACAGTTTACTAAAGTTAAAGCTCTGCTGCCAATCTCGCACATGGCTTTCCTGGATTTTGAGGCGTATAATATTCAACCGAAGACCGGAGAAGACGATCCAAGAATAGTATCTCGGCAGAAAGCTTTCGCTTACTGCTACGTGATCGTTGACGGTAGAATGGGGGAATATTGTACCCATAGACTAAGTCACGGAGAGAAATGCGTTGATGATTGTTTGCAGAACATGAACCGGGACTGGGCGTTATTGCGTGAACGAATGCGTGCGTATCCTTTACATATGACTCCTGAATCCACCCATAAGTTGAAGCGAGCACTCATTGCGAAGGATGTAACGTCGAATTCAAGGCTGGAGTCACGAAAATGCGACATCACGCTCATTTTGTGGCACGGGACAACTTTGTGTGTGCACTGTGTCAACAGTGTAATTTGAATATGCAATTTAAGTAGCCAACTTTAACAGTGTTCGTACATAATTTGTCATATGACATCGCCCTGGTCTTGAAAGAGGCGGGGGCTCAGCATGATTTTGAAATTCTGAAATGCGAGGGTGGAGTTAAAATTTTACTCGGCCAGAATCGGGCAATCTGAGATTCGTGGATAGCAACACGTGATTAGGGGGACCCTTTCTAGTCTCGCCTCGAGTATAATCAAACAGAAAAGGTTCCCTCGAAATCGCACGTCAGTTGTTAATCCAGTATTCTCGGGATTGTCTCGATTTAGTTTTGGGTACGGGTAAACAGTACTACCCTTATGATTATGTGACGGGTTTCAATATCCTGCGAAAGCCCGGCATCCCTTCTCGAGAGTGTTTCGATTCGGAACTTACGGGAGAAACCCTTTCCAGCGGGGGCTATGCACACGTGGTCAAGGTTTGGAACGCCGCTAATTGCACCAATCTTCTAGATTACACCATTTTGTATTTGTTAATGGATGTGGGATTATTAGCCGACGTTTATTTAGCTTGGAGGAGGCTGCCATGGCGCAATTCGGACTAGACCTCGCCCGTTACCTGACTTCTACCTCTCTCTCACTCGATGCTTTCCTATATTCCTCTAAAATTCGTCTCCCCTCATTTCGAATGGTGAACTCTATCAATTAATTGTAAAAACATCCGCGGCGGTTTTGTAGTCTAGTTCGAAGGCAATGCGTAGCTAATAATCCAGAGTTAAATCCCAGTTTTAGGGTAGGGTGATCCTCAATCGTATATATTATACGTGATTTCACCAGTTTTTATCCACAGTTATGAGTAAATACAAAATGCCCTTGGGTGAAATAACTGAACTTTCCCCTGTCGAATTAGAAAGTTTTGTCGCTAGCGATATTACCGCCATTGATTCACAGGGTGAATACGGTTATTTCATACTGCTCGATACCAAACCAGTTAGACGGGATGTTGCTCTACAGACGGATGATCTCCCTCTCGCCATTCATCACATGAATGTGACTCACCAGGATCTATCGCCCTATAGTAAAAACCTGATGAATAAGTTCAAGGTGAAGCTACCCAAGAAAAATGTCAAGTTGACGGGTACGCATTTACCCATGCGTAATCACTTGATCTGTCTTCCCTTATTACAAACGTTGATAAGGCTCGGTCTCGAAGTTGATGTAATAAGGAAAGTGTACAAATTCAAACAGGATTTTTATTGAGGGAATATATTCTGGAGAATGCCGAAAGGCGTGCTAAAGAGACCGATCCGGACAAGAGGAACACAATCAAAATCATAATGAACGGTCTTTTCGGTGTCACTATTAAAAATTCATTGAATTATTCTACCCGAACTGTCGTCACCACCGGTTGAAGCCTCTCTCCTCAGGAATGTGTCCAAACACACGTACAAGTCTTTGGAAAAACTGGGTAACGACAGGTACATTGTAAACCATTGCAAAGAGTCTGTTATGGCTGAATCCCCGATTTATATCGGTTTCAGTATACTAGACATGGCGAAGGATATTGATGTATCGGTTCTATTACGACGTTCTTCGAAGCAGTATGGACACGAGTTCAGCTCCTTTATACCGACACTGACAGCTTGATCTTTTCCCTGGTGACTGATAACCTCAATCGGGAACTGAAGGGTGCGCTCAAACCCTACATGGATTTGAGTAATTTCCCCAAAACTCACGAATTGTATGATGAGTCACGTAAGGGGGAACTCGGTGGGTTAGTGAAGGTTGAAACGGTGGGCTGAACTCATGAGGGAATTCATGGCGTTAAACCTAAAGTTTATTCGTATCTGACGGAAACTAGTCGTAGTAACACCTTAAAAGGTGTACAAAGGTGCCGGCAAAAGACCATTCCACATGACCAGTATCGAGCTGTAATCGAAAAGAATGAGATTACTTATACTCGTGTGCACAATTTGCAAAGAGTAGGAGGCACGATGTGTCATACGAGCCAGCGAAAGGTATCTCTCTGTCCTTTAGAGGACAAGAGATATTATGTGACACCTTATAAAATCGTTGGCGTATGGACATCCAGACATTGGGGTGGAGGAGGGTATAGCGGAGGAGGAGGAGGAGGAGGAGCTAGAGAGGGTAGTGGTGGCGCCGGTAGTAGCGGCAATCTCTCCAATTTAAATATTCCCGCTCCTAGCACCTCGAGAATTCCTACTCCTCCTATTCCTCCGACCCTACATCCATCACATCATTTCCCACGGGTGAAAGGATGTCAAAAACGTCGAAGAGAGAATAGTAAAATATACAATGTTAATTCCTCTCTCTCTTCGACGTCTTTGACTTCTCGACGGGAAATGGTTCCACCCTCTCCTCCAGTTAAACGGGGTCGTATCACACCTTGACCGGGTGTCATAGTTTATATATTTTCTATATATTTTCTTTTATCTTATATTAATATATTTTAATATATTATATTGTATATAATGTATTTTTTATTGTATAATCATATACACAGTTAGTTTATATTTTGAATTATTATATTGTATTGTTTTTTATTATACTTCGCATTTTTACTGTACGTTCTAGTTTTTATATTGTAGGAAAAACCTATATGTATTTCATTATAGAAATTAAACAAATATTACTGCCGTCAACTCTATTCACCCTAATTATTATTAAGCTTGTATATAAAAAGGAGCGCGTAAAGTACACACCTATAGTCTTAAACGCGCTAACATCATGGCCGCGACAGGTCCCTTCCCTGGGCAGTTGTAGACCGTTCGTAATCCCGCTCGTATTATCATCGCGGGGTTTAGTAACAGTGGCAAGTCCGTCCTATGTCAAAAAATCATTGAACTCTATGAAACGCGTTTCCAATACATTTTATATGCGGGGGTATCTGAACACCCCCTCGAAACGCATCCCTCAATAGGTCCCAAATTTAAAAGTATCCAAAGAAATTTTAAATCCCTTTGATTACGCTGAAAAGGGGAGACGGAGGTTAATAAAGGTCTATTATTCATACTCGATGATTGCTTCCTCGAGGCCAGTGATAATAAATTTGTGACTAACGCCTTCACAGCGGGACGTCATTCATCTATTTCAGTTATATTCATAACGCAGAATATGTTTCATTCGGGAAAGTTTAGTAGAAGTATAAGCTTGAATTATATTCTAATGAAAAATCGTGATTTTAGTCAAATTGAAACTTTAGGTCGGCAGTTATTTGGCCGTCAAAAAGCTTCAGCCTTTTCGGACATATATAAAAAGGCCCTATCACATAACTGCTATGGTTATTTGTTAGTACACTTCGCTCCGTCAACACCTGAAGTGTTACAGCTCCGAACTAATATTCTGGGTGAAACGGAATATCAAATAGCTTACCAATATGGATAAAGAACGGATAAAACTGCTAAAAACTTTGTACGGAGATGCACGGGGTGTGGGTAGTTTCAGCGGGGTGGACTCTTTATTCAGAGTAGCGAAAAATCTGAATAGCCAAATTACTCGTGAAAATGTTAAAGAATTCTTACGTGGACAAAAGTCTTACACACTGCATAAAGTCACTCGAAAAAAAATTCCCCAGAAGAAAAATCATGTCACCTAAACCGAGAGTAATAGCGAGCACCGATTTAGCTGATATGTCCAAATTAGCTCGGTATAATAATGGGTTTAAATATTTGCTAGTCTTTATTGACGTGTTTTCCAGATATCTACAAATTGTTCCCTTGAAAAAGAAGGATGGTGTTACTATGCGTCGCGCTTTGAAGAAGGTTATTGAATCTACCGAATTTTTGGGAATTTCACGTTTGAATAGCGATGAGGGTAGGGAATATTATAACAAACACATCAGAGAATATCTAGATAATAAAAATATAAAATATTATAGCGTTTATTCGAGAGAAATAAATCCTCTATAGCTGAAAGAGTCATAAGGGACTATTAAGGGTCGAATATATATAGATATCTCACATAACATAATACCTTAAAATACATTAACGTCTTGCGCGACATTGTTCAGAGTTATAAATCATACCCCCATAGAAGTTTGGGTCGCACCCGCAAGAGGTTCAAGCATTAACGGATAGAGATGACATTGAACGTCAATTCTCGAGTATGTATAAAAAGGCTGTCGTTAATCCTCCCGCCATTTCGCTCTTGAATGTTGGAGACGTTGTACGTATTGTCGATGAGCGTCGCAACGCAATTTTTAGGAGGGGATACAATTCAATTCAAAATACTCTGGAAATTTTTAAGATCCGAAAAAGTGGATACAAGGCAAAATCCGGTCGTATACTTCTTGGAAGATTTAGCGGGTGAAGAAATAAAGGGCGTATTTTATCGTTGAAGAATTAATTCGCACAAATCTACCAGAAACGTATGATATCACTATTCTGGGAAGGAGGAGGAAAGATAAATAAAACTCAATATTACGTTCATTGGAAAGGTTATCCGAGTCAATTCAATTCCTGGGTTGATGAATCTCAAATTGTATGGATATGAACCGTAAGCAACCTTTAATACGTAAAAAATAAAACTTTATTTTATTCATCTCTGGTTTATCACCAGTGAAAAGAAGTAAAGTTATTCCCATCTTAAACGGTGGTTTGGTGTCTACTCTCTCGGAAATTTTTAGAAATTTTCTTTGTGGAATCTAACTCAAGATAAGAAGTTTATTAAACACTTAAGAAATTGTAGACGAGAAATTCATCTTGTGTCCTTGAAAACAACGTCCATATCTAAGAAGAAAAATATACTGTAAAAGTCGTAAGGGGGGACTATTCTATCGGTTTTATTGCCTATGCTGCGAGTTTGGTAGGGAGTTCTTTTTAATTGAAATGAAGGAGTTTTACGTTATCCCTGCCATTACCTATGAGAGGTTAATGAATAGAAAAGAGGTTTGTGATGGTGATATTAATAACCTAGAGGGTACTGGCAAGTTGGATACGGCAGCTGTTAGTAGTAGCGGACACGTCTCCCTTAATATCCAAAAACCACCTATGCCGGCTATATCGCTCACGGGACCTCCTCCTCCTCCTCCTCCCCCTCCTATAGAAAATGTAGGTGCAGTGACTGGAGGGGAGGAGGATGGTAAACGCCCCCATTACATTGAAAACAATTAAAGGGACATGACTCGCAAAAAGAGCAATCCCGATTTAACAGGTATTATTCCAATATTTTTTAAAGAACCCCAAAAGTCATACGTTACGGCTTTTGTTAAGCACTTACAAGATTCTAACACGGGTTGAATGGAATGAAGAAGGAGATTAAACTCATCCGCTCGCAGGTTAGAATATTTTAGATATAGCTCGAGAATTTCAAGGGAATAAAAAAACCCACCTTGATAATATTTCGAATTATCGCTACTTCATTGAAATGGCGGGGGTTAAAGATTGGATGTTAAGGATATAGCCATTAAAAAACAAATCGAAACGTGGCGAAATATGGGGAAAAAGGGAGGAGGAGGAGGAAGAGGAGGAGGAGGAGGGGGGTGGGAAGGTGAGGGCGGGACATGCGAAAAAACAAGATGGCGAGTGTGTGGGTGGCTTATTAACATTTTAGGAACAATGATATCGGAGCTGTTTAGTCACGTGATACTGATTTTGATAAAATGAGTCATGTGTGGATGACCTTTGGCGTGAGGGAATGATAAGACTTGATGCTTCGTCACAACTGGTTTGTAATCAGTGATTGTGATAGAGAGTTCTCGGGTTGAGGGTCTTTCGGAGCTCATTCACTCTTGAAGGATTGTCACTCAAGACGTGAACTCTCGCCATGCTTCATCAACCTCCTCGTACAAGTTAGTGAAAAAACTTGTTAGCTAAATTTAAAAGCTTTGAGGTGTTAGTTAATGAAAACGTCGTCGTCTTCGATACACGGTCGGGAAAGTGCTGGAGAAGATGTTTGTGGTATATACTAAGGGCTGTGATGTGAAGGAACAGGTTAGAAAATATATAGTAGCCGTAGTATGTTTCGTTTGAAGTATTGTTTTTGAAAAAGCGAATGCGCATATTATCGCGTAGTGTTTGTGCAGTTTTTTTCTAATGTATGTATTTGTATGGAATATTAATTCATTCCCCTGTATTCAGGATTGGTTATAAATATAAAATAACAATTCCGTCTGTAATTTGATTTTTCAACCTCTTTCAAACTCGGTATAATAAATAAACAAAATTGAAATGTGTACCTTTGTCCTTGTGTTCGCCACCTAGATTATGACTCAAATTCTATGAAAAATAAAATTTCACGTTGGGGTGAAGTCAGCTGGGCAAATATGGCGATAAGGTCTCGTTTCTTCATATGTGTGTGTGTGTGCGTGATTCATCATCAGATAACATTGACTCTGATATGGTTATTGGGGGAGATATCACATGTGGAATGAAGTCAGTCGCCAAATATCCTTTTATCATGATACTCTGAATATCTAAGCAGCTGTGTATATATATATAAAAAACAAACTGTAACGGCTGAGAGGGAGGGAGGGAGGGGGGAGGGAGGGAGGGAGAGAGAGTATATTCGCAATGTGCATATATATAATTTAGAGATTTTATAGGAGGAGGATGAGGTAAACGTCCCGGTTACTTTGAAAACAATTAAAGGGGACATGAGTCGCAAAAAACAGTGAACTGAGTCTATTTGGGTCGGGGTGGGGTGGGGTCAAGTTTTATTCCGTAGAGTTACGTGACATCACAGGGGTAGAAAAGTGGAGTCAATTTGGGGTGGGGGTTGAAATTGTGGTGGGGTTTTTATTCCGGAGAGTTACGTGACGTCACTGGGGGTAGGAAAGGTGGGGAGTCAATTTGGGGTCAGGGTTGAAAGAATGGTTTTATTCCCAGAGAGTTATGTGACATCACAGGGTAGAATAGTGGAGTCAATTTGGGGTGAGGGGTTGAAATGTTGGTTTTTTGGTTTTTATTCCGGAGAGTTTACGTGACGTCACAGGGGGTAGGAAAGGTGGAGTCAATTTGGGGTCGGGGGTTGAAAGAATGGTTTTATTCCAGAGAGTTACGTGACGTCACAGTGGTAGAATAGTGAGTCAATTTGGGGTGAGGGGTTGAAATGTTGGTTTTTATTCCCGTAGAGTTACGTGACGTCACAGGGGGTAGGAAAGGTGGAGTCAATTTGGGGTCAGGGGTTGAAGAATGGTTTTATCCCAGAGAGTTATGTGACGTCACAGGGGGTAGGAAAGGTGGAGTCAATTTGGGGTGAGGGCTTGAAATGGCGGTGTTATTCCGGAGAGTTAACGTGACGTTAACAGGGAGGTAGAGAAAAGGTTTTTGGAGTTCCCATTTGGGGTAGGGTGAAGGAATGGTTTTTATTCACTTAGACTTACGTGACGTCACAGGGGGTAGGAAAGGTGGAGTCAATTTTGGGGTCAGGGGTTGAAAGAATGGTTGGTTTTATTGCCCTTATGACTTACGTGACGTCACAGGGGTAGAATTTTAGTGGGCGGGTAGAATAGTGGAGTCAATTTGGGGTGAGGGGTTGAAATGTTGGTTTTTTATTCCCGGAGAGTTACGTGATGTCACAGGAGGGGTAGGAAAGGTGGAGTCAATTTGGGGTGAGGGCTTGAAATGTCGGTTTTTCTTTATTCCCAGAAAGTTACGTGACGTCACAGGGGGTAGGAAAGGTGGAGTTCAATTTGGGGTCAGGGGTTGAAAGAATGGTTTTATTCCCTTAGAGTTATTTCGTGACATCACAGGGGGTAGGAAAGGTGGAGTCGATTTGGGTTAGGGGAGGCCACGCCCCCCCTAATATGAGCTCATGTACGTACATGAGCTTGTTAGACAAATGGAGCAATTATGTTGGGGTCAGGGGGTGGCCACGCCCCCCAGAATAGTGGAGTTGAAAGGATGGTTTTATTCCCTTATAGTTATGTGAGTCACAGGGGTTAGAAAAGTGGAGGTCGATTTGGTTGGGGTTAGGGAGGCCACGCCCCCCTAATATGAGCCCATGTACGTACATGAGCTTGTAAAGACAAATGGAGTCAATTTGGTGGGGTAGGGGTGGCCACGCCCCCCAGAATAGTGGAGGGTTGAAATGGATGGTTTATTCCCTTATAGTTATGACGTCACAGGGGTAGAAAAGTGGAGTCGATTTGGGGTTAGGGAGGCCACGCGCCCCTAATATGAGATCATGTACGTACATGAGCTGTAAGACAAATGGACGTCAATTATGAGCTCATGTACGTACATGAACTTATCATACATATGGAGATCAATTATGAGCTCATGTACGTACAAATGGAGTCAATTTGGGGTCAGGGGTGGCCACGCCCCCCAGAATAGTGGAGTCTATATGGGGTCAGGGTGGCACCACCCCCCAGCAGTACAAGTGGAGTCTATATGGGGTCGAGGTGGCCACGCCCCTTTTGTTTTGGGGTTTTGGGGGTTGCCCCGCCCCCTTTTTAGGCCTCACGCACGTACATGAGCCAATCAGGAGGGGGCGGGGGGAGGGGGGTAGCCACGCCCCTTGGGGGGTGGGGGGCGGGGGGCGGGGCTAGAAAAGTGGAGTCTATATGGGGTCTTTTCCTCTACTCATAAAAATAAAACAGGTTTAACGTAAAGGTCTGGTGGTTTCTTAAACCAAAGTAGTAGTTTTCTTAACTGGTCAATGTTGAATGTGACAGTTCATAGCTTTCATGTAAACAGCACGACTGATAAAAGTAAGCAAGTATTTAGTCCAATTGATAGCTCTAAAATATAATTAGACGTTTGTAATTCAAATGTTAAAAATATTTGTCAGTTATTCCATTTCTATATCTAGAACATAATTGCCCATTTGCTGTTGCTACTTCTGTCTTTATAAGAAACAGATGTGTGATACTGAAGTGATCTGTCTGTAGGCATGGCCTGCACACCACTAGCATTGGACAGTAGGCTTAGCTGCCTTATAACTTTGCTTATGACAGTAAGTTTCCTTGTCAGTTATCTTGTTAACTTTAGACCTAAGAAATCCCATTAGGAGAGAGAGCAATGGGGAGGGGGGCCGGGGTGCGGGCTTAAAAGATAATATATGCGAGAGGAAACACTACGCTGGCTTTCCATGATATTTCACTATAAAATTCTGCAATGAAAAGAAAAGAGAGAGAGAGAGAGAGAGAGAGAGAGAGAGAGAGAGAGAGAGAGAGAGAGAGAGAGAGAAATAGTTCTTAATCATCAAAACTCTAAATTCCCTCATTAATCTCAAGGTATTTTGCATCCGTATCATTTTCTTCAATTTCAAAATCTTATCACCCCGTAAAATCCTTCATTAGTCTCAAGGTGTATTTTCATCCACATTATTGACCTCAGTCATTCAATCTACCGACATGTCACCTCAAGTTAGCTTTCAACAGCATTTTAACTTTTCCTGATTTATTTTAGAGTAAAGGTCAGGTCCCCAAATTAGATTTAGGACCGGAATATTTATGAATAGAAAGATGCCTCGCTGTCTTCCTTCCATTGTTTACGATCTTTTCTTCTTCTTCTTCTTCTTCTTCTTCTTCTTCTTCTTCTTCTTCTTCTTCTTCTTCTTCTTCTTCTTTTTAGTATGGGCTGAAGCTTCATATTCAGTCTTCGTCAAAACATGAGTTGTTTCCCTTTTGGTTTTTGAGGATTTTCTAAGGTTTCGTTCTTCCTTTTTGCCATATGATTTTACCAAGTGCTTTCCTCTTTCTTTTCCGAGTTACAAGATCCTTTCTAAAGAAACATTACATCGTGATATTACCTTAGAAAGTTTCAGAATCACGCTAAATTTACTTTGGTAAATTTTATCCAGCAAATATGGAACATAAACGAACGTAATGTGTAAATTTATATTTATTTTTCAACCGAGACTTTGCCTTTGAGAAGGACTTCTTCAAATGGAGCAAACATACGAACATACATTCCCATGTATGTATTTGTGATTGTTTGTGACGCAGCGAAGGACACAAACATACTTTGGCGATACCCGAAATGTATTTTATACAGCCGCACCGGCCAGCAGTTGCATACATTGACACAGCACCTTGTGGTGGAGGAGGGGAAGAAGTTTGCTTAGGAATGCCGAATTGTGTCGGACGAGAGATACCGTGCAAAGGGTGGCCCTTTGGGGGCTTCACTTTCGGGTGTGTTGGCAAAATGCCGAGTATTTTGAGAACTGAAGAGCAGTGTGTTCATTGCTTCGATAAACGAAGCACATTTTGTTCATTGTTCTTAGAACACAGTGTTCAGTGTTTCGATATCTGAAGAACACTGTGTTCATTGTCATTTATCAGCTGCCATGTCAGCAAGGTTGGTTTTTAACGAAGAGTGGGAAGTGGCTAGTGTTTGGTGTTATGCTTTGAGGGTTTTTTCTTTGTTTTAGCTTTCAAAACTAATTTGGACCCTTTGATCTATGTGATCTTAGCCTGAAAGCTATAATCCGATGACCCACTTGGCTACGATGGCGAGGGAATGGTCTATTCAACCTCCCATAAATGTACCCGAATCTGACAGGTATCGGATGACTGTGAAGGAACAGTCTCCTTGAGGAGGAGGAGGAGAAGGAGGTCTGAAGTTGGAACCTGAGAAGTTCCAGCGAAGATGCATTGCATGACTTCCCTGAAGTAATTCTCCTTTTATTTCAATAATTGACTCACATCTTTATATATTTATTTATTAATTTGTTAGTTTTTTCTTTCTTAATAATTACACTCTCAGAAACCTTAACAAACAGAGCGCTAATTCCTCTTCAGAAAGTCTGACATTTTGGAAATTCTCTGGAAGTCAAACTTTGTAGCTGGAATGTATAATTAAACATCGCGACGGTTTCAGAAAACTTGCGTTTATGTTATCCACTCTCTCTCTCTCTCTCTCTCTCTCTCTCTCTCTCTCTCTCTCTCTCTCTCTCTCTCTCTCTCTCTCAATATCTTCAGCCCCTTTTCATTTCCCAAGAATGAACAGAGGAATAGCACAAAAACCTTCCTGAAAATAAACGTAAAATGAAACCTCGGTAAAAAAAAAGGGGGGGGGGGAAGGGGTGGGGGGATAATTACCAGTGGAACAAGACGTAGTGAAAGATGGGAGAAAAAGTCTGTTACTGGGAAAATTTGAACTTTTGTGAAGTGAAGACCCACACAAGACGACAATTCGAATGAAAATAAGAAAAAAGTGATGCGGCACAGAATGATAAAATAGAAGGGCAAGGAACTGCCACCTCTTCCCCCCCCACCCCCACCCCTTAAAAATAATAAAGTTTGTATGTATAAAGGATGCTTCTTTGAGAGAAATTTAAATGTTAGGAAAATATGATATATCAAGTTTAATTCAGCTGGCATCCTTTATCAACAATTAGGGGCTGGAGGGATGTTCCAAAAATCCCTAAGTGCCTATAGTGAACCACGGAGGTGCACTGACAGCATTACCCCCAACAGGGACCTTCAGTGATGCACACACAATGAGATAATCCTACGACATAAAAATGAGTCGTAATTACACACTTGTGATTCTGTAGGGAAAAACGACCTTCGTCTCTTTGTTTACAAGATTCGTGTTGTAAAACGTCCGTGTTTGTGGCTTCTTTGTTTACAAGATTCATCTTATAACTTTACCAAGTGTTTGTTTAACTCTGTCGTCACAGGATAATCTCTCAAACTCGTTCGCAACCTCAGACGTGTTTGTCTTTGTATAAGAGATCCGAACTAAACACAAACACGTGTGGGTCCTGGAGGTTGGGTTGCGACAGGTGAAGAAGGGGTGTAGACTCCCCCAGCGAAAAGAACAAGGCGTGATCCGACCTCCAACTTACTCGGGATGCGTGCTAAAATCTACAGACAAATAGAACGTTGTTTCACCAACGAAAATTAAAATAAATACATAATAGTTCATTAGAAATAATCTTCCTGTATTGTTTTACGTGCACATCATTTACTTTTTACATTTTCATGCTAAGAGATAAATCATAAATATCCTATCCTAAGATTCCTGTATCTTTAACTCGACGCAAAACACCTTTTTCAGACTTTTTTAGGCTTTCAAAGGGATTTCTACTCTTCCCCCCTCCCCCCCCAACAAGAGTAATATTAACAACATGAACATCAACAAGAAGAACAACAACAAAGTAGTTTACAGGCTGACTCCCTAAGTAAGCTAAAACAAATGAAGGTTGTTTCTGTCATCGGAGGATCACTGAGAGGAGAGAGACTTCAGTGGAACGAATGACTTGTCTATCTTGAGCCTTTGGTCTATAAAGTTTGAGCCATTTGTTTGGCTGACAATTTAGGGTTGCCAGTTTGAACGAGGTATTTATAGGTCTATTGTAATGCAAAGGGACTCTACGATAAAAGTAAAATGGCAACAATAAACGACTGGGATGCTTAAAAGAGAAAGATAAACATCTATTACAAGTTCCACACGATCATTCAAGGACGACCACGAACCTACAAACACAATTTGAAGTTAATATTGCAAAGATGCTTCTCGGTTTTGAGTGGGAGTCCTGTTGGGAAGGGAACCAAATAAAATTCACAGGCAAGACTTGACGTAAAGAAAATTGACAAGGTGAAGAAAATATAGAAGGAAGAAAAGGGAAAAGAAACTTTCCTTTAGGAAAGAAGCTCGATTGGAATCATCCTTCACCAGGAATCAGTCCGAAATATTTCGTTTAAAAATGAAACTCGGCAAAGGGCAAACGCACCCTCTCTCTCTCTCTCTCTCTCCCCTCCATCCCCTTCCCCTCTCTCCCTTAATCCCCCTTCCCCCTCCCTCCATCCTCTACCTCTCTCTCTATCCCCCTTCCCTTATCCCTCTATTCTCTCTCTCTCTCTCTCTCTCTACTCTCTCTCTCTCTCTCTCTCTCTCTTATCTTCCCTCCTCCATCCCCTTCCTCTCTCCCTCTATCCCGTTCCATCCATAACAAACCACCCCCATCTAACCCTCTAGCAGATCCTCTTCCATAAAGAGAGAAAAAGTGACTCCGCCTGTTTATCTGCAGCTTCACCTAGAGAGCCAGTCCATCTAATAATTTTCCTCATGGAAACTTCTATAATGTTTGAGACGCATCCCGACACCTCAGACTCACAGGGCCTCCTCATCGAAGTCTGGTTGTCGTGAGATATTGAGGCAAAACAGGAAAACAAAATTTCCACTCGACAGAATGAGGAGAAGAATGGCCCCTCTAGATCATCCACTTGGTTTAACCGCCTCTTTTGGAGTTAAAGATCTAAAGTTACCTCCTAGGAACGATCCGCGGATTGGCAGGAAAGAAGAAAGGAGAGAAATTATATTCGTACCAGAAGAAAATTATGAATCTCTGAATCAGTGTCCCGTCCATCTCGAACTTTGGTCCAAAAGGGTTCGGTTGTTGTTTATTACCGAAACGTTTGGAGAAGCTTCGGTGGAAAATGTTTCAAGTTTCAAACGGTTCGTTCGTTCAGAATTGAGTTTTATTCGTCTGTCTTTAATCATTTCGTTCTACACTGGCGTCTTTTGATAAAGGATAGCTAGTGGATGACGTATTAACCTAAACAAAATATAAAACTATCTTTATCTTACCAATTTTGTTGTAAATCTAGACACTTCGGTTTCCGTGAAACTTCTTTTTAAGACGTTTGAAACAATTTATGTCACCTTACGAGAGCGCACGATCGAGGCCCGGCGGAAATTAGGCGTGCTAGAGGGCCAAGTTTGTCGACCCAAACTCTCTAAATCAGTTATTGTGAGAGGCCCTATGAGTTTGACAACTTTAAGAGAGACGGAGAGGCAAGTGCTGAAAAGCATGTTTCTATTTAACTCGACTTTTCCATCAGGAATAATTTCACTCTCGGGAATTTAAGAAAGCTATGGCTATTCTTGACAGTTTGGGTGGAGAAAACGCTGATGGTTTCTTCCTTTGAATTTTTTTTTTTCCAGCGTGTTGTCTCCCAAGTTTAGCAGATTCTATAGATTTTTATGTTGATGTAGTATCTTTGCAGATAAGTGCAAGTTCAGTAATACGTTGCCATTCTTTTTTTATGGATGATTTTTCTTTTTAAAAAAAGGACAAAATAAGAGACCTAAAAAGCTTTAAAAATGATTTCAATTTAGATATAATATTTTACCATTAATAGATAAGTTTCAAAATTTTAAAAAAGAGGACAAAAAAGCAACCTTAAACGGCTTTGAAAAATATTTCAATTTAGATACAATATTTTACCATAAATAGTTTATTTAAATTAAAATATATTTGTTTGAAATTTTTATGGTACATTGTCATAATTTATGCGATTTTTAAATGTTTTAAAAGCAGTTTAAAAAAGAATTTAATTTGAATACAATATTTATAATAAATTTACCCTGTTTTGATGACTAATTTTTATTTCAAAAATTATTTAAAAATTGGCCTAGAATAGGGCAATGAATTTAACATAAAAATTTTAAAACCTATATCAATTTTTGAGTTTTTTCAGCTCTGTTTAGGCTGTTTGTTGTTAAAAATTAATTAAAAAAACAAAAAAAACCAAATAAGGCAAGTGAATGACAAAAACCTTGAAAATATTCCATTTTAAATACAATATTTTTTTTTCTTTTTTTTTTTTATTTGAATTCTATCTGATGAGAGCGCCTCAGTGGCGTGGTTGGTTTGGTGTTTGCTTCTCACCTCGGTGGTCGCGGGTTCGATTCTCGGCCATTCCATTGAGGAGTGAGAGATGTGTATTTCTGGTGATAGAAGTTCACGCTCGACGTGGTTCGGAAGTCACGTAAAGCCGTTGGTCCCGTAGCTGAATAACCACTGGTTCCATGCAACGTTAAAACACCATACAAACAAACAATCTCTCTGATGAGAGTTTCTTTTTCGCTTCAAAAGGCTTTTAAAAGTTGCGTAAAAATATGAAAATAAATATAACAGAAAAAATTTAAAACAATATTTCAATTTTAGTACAAAATCTTAGTTATTTTTGTTTAAAATCTTAGAATTTATTTGAAAACAATATTTTTGGGAGTTTTGCCCCCCTTTTTTTTTTTTTTTTTTTTTTTTTTTTTTTTTTGTGGTGACTAATTTTTATTTCAAAAATCCATTAGAAAAACGCATTTTAGCACATTACTTTGGTGGCTGTTTTCTGTTGCAATTAATCATTATAAAAATAATCTAAAAAGTAGTTCAAAAAATGAAACCGAAAAAAGCGTTAAAAATATTTATTTTAAATGCAATATCTTTGGGCTTATTGGCTCCTTTTTGATGATTATGTTTTGTTTAACAAAGCATTTCTAAAATTTGCTAAAAATAGGACACTGAATTTAAAACAAAAATAAATTTAATAAATAATTTAATTTGAATACAATGATTTTACAAGTTTCGCCCTCCTTTTTATAACTGATTTTTTTTATTATTTAAACTATTGCCTAAAAAGAATGTAACAATAAAGTTTAAACAAATGTTTCAATTTTTCACAGTATTCTTTACAGTTTTTTTACTGCTTTTGTTGGTTGGTTTTTGTTGAAAAAATTATTAGAAAAATCGCCCAAAAAAACTAAAAAAAAAAATTTCAATTAAGATGCAATATTCATGTACTAAGTTTTTTTTCTTGTTTTGAGGAATAATTTCTGTTTCAAAAATCACTTTAAAAATTGCATAAATATTTGACAATGAATTTAACAAACAAAATAAAAGTTAATAAATAAATATGATATTTTAGGGACTTTTTTCCTTCTTTTTCATGACTGATTTATATTTCAAAAATCATTTGGAAAATCGCCTAAAACTAGGACAATATATCAATTATTGCACAACTTTTGAGTCGTAATTCAATGGTTGTTGGCTGTTTTCTGGTTGAAAATATCATCATAAAAACCTCCTAAAAATAAAATGATACAGAAAAATAACGACACATTTCTGTTTAAAAAATCCTTTTGAATTATTTTAATTTTAGTACAATAATTTTCTTGAGTTTTGGCGATCTTTTTTTGATACTGATTTTTGTTTTTTTAAAAATCACTCCACAAATCTGTTAACAATGAATTTCAAAACAACAGTATATAAGTATTTTATATGAATTAAATATGTTTGGAAGGTTTGCACTCTTTTGATGACAGATTTTTATTTCAAAAATAATTTTTAAAAGTATTTTAATTTTTTTTACAATATTTTTGAGAGTTTGTTCCTAATTTTGATGGATGATTTTAGTTTTAAAAATCATTCTTAAAATTGGCTAGAATAAGACAATGTATTTAAAATTAAAATCATTTACAAAAATTCAATTTGAATACAATATCTTTGATAGCTTTGCCCTCTTTTTAATAACTGATTTTTTATTTCAGAAATTATTTTAAAAAATCGCCTAGAAATAGAACATAAAATGTAAAAGAAAAAAAAAATATATATTTATATAAATTTTTGTATGATAATTTTTAGTTTATTTTCCTTATTTATTTTAGCTATTTTTTGTTTCAAAAATCATCATGAAAATCCCCTAATAAATTGGAGGAAAAGAAATGGAAAAAATACAGTAATTTAAGAATTTTTGCCTTTATTTTGATAACTTATTTTTATTTAAGAAATAATTGAATGAAAATATGAAAATATATAAGATTAAAATTTTAGGCAAAAAGCTAAGGTCATTTATCAAATATGCCTAAAAACAAAAATATTGTATTTAAATTCAAATATTTTTAGGGTTTTTAGTTTATTTTTTTGTCAGTTTTTTATGCGATTTTCATAATTAGTTATCAAAATAAATAAACATTTATTTGTTGTTTTTATTATTTTTTTTTAATTGTTTTTTTTAACTATTTATTTTTATTTATTATTTTTAAGTTAATTTAATTTGTTAAAATTTTTATTTTAACGATTTATTTGTTTTATTTGTTTTTTATTTATTCGTTTATTTATATATTTGTATATTGTTTATTATGTTTCTTTGGTTTATTTTTTTATTTATCAATATTTATTTATTTTTTTATTTTTTTTATTTTTATTTAGTTTTTAGTATATAACATTTTTAGTTTATTTATTTTTATTTATTCAATTATTTTTATTTTTTATTTGATTTATTTATTTGCAAATTATTTATTTACTTTATTTTTTTTATATTGACATTTATTTTTTATTCATTTACTTATTTATTTTATATAGATTTATTTCTAGTTTACTTATTTATTCATTTTATTTTTCTTATTTATTTATTTTATTTATTTATTTATTTATTTTTTTAGTTTATTTATTTATTTATTTATTTACTTTATCTTTGTTTATTTTATTTATTTATTTCATTTTATTATTTGATTTACTTATGTATTTTTATTTATTTATTCTTGTTTCTTTATTGTTTTTTATTTATTTTTTATTTTTTTGTTTTTATTTTTTATTTATTATAATTTATTTTGTTTTTTATTTGCATTTATGTACTGCTGCTATATTATTTTTTTTGTTTATTTATTTTATTTATTTTTATTTACTTTTTATTTATTTTTTTTTTACTTTTTGTATATTCAATTTTTATAAATTTTTATTTATGTTTTTTTATTTATTTATTTGATTTATTATTTATTTATTTATTTGCTATTTTTTTATTTTTATTTATTTATTTTTAATTATTTGATTTATTCATTAATTTTTATTTATTTATATATTTGATTTATTTAGTTATTTTTATTTTTTTTCAGTATTCTATTTATCTTTATTTATTTGATTTTTTACTGTTCTTTATCTATATTGAATTATGTATTTTGGTTATTTATTTATTTCTTATTTGTTTATTATTTTTATTTATTTAGTTTTATTTATTTTTGTTTATTTTATTTATTTATTTATTTTTATTTATTTTTATTCATTTTTATTTACTTATTTTTTAATTTATTTTAATTTATTTATAATTATATATATAATTGATTTATTTTACTCATTTATTTATATATTTTTATCATTTATTATTTATTTTTACTTTATTTATTTTTTTTATTTATTATTATTTTGATTTAGTTATTCATTTACTTATGTTGATTGATTATTTGATTTATTTTCATTTATTTATTTATATATTTCTATTTATTTATTTATTTATTTATTTTTATTTATTTATATTTATTTGTTTGTTGTTTATTTATTTATCATGATTTATTTGTTTTTATTTATTAATTTATTTTTGATTTTTTAATGTAATATTTATTTATTTATTATTTATTTTCATTAATTTCTTTTCATTTATTTTTATTTATTTTTATTTGTTTATTTTATTTTATTTATTTATATTACTTATTTATTTATTGTTTGTTTTATTTATTTATTTTATTATTTTATTTATTTATTTATTTTTATTTATTTATTTATTTCTTTTCCTTACTTATTTATTTATATTAATTCGTTATTTTTTATATATTTATTAAACTTTATTTATTTATTTACTTTTTGCTTTATATTTACTTATTATTTATTTACTTATTTTTATTTATTTTTTATTAATTTTTTAATTATATTATTTTGATTTAATTTATTTATTTTTATTTATTTATTTATTTTTTGTTCTGATTTATTTATTTATTTATTATTTATTTAATCAATTTTTGTTTATTTAATTTATTTAATTTATTAATTTATTGATATTTTTTTATTTATATTTTTTTTTTATTTATATTTGTTTTATTTTTATTGTTTACTTTTATTTATTTGTTTATTTTTATTTTTTATATGTTTATTTATTTTGATTTATTTGTATATTTATTGATTGATTTATTTTGATTTACTTATTTATCTATTTACTTTTTGTTTATAATTAGTTAATTATTTTTATATAAATTTATTTATTTTCATTAATTAATTTGCTTATTTATTTATTCTTTTTAAATTTATTTCTTATTTATTTAGTATTTATTTTGATTTA
>NC_087214.1:40415501-40427047 GCF_015104395.2 Macrobrachium nipponense | reverse complement strand
ACAACAAGACAACCTAGTTCCAGCTGGCTCTCCGAGATGCATGGTCGGATTAACGAACCTTTTCTCTGTCCAACAATATCGGACTTACATCTCTGATTAACGGGGATTCTCGCATACATGAATGACATCTTCTGCATCCCCTTGAATATTGCGAGAATTTGCAACAGAGATATATATTCTGGAATCTTTCATCTTATGTTTACCGCACGGTAACAGAAGTCTTTACTAGTCTCACGCTGCATCGCATTGCGATAAGGCGGAATTTTTTCTTCAGTCATCTGAGTTTGTCGTCAAAATATCTCTTATTCGAAGAGGTGCAATTGTTCATTGTTCACCCGGAATTGACAGATATATACGGAAGACATCGCCTGCTCCCCGACCTGCCAGCTCTACTTCCAAATAATCAGCCCATGAGAAGTAGTACTTCCCTGTTTTTCATTACTGGAAAACCGCCACCCCGCTTTCATTACAACTACAATCCCTCACTTACAGCAATGAAATAGCTGTTAGCGTTTCAGTCCTTTATAAGCACATGTTCAGAACCTGAGAATCCTTCTCACGATTCGGCGTGTGAAGACTAGTTGCATTCACATTTCCACCTTCGTCTTCAATGGAACATAATGTTGTTTTCGTTTTTAGCTGAGATTCAACTACTATGAGAATTTCTTGCCATTAAGAACCTCGGTCTCAGAGGGCAATTGACTTTCGCCTATTGGGCACATGCCTTAAGAGATCACGTGACTTGCTCGGATGCTTGGACAACTTGCCTCATTACCGAACGCTGTCAGTAGGCAGCTGTCAGAGCGCCCGATTCAGTTACGGCTTACGTTGTGGACTCAATAGGTTGTTCCAGAACAATCAGTTGAGTTGGTGGCACGACACCAACAAGCTACAAGAAGGTTTCGAACTTCAACAGAAGAACCACCCCGACTAGTGTTGTATTCAGACGCATCGGACGTTTACGTGAGGTGGGGTGCAACACTAGGGAATTCCTTCGAAGAATGGATTACCTAGCAACTCAGGATAGCGAGTGAGCAAGAACCACTGATTAGGGGATTACAGCAAGACAACCTAGTTCCAGCTGGCTCTCCGAGATGCATGGTCGGATTAACGAACCTTTTCTCTGTCCAACAATATCGGACTTACATCTCTGATTAACGGGGATTCTCGCATACATGAATGACATCTTCTGCATCCCCTTGAATATTGCGAGAATTTGCAACAGAGATATATATTCTGGAATCTTTCATCTTATGTTTACCGCACGGTAACAGAAGTCTTTACTAGTCTCACGCTGCATCGCATTGCGATAAGGCGGAATTTTTTCTTCAGTCATCTGAGTTTGTCGTCAAAATATCTCTTATTCGAAGAGGTGCAATTGTTCATTGTTCACCCAGAATTGACAGATATATACGGAAGACATCGCCTGCTCCCGACCTGCCCAGCTCTACTTCCAAATAATCAGGCCCATGAGAAGTAGTACTTCCCTGTTTTTCATTACTGGAAAACCGCCCCGCTTCATTACAACTACAATCCCTCACCTTACAGCAATGAAATAGCTGTTAGCGTTTTCAGTCCTTTGTATAAGCACATGTTCAGAACCTTGAGAATCCTTCTCACGATTCGGCTGTGAAGACGTAGTTTGCATTCACTTTCCACCTTCGTCTTCAATGGAACATAATGTTGTTTTCGTGTTTTTTAGCTGAGATTCAACTACTATGAGTTTTAATTTCTTGCATTAAGAACCTCGGTCTCAGAGGGCAATTGACTTTCGCCTATTGGGCACATGCCTTAAGAGATCACGTGACTTGCTCGGATGCTTGGACAACTTGACCTCATTACCGAACGCTGTCAGTAAGGCAGCTGTCAGATGCGCCCGATTCAGTTACGGCGGCTTACGTTGTGGACTCAATAGGTTGTTCCAGAACAATCAGTTGAGGTGGTGGCACGACACCAACAAGCTACAAGAAGGTTTCGAACTTCAACAGAAGAACCCCGACCTAGTGTATTCAGACGCATCGGACGTGAGGTGGGGTGCAACACTAGGGAATTCCTTCGAGAATGGATACCTAGCAACTCAGGATAGCGAGTGAGCAAGAACCACTGATTAGGGGATTACAGCAAGACAACCTAGTTCCAGCTGGCTCTCCGAGATGCATGGTCGGATTAACGAACCTTTTCTCTGTCCAACAATATCGGACTTACATCTCTGATTAACGGGGATTCTCGCATACATGAATGAACATCTTCTGCATCCCTTGAATATTGCGAGAATTTCGCAACAGAGATATAATCTCGGAATCTGCATCTTATGTTTACCGCACGGTAACAGAAGTCTTTACTAGTCTCACGCTGCATCGCATTGCGATAAGGCGGAATTTTTTCTTCAGTCATCTGAGTTTGTCGTCAAAATATCTCTTATTCGAAGAGGTGCAATTGTTCATTGTTCACCCAGAATTGACAGATATATACGGAAGACATTGCCTGCTCCCCGACCTGCCAGCTCTACTTCCAAATAATCAGCCCATGAGAAGTAGTACTTCCCTGTTTTTCATTACTGGAAACCGCCCCGCTTTCATTACAACTACAATCCCTCACCTTACAGCAATGAAATAGCTGTTAGCATTTTCAGTCCTTTATAAGCACATGTTCAGAACCTTGAGAATCCTTCTCACGATTCGGCTGTAAAGACGTAGTTTGCCTTCACTTTCCACCTTCGTCTTCAATGGAACATAATGTTGTTTTCGTTTTTAGCTGAGATTCAACTACTATGAGAATTTCTTGCCATTAAGAACCTCGGTCTCAGAGGGCAATTGACTTTCGCCTATTGGGCACATGCCTTAAGAGATCACGTGACTTGCTCGGATGCTTGGACAACTTGCCTCATTACCGAACGCTGTCAGTAGGCAGCTGTCAGAGCGCCCGATTCAGTTACAGCTTACGTTGTGGACTCAATAGGTTGTTCCAGAACAATCAGTGGAGTTGGTGGCACGACACCAACAAGCTACAAGAAGGTTTCGAACTTCAACAGAAGAACCCCGACCTAGTGTTGTATTCAGACGCATCGGACGTGAGGTGGGGTGCAACACTAGGGAATTCCTTCGAAGAATGGATTACCTAGCAACTCAGGATAGCGAGTGAGCAAGAACCACTGATTAGGGGATTACAGCAAGACAACCTAGTTCCAGCTGGCTCTCCGAGATGCATGGTCGGATTAACGAACCTTTTCTCTGTCCAACAATATCGGACTTACATCTCTGATTAACGGGGATTCTCGCATACATGAATGACATCTTCTGCATCCCCTTGAATATTGCGAGAATTTGCAACAGAGATATATATTCTGGAATCTTTCATCTTATGTTTACCGCACGGTAACAGAAGTCTTTACTAGTCTCACGCTGCATCGCATTGCGATAAGGCGGAATTTTTTCTTCAGTCATCTGAGTTTGTCGTCAAAATATCTCTTATTCGAAGAGGTGCAATTGTTCATTGTTCACCCGGAATTGACAGATATATACGGAAGACATTGCCTGCTCCCCGACCTGCCAGCTCTACTTCCAAATAATCAGCCCATGAGAAGTAGTACTTCCCTGTTTTTCATTACTGGAAACCGCCCCGCTTTCATTACAACTACAATCCCTCACCTTACAGCAATGAAATAGCTGTTAGCATTTTCAGTCCTTTATAAGCACATGTTCAGAACCTTGAGAATCCTTCTCACGATTCGGCTGTGAAGACGTAGTTTGCATTCACTTTCCACCTTCGTCTTCAATGGAACATAATGTTGTTTTCGTTTTTAGCTGAGATTCAACTACTATGAGAATTTCTTGCCATTAAGAACCTCGGTCTCAGAGGGCAATTGACTTTCGCCTATTGGGCACATGCCTTAAGAGATCACGTGACTTTGCTGGATGCTTGGACAACTTGCCTCATTACCGAACGCTGTCAGTAGGCAGCTGTCAGAGCGCCCCGATTCGATTCAGTACGCTTACGTTGTGGACTCAATAGGTGTTCCAGAACAATCAGTTGAGTTGGTGGCACGACACCAACAAGCTACAAGAAGGTTTCGAACTTCAACAGAAGAACCCCGACCTAGTGTTGTATTCAGACGCATCGGACGTGAGGTGGGGTGCAACACTAGGGAATTCCTTCGAAGAATGGATTACCTAGCAACTCAGGATAGCGAGTGAGCAAGAACCACTGATTAGGGGATTACAGCAAGACAACCTAGTTCCAGCTGGCTCTCCGAGATGCATGGTCGGATTAACGAACCTTTTCTCTGTCCAACAATATCGGACTTACATCTCTGATTAACGGGGATTCTCGCATACATGAATGACATCTTCTGCATCCCCTTGAATATGCGAGCAATTTGCAAACAGAGATATATATTCTGGAATCTTTCATCTTATGTTTCACCGCCACGGTAACAGAAGTCTTTACTAGTCTCACGGCTGCATCGCATTGCGATAAGGGCGGAATTCTTTTTTAATTTTTCTTCTGTCATCTGAGTTTGTCGTCAAAATATCTCTTATTCGAAGAGGTGCAATTGTTCATTGTTCACCCGGAATTGACAGATATATACGGAAGACATCGCCTGCTCCCCGACCTGCCAGCTCTACTTCCAAATAATCAGCCCATGAGAAAGTAGTACTCCCTGTTTTTCATTACTGGAAACCGCCCCGCTTTCATTACAACTACAATCCCTCACCTTACAGCAATGAAATAGCTGTTAGCGTTTTCAGTCCTTTATAAGCACATGTTCAGAACCTTGAGAATCTTTCTCACGATTCGGCTGTGAAGACGTAGTTTGCATTCACTTTCCACCTTCGTCTTCAATGGAACATAATGTTGTTTTCGTTTTTAGCTGAGATTCAACTACTATGAGAATTTCTTGCCATTAAGAACCTCGGTCTCAGAGGGCAATTGACTTTCGCCTATTGGGCACATGCCTTAAGAGATCACGTGACTTGCTCGGATGCTTGGACAACTTGCCTCATTACCGAACGCTGTCAGTAGGCAGCTGTCAGAGCGCCCGATTCAGTTACGGCTTACGTTGTGGACTCAATAGGTTGTTCCAGAACAATCAGTTGAGTTGGTGGCACGACACCAACAAGCTACAAGAAGGTTTCGAACTTCAACAGAAGAACCCCGACCTAGTGTTGTATTCAGACGCATCGGACGTGAGGTGGGGTGCAACACTAGGGAATGACGGGATCTCTAGTCTATGGCAAGATCAAAGTAGTTCAGGTCAACGCAGACAACACCTCGGCGTTGGCCTACATAAAGAAGCAGGGAGGCACTCGTTTGGACTCCTTTTACGAGGCAGAAAAGGATCTCTTATTTTGGGCGAAAGAGAGGAACATTACTCTTCTAACTCGCTTTATAGAAGGAGAGAAGAACGTCAGGGTGGATCTCCTCAGCAGAGAAAGACAGGTTCTCACGACGCAGTGGACCCTGCATCACGAGGTATGCAGCAGGCTGTGGAATCGGTGGGGAGAACCGTCTGTAGACCTCTTTGCGACGCAGAGAACAAAGAGGTTACCTGTTTACTACTCTCCAGTCCCAGACCAGGAAGCAGTGGCTGTAAACGCCTTCCTCATGGATTGGGAAGGACTAGACACGTACGCCTCCCCCCCATTTAAGATCCTAGACTGAGTCATGAAGAAGTTCAGGGAATCGAACAACGTCCGCATGACCCTGATAGCTCCGTTTTGGCCCATGAGACCCTGGATCACAGATGTGATGGAGTGGCTAGTAGACACCCCCAGATCGTTACCGTGTCGGAACGATCTACTCAGACAGCCACATATAGAGAGACACCATCAAAATCGCCTCTCTGTCAATCTAACTGCCTTTCGACCATCGAAAAACTGGCAGAGCAAAGGGCTTTTCGAGGGAAGCTGCAAGAGCAATCGCGAGAGCGAGGAGGACGTCCACAATCAAGGTGTACCAGTCAAAGTGGGACGTGTTCAGGAAATGGTGCAGAATTAACAACATTTCCTCTTTCAGTACCTCTAACTCAACTAGCAGATTTTCTGTTACACTTAAGAACCCAAGAGAAACTAGCAGTATCAACTATCAAGGGATAACGCAGCATGCTAGCCTCCATCTTCCGTCACAGAGATTTTGACATGTAGGGCGACAAGGATCTCTCGGACCTCATAAGGTCCTTTGAGACAGTTAAGAGTAAGGATAACCCAACCCCCTCTTGGAATTTGGATGTTGTTCTGACTTTTCTAACCTCGAGCAGGTTCGAACCCCTCAACAAGGCTTCATGGAAGGATCTCACCAAGAAGACCCTATTCCTGGTTGCATTGGCAACGGCGAAGAGGATAGGGGAGTTGCAAGCTTTTAGCAAGAATGTAGGCTTCAATGGGGAGAATGCAGTCTGCTCGCTGCAACTAGGTTTTCTCGCCAAGAATGAGAATCCTTCTCACCCATGGCCTAGATCCTTTACCATACCAGGGTTATCTCAGTTAGTTGGACAGGAAAGGAGAAAGGCCTTTGTCCAGTTAGAGCCCTAAAGTATTATCTACATAGAACCAAAAACTTTAGAGGACAGACAGACAACCTCTAGTCCTTGGTAAAGAAGCCTTCACTACCTGTGCCAAAGAATGCGCTGGCGGTCTTTGTCAAGGATTTAATAAGGGAAGCTCACCAGAATTTTGATGAGAAAAGCTTCCCAATACTCAAAGTCAATGCGCACGAAGTAAGAGCTGTGGCGACTTCGATGGTGTATAGACACAAGTCGATGGAATCGATCTTGGAAGTGACATTCTGGCGAAGTAAGTCAGTCTTCGCAGATTGCTACTTTAAAGACGTATAGACCCAATATGAGGATTGTTGTTCCCTAGGGCCGTACGTTGCCTCCGGCGCCGTAGTTGGAGAAGGTCCAACTGCCTCTAACCTATAACCTTATTTATACCCTTGCATTTTATTGAACTTGACTTCACAGGCTGTTTGTGAAGGTTGTTGCAACCTTCCACAGTCTGGGGTGAAAGTCTAAGTTACGTTTTATGGAGTGTGTTTTAGTGTGTTAGTTGGTCAGGTGGTCAGCTCATTGTCCATGGCTTTGCCAGGATAGCAAGGGTGGTGGTCTAGTCAGGTTAAGGTCGAGGACCGTCTGACAGCCCCACAGAGACTTTCTACAGCCCCCTGGGTGGATCGCTGGGTCTCTCAAGGAATGCAGGCTAATGAGGCAGAAAAAACTTCGAAGCCAACTTCCTTATCAGGTATGAACCAGATTATTGGTACAGCTAATTTGTAGCGATCAATAATTTTACGAATTCCCAATGGTGCTGCGGTTCTCTGACCCACCACCAAATGTGCCAATCAGCTATATATATGTAACTACCAGGGAAGTTAGATATTTAAAAATGTTATTTTCATTTTAAAATAAGTTTTTAAATATACTTACCTGGTAGTTACATATATAAAAGGTCCCTCCCTCCTCCCCTCTGAGAACAGAGGCATGGAATTTCTGAGGATAAATGGGAATGGTTCCAGATACCTACATAGAGGGAGCACAGGTATGATCACCTGACCGTCTATCGGCGATAGCCGTGAATTTTGAATTTCTGCCGTGCGCGCGACGAATCGGCGGGATTAAGCTATATATATGTAACTACCAGGTAAGTATATTTAAAAACTTATTTTAAAATGAAAATAACATTTTTAGCCACGCGTGGACGTGCGTCTCCGAGCTGGGGTCCGCATGAAGGAAGAAATTGTGGTAGACCTACAACACTTGCATTTGAACCACCTGCCCAACTTTGAGTTATAATCAAATGTGATGATTTGTGGTTAAAATAAAGGATTAAAGTATTTTTTTTATTATATTCTAATGGATACATTTATGTAAATATCTTTGTTTCAGAAGTTCCTGTATCAAAGTGTTCAGTTCACACACAATTCTACGTATCTTAATTTTTGTATTAAATAAAATAAAGTGCAACTTTAATTTCGAAATCAGTAATCCTTCCCTCAGAGTTACTACAAGTTTCTTACGTTGATACGGATCTTCTGTAATTGGTATAAAATTTTGATATTCGAGATATAATGCCCTCGTTAATTAAGTCAAAGGTTTTCCGCGGCATCCGACAATATTTTTTAAAAACTTGTGTGGACGCTATCGTAACTTATGAAAGAGTTTTGCATATTCACTCTTTCCTCATCTAAGTTATGTCATAAGTCCAGATTTTCCTACTGTTCAACGCCTCTAATTTGGTTGACAGCACCGAGTCAGAGGAAAACCTCACGCTCTCCCTTCATAACGGCAAGTACTGGTGAAGTTTGAATTGTCCGTCTTATAACCGTCACTCGTGTGTCTGGTTGGGCCACACACGCAGAAGGACGGAGACGCTTGTAGACGGATAGCCGTGTTGGACGCACGCGACGCGCCACGACGGATCTGGTGGGGCCTTAGCCTAAGTAGGCTTTCCAAACTTCGACTGGGATTAAGTCAGGTCCTGTTGCCTTCCCATTCCTCATTCTTTTTAAGGCTCGTATCACTTCATCCCTAGATATCCCCATTACCATTCCCATGTTTACTTGTCCATCCTCTCTTACAAGTCTTTCATTTTCTTCATTTAGCAGTTGTTCGAAGTACTCTTTCCATCTTTTCAGGATGTCTTCTTCCTTTTTTATGACCGTACCATTCCTATCTTTCATTTGCTTAATATGGGTGATGTCCTTTGTTCTTTTATTTCTTACTTTTGACAGTTTGAGCATCTTACTCAACCCTTCCTTGGTTTCCAGTTCATTATAAACCTCTTCATATGCCCTTGCCTTAGCTTGAGCTACCACCCTTTTTACTTCTTTGTTTCTTTCTCTTAATCTTTCTCTGTCCTCCTCCGCTGTGACTCTTCAAATCTCTTCTTTCGCCTTCCCTTTACCCTTCACCAACTTCCCCCACCTCTTCTCCCCACCACCAGCTCTCCTTTTCCTCCCATACTATTCCAGATGTTTCCCCTAGTATCTCCTTTCCATGTCTTCTAATCACTGATGCTTATGCCTCCACCATTCTCCACATCTTCAATTCCCAGATCAACCTCTCCCAGCACTCTTCTCCTGAACTCTCTCTTCTTATCATTCTCCCTCCCTAACAATTTATACCCCTTGATTTTCTTTACCCCATTCGTTTTCGTTTTCTTTTCTCTTTTCATCTTTAAATCCATACAAAGGAGCCTATGTTGGGGGGCCACGTGGTCACCTGGGAAAATTTTACAATTCCTAACTTCCACCAGCCTTGATCTATTGTAAAGGAGGTAATCTATTTGTGTGCACCTACTGCCACTCCTGTATGTTATCAAGTGCTCCCTCTTCTTTTCGAAGAATGTGTTCACTATTGCCATATCAAAGGACACGGCAAAGTCTACTATACTCTCTCCTTCTGGGTTTCTCTCCCCAATCCCATGTCCTCCATGCACACGTTCAATTACATCCTTTTCATTTCCGACATGTCCATTAAAGTCTGCCCCAACTACAGTCCTCTCCTGCTCTTCCAGTTCTTGCGTTACCTCACTCATTTCGTTCCAAATACGGCTCTTTTCTTCCTCTGTGCAGCCCACTTGTGGAGCATAAGCGCTAATGATGTTCATTGTTTCCCCTCCATAACATATCTTCACTCTCATAATGCGGTCATTCTTTCTACTCACTTCCGTCACTGCATTCTTCATTTCCCCCGACAACACTACACCAACGACATTCCTACCCTGCTCATTTGCTCCACGATAGATTAACTTGTAGCCATCCCCCAGTTCTTTAGCTTTATTACCCTTCCATCGAGTTTCCTGCACACACAAAATATCCACTCTCTTTATCCTCATCAACTCCGCCAACTCTCTTCCTCTTCCTGTCATAGACCCAATATTGAGCTGGCCTATTCTGATCACATTTAGAGCTCGCTTCTTTAGCTGCACCCGCTCATGATGCAGTAGCCCTCGCCTTGTCACAGAGTTAGGGCGATGTGTCTGTGCGTCGTTTACGGAGTACGCCGTAGCCCTATTCTCATCAATATCACGACTCATTTCATTGGTTTTGGCGTGGGTTTTTACAGTCGGATGCCCTTCCTGACACCAACCCTCCCTATCTATCCGGGCTTGGGACCGGCACCCATTGAGGCTGGCTTGCCCCCACAGGAGGCTAGATTAAAAAAAAATATATATATTTTTTTTTTTTAATTCATTTTTTTAATAAATAAAAATAAATAAATATATAAAAAAAATTCATAGAAATAAATCTTTAAAAATAAATAAAAAATAAATAAAAATAAATAAATAAATAAAGGTTAAATAAATAAAAATTAATGAAATAAATGAAAAAATAAATAAAAATAAATGAATTGATATAAAAATAAATAAATAAATAAATATATCAAATCAATAATTAATAATAATAAATAAATAAATCAAAATAAATCAATAAATAAATAAAAAAATAATAAATAAATAAATCAAAATAAATCAATAAATAAATAAATAAAATACTAATATATATATAATTAAAAATAAATAATAATAAATAAGTATAAATAAATCAAAATAAATAAAAAAACAAATAGATAAAAATAAATAACTAAAAAATAAAAATAAAAATAAACAAATATAAATAAATATAAATACAATTAAATAATAAAAAATAAAAATAAATAGTATAAAAATAAGTAAATAAAGATAAACAAATAAAAAAGTAAATAAATCATATAAAATAATAATAATAAAAATAAAATAAAAATAAATAAATCAATCAAAATAAAAAATTTAAAAAATAAAATTAAATAAATCAATCAAAATAAAAAATAAAAAATAAATAAATAAAAATAAATAAAACAAAATAAGTAAATGAATAATAAAAATATATAATAAAATGAATTAAAAAATATATAAGAGTAAATAAATAAATAAATAAATAATAAAGAAAATAAATAAATAGAAAAAATAACAAAATGAATAAAGAAAATATAAATAAATAAAATAAAAAATAAAATGCATATAAAATAAAATAAATAAAATAAATAAATCAATCAAAATAAACAATAAATCAATGAAAATAAACAAAAAATTAATAATAATAAATAATAATAAGTAATACATACATACATACATAAAAATAAATAAATAATTAAATAAATAAATAGAAGTAAATAAAAAACATATATCAATAAATAAATAAAAAAATAAATAAATAATAAATAAATAAAGAAATAAATAATAATAAAAAATAAATCAATGAAAATAAATAAATCAATCAAAATAAATTAATATATAAATAGATAAAAATAAAATAAAAACAAATAAATAAAATAAATAAATAAATAACATAAATAATAAATAAATTAAGATAAATAATAAATAAATTACATAAATAATGGACAAAAAATAAATCAATAAAATAATAAAAAAAATTAAAAATATAAATCTCAATCAATAAAATAAACAAAATAAATAAAAAATAAATATAAAATAAATAAATAACAATAATTATTAAATAAATCAAAATAAAAAAATAAATATAATTATACATAAATCAATAAAATAAAG
>NC_087214.1:40320501-40410501 GCF_015104395.2 Macrobrachium nipponense | reverse complement strand
TTATTTATTAAATTTATTTTTGTTTTAAATTCAGTGTCCTATTTTTAGCCAATTTTAGAAATGTTTTGTTAAACAAAACCTAATCATCAAAAAGGAGCAAATAAGCCCAAAGATATTGCATTTAAAATAAATATTTTTAACAATTTTTTTCTGTTTCATTTTTTGAACTACTTTTTAGATAATTTTTATAATGATTAATTGCAACAGAAAACAGCCACCAAAGTAATGTGCTAAAATTTAAATATTTTTCAGGACTTTACATGTTACATTAATCAATTAGAAAATCGCCTAAAAATTAGTCACCACAAAAAAGAGGGCAAAACTCCCAAAATTATTGTTTTCAAATAAATTCTAAAGATTTTTAAACAAAAATGTGTCATCAAAAAGATGAAAAATAACAGATTTTGTACTAAAATTGAAATATTGTTTTAAACTTTTTCAGTTATATTTATTTTCATATTTTTATTCAATTGGGAAATGAAAAGGGGCTGAATATATTGAGAGAGAGAGAGAGAGAGAGAGAGAGAGAGAGAGAGTGGATAATATAAACGCTAGTTTTCTGAAACCGTCGCGATGTTTAATTATACATTCCAGCTACAAAGTTTGACTTCCAGAGAATTTCCAAAATGTCAGACTTTCTGAAGAGGAATTAGCGCTCTGTTTGTTAAGGTTTCTGAGAGTGTAATTATTAGGAAAGAAAAAACTATCAAATTAATAAATAAATATATAAAGATGTGAGTCAATTATTGAAATAAAAGGAGAATTGCTTCAGGGAAGTCATGCAATGCATCTTCGCTGGAACTTCTCAGGTTCCAACTTCAGACCTCCTTCTCCTCCTCCTCCTCCTCAAGGAGACTGTTCCTCCACAGTCATCCGATACCTGTCAGATTCGGGTACATTTATGGGAGGTTGAATAGACCATTCCCTCGCCATCGTAGCCAAGTGAGTCATCGGATTATAGCTTTCAGGCTAAGATCACATAGATCAAAGGGTCCAAATTAGTTTTGAAAGCTAAAACAAAGAAAAAACCCTCAAAGCATAACACCAAACACTAGCCACTTCCCACTCTTCGTTAAAAACCATCCTTGCTGACACGGCAGCTGATAAATGACAATGAACACAGTTTTCTTCAGATATCGAAACACTGAACACTGTGTTCTAAGAACAATGAACAAAATGTGCTTCGTTTATCGAAGCAATGAACACCGTGTTGTCCAGATGCCGGAACAATGAACACTGTTCTTGGAATAATGAACAAGGTGTCCTCCAGCAATCAAAACAATAAACACGATCCTCCAGTTCTTGAAACAATGAACACACTGCTCTTCAGTTCTCAAAATACTCGGCATTTTGCCAAAACACCCGAAAGTGTAAATCCCAAAGGGCCACCCTTTGCACGGTATCTCTCGTCCGACACAATTCGGCATTCCTAAGCAAACTTCTTCCCCTCCACCTCCCAACCACAAGAGTGCTGTGTCAATGTATGCAACTGCTGGCCGGTGCGGCTGTATAAAATACATTTCGGGTATCGCCAAAGTATGTTTGTGTCCTTCGCTGCGTCACAAACAATCACAAATACATACATGGGAATGTATGTTCGTATGTTTGCTCCATTTGAAGAAGTCCTTCTCAGAGGCAAAGTCTCGGTTGAAAAATAAATATAAATTTACACATTACGTTCGTTTATGTTCCATATTTGCTGGATAAAATTTACCAAAGTAAAATTTTAAAGAAATTTAGCGTGATTCTGAAACTTTCTAAGGTAATATCACGATGTAATGTTTCTTTAGAAAGGATCTTGTAACTCGGAAAAGAAAGAGGAAAGCACTTGGTAAAATCATATGGCAAAAAGGAAGAACGAAACCTTAGAAAATCCTCAAAAACCAAAAGGGAAACAACTCATGTTTTGACGAAGACTGAATATGAAGCTTCACCCCAAGAGTATCACATACAAAAAAGAAGAAGAAGAAGAAGAAGAAGAAGAAGAAGAAGAAGAAAAGATCGTAAACAATGGAAGGAAGACAGCGAGGCATCTTTCTATTCATAAATATTCCGGTCCTAAATCTAATTTGGGGACCTGACCTTTACTCTAAAATAAATCAGGAAAAGTTAAAAGGCTGTTGAGTGCTAACTTGAGGTGACATGTCGATAGATTGAATGACTGAGGTCAATAATGTGGATGAAAATACACCTTGAGACTAATGAAGGATTTTACGGGGTGATAAGATTTTGAAATTGAAGAAAATGATACGGATGCAAAATACCTTGAGATTAATGAGGGAATTTAGAGTTTTGATGATTAAGAACTATTTCTCTCTCATGAATCATAATCAAATAAATAACCAACCAAGTAATAAAATCCAAAATAAGAAAGAAACAAATAAAGAGAGAAATCAAGAATATCAGGTAAAAGAGAAAAGCAAACCACCAATGAGATATGCAGAGGTGTCAGCAAAAAATTTCAAAGCATCAGCTCCGAAATTCTACTCAAGAGATAATAACTGTATTTATTATGCAAGAGGATATTGCAGAAGAAAACGGAGAAAAATTGCAGATTCAGACACAAAATGAATCAATTATGATGAAGGAAGATCAAATATTATGGAAAAAGTTGGAGTTTTTAATGTCAGAATTTCTGGAAATGAAAAAAAGAACAACATACCAGACAGGAAAGAGACATGGGAAAAGGAAAACCTTATTACTACCAGTATTAAATGAAGGAGAAAACACGCAAACCATCATAGTGATGATGCGCAGGGTTTAGTTACGAGTAACTCAAAAAGAAAAAATAGAGTACTTAGAAGAACTAAAAACCCAAATGAAAAGAAAATAGATATAATGAAATATAAAGTGAAACCTGGTATTCCCAAGAGACTGGGAATGATGATCAAATAAAAGGGTTCCAAACTTATAGATCAGATAGAAAAAATAGGAATCAAGGGGGAACCGCAATATATGGGAAAGACAAAAAAACAAGGAAAAATATATGAGAAATATAGTAACTCAGAATGTGAACTAATAGCGGTAGAATTTGAATCTGAAAAATTGATGAACATAGTAATATATAGACCTCCTAATACTAAAGAGTTTGACTTAATAATTGAAAAATTGGATGATATATGTAGAAATCACAAGGACTGGACTATTCTCCTATCTGGTGACTTCAACTTTCCTTTCGTAGAATGGAAAGAACGAATAGGAGATTGTGGTGTACTTATACATATAAAAAGAGAGTAATAGTAGTGCAGAAGATAAGAGGCAATTTGAAAAGCTATTAGATATGCTACTAGAATACAACATTCAACAAATAAATCACCTGCCAACAAGAAAGGAAAAATACTTTAGACCTAGTATTTGTGAACGAGATGAATTATGTTAAAGAAATAATAGTTTATAATGCGAATATTTCAGACCATAATGTCAGTAGAATTAACAGTTCATTCCAAAGCAAGTGAAAATAGAGATAAGCAAGAAATGAAAAAGTGGGAAGGATATGGAAAATACAAAACTTCTACAGTAAAAAATATAAAATGTCAGAAATTAATGAAGAATTAAACAAAGATTGGATAACATTTTCGTAAGTGATGACATGGGAATGAACATTTTAAGGGTAAATACGGAGATATTATATAAAAATATTGGAGAAAATAGTGGAAAAATATATACCGAAGAAGAAAAGTAAACATCATTCATGCATACCAAGAGACAGAAGGATCTTGTTCCAGAAAATCAGAAAGTGGAAAAAAAAAGGTCTTGCTAAAGAAAAAAATGCATGGAAAGTTATAGAACTAAAAAGTAAGATAGAAAATGCAGAACAAAAGATTATACAATCAAAAGAAAATGAAAAACGGGACTGGAAGAAAAAACCCTATTAAATATCAGAGCAAAACCCCAAGCTATTATACTCATATGCGAAGAAGATGAATAAAAGAAGAATAGAAATAGGCCCTCTGAGAATTGAAGGAGAATTAACGAATGAAAAAAAGGAAATTTGCAACATACTGGCAGAACGATATAAGAGAGAATTCACCCCTAGAATAGATAACTGAAGATAATGATATAGAAGTAAGGGATGAAAATAGTGAATATATTTAGCTGACATAGATATTAATGAAGCTGATTATTGTGCAGGCTATTAATGAAATTAAAAATGGAGCTGCTGCAGGGCCTGATGGAATTCCTGCTATTTTGTTAAGAAAGTAGTTCATTCTATCGCAAAGCCACTTGCAATATTATTAAGACAAAGTGTAGATACAGGCAAGATGTATGATGAGCACAAATTAGCATATATTCACCCTACTTTCAAAAGTGGATCAAGACTAGAGGCAAGTAATTATAGGCCTGTGAGTCTAACATCACATATTATGAAAGCGTATGAAAGGGTAATGAAGAAAAATATTATGAAAACATTTAATAAAAAATAATTTGTTTAATAAAGGACAACATGGTTTCGTACCCGGAAAAAAGTACACAAACCCAACTGTTAGTCCACCGTGAGAACATATTCAAAAATATGAAAAGCGGAAATGAAACAGATGTGGTTTATTTAGACTTTGCAAAAGCTTTTGATAAAGTAGACCATAATTATAGCGTTAGTGGAAGAAAATTAGAAAACACAATATCGTGGATAAAGTAGGAAGATGGTTAAAAGAATTTTTACACAACAGAAAACAGATAGTTATTGCAAACGACGAGAAATCGGATGAAGTCAAGGTAATATCCGGTGTGCCGCAAGGTACGGTGTTAGCTGCAATACTGTTTGTTATTATGATTGAAGACATAGACAATAATGTGAAGGATTCGGTAGTGAGTAGTTTCGCAGATGACCAACAAGAATAAGTAGAGAAATTACTTGTGATGAAGATAGGAACGCTCTACAAAGAGACCTTAACAAAGTATATGATTGGGCAGAGGTAAATAGGATGGTATTTAACTCTGATAAATTTGAATCAATAAATTATGGAGACAGAGAAAGAAAGCTATATGCATATAAGGGACCTAATAATGAGACCATCACAAATAAGGAAGCAGTTAAAGACCTTGGTGTGATGATGAATAGGAACATGTTATGCAATGATCAAATAGCAACTCTGTTGGCAAAATGTAAACAAGCAAAAACAAAATGGGAATGTTGTTACGGCACTTCAAAAACAAGAAAAGCTGAACACATGATTATGCTTTTATAAAACATATGTTCGTAGTCCACTTGAATATTGCAATATGATATGGTACCCACACTATCAAAAGGATATTGCACAAATAGAGAGTGTACAAAGGTCCTTTACAGCTAGAATAGAAGAAGTTAAGGACCTAGACTACTGGGAAAGACTACAATTCTTAAAATTATATAGTCTAGAAAGGAGAAGAGAACGCTACATGATAATTCAGGCATGGAAACAGATAGAAGGAATAGCAGAAAATATCATGGAACTAAAAATATCAGAAAGAGCAAGCAGAGGTAGATTAATAGTGCCCAAAACTATACCAGGAAAAATAAGGAAAGCACACAGGACATTAATCCACTACGCACCAGCATCGATAATGCAGCGTCTATTCAATGCGTTGCCAGCTCATCTGAGGAATATATCAGGAGTGAGCGTAGATGTGTTTAAGAATAAGCTCGACAAATATAAACTGCATCCCAGACCATCCAAGATTGGAAGATGCAAAATATACCGGAAGATGTACTAGCAACTCTCTGGTAGACATTAGAGGTGCCTCACACTGAGGGACCTGGGGCAACCCGAACAAGATGTAAGGTCTGTAAGGTAAGGTAAGGTCTCTCTCTCTCTCTCTCTCTTCTCTCTCTCTCTCTCTCTCTCTTTTCTTTTCATTGCAGAATTTTATAGTGAAATATGGAAAGCCAGCGTAGTGTTTCCTCTCGCATATATTATCTTTTAAGCCCGCACCCCGGCCCCCCTCCCCCTTGCTCTCTCTCCTAATGGTATTTCTTAGGTCTAAAGTTAACAAGATAACTGACAAGGAAACTTACTGTCATAAGCAAAGTTATAAGGCAGCTAAGCCTACTGTCCAATGCTAGTGGTCTGCAGGCCATGCCTACAGACAGATCACTTCAGTAGCACACATCTGTTTCTTATAAAGACAGAAGTAGCAACAGCAAATGGGCAATTATGTTCTAGATATATAAATGGAATAACTGACAAATATTTTTAACATTTGAATTACAAACGTCTAATTATATTTTAGAGATATCAATTGGACTAAATACTTGCTTACTTTTATCAGTCGTGCTGTTTACATGAAAGCTATGAACTGTCACATTCAACATTGACCAGTTAAGAAAACTACTACTTTGGTTTAAGAAACCACCAGACCTTTACGCTAAACCTGTTTTATTTTTATGTAACAGTTGTTTTTATTATATATATATATATCTATATATATATATATATATATATATATATATATATCTATATATATATATATATATATAAATATTACACTGTTTACCTTGAGGCCTCAGCAAAAAATCTCGATATAAAATATCCTTGGTTGATTCAAAAGCGTCTTCAGGAGCTATTTCACCAAAACGCGGATTTGTAAGATTTTTCACTTCAACCTCCATCATCGTTGTTTCGGCTTCGTCTTCCATGATGGGAGGGCGGTGATGTGTTAAGCCGTTTATTTATACAAAAATGGTTTTTAAATCTGGTTACAACCTGCCAAATGATTCTTTTTTAACTCCAGGCAAAAATAATTACCTTTACTTTATTTATCCCCGATATATCCCCCAGTTCCTATAATAATAATAATAATAATAATAATAATAATAATAATAATATAATAATAATAACAGAGAGAGAGAGAGAGAGAGAGAGAGAGAGAGAGAGAGAGAGAGAGAGAGAGTTTGATGATGCTTCGTTAACCAAGTAATGGTTTCGATGAAAGAGAGAGAGAGAGAGAGAGAGAGAGAGAGAGTAAAATTTCCTATTTCATATGACGGAACAATTTCTGGCAATTGTTATCAAACGGCGGTGAAGACACTCTCTCTCTCTCTCTCTCTCTCTCTCTCTCTCTCTCTCTCTCTCTCTCATCGAAATCAGGTCGCAAATATTGCTACGACACACTCGATGAAGTCGAAGATTACAGCAGGATTTAGATCCCAAGCTGAACAACGAGAAACTAATCCCACAGGATTTATATATACGCACCTTTTTTTTTATTTGTATCTTTGCTGAAAAGTCGAGAGGCCAATGTTTCTTTAATAGTTCACTTCAATATTTCCTCATTTTGAGACTTAAGAAATTAGGATATGCCATCCTTTCAGAGAGAGAGAGAGAGAGAGAGAGAGAGAGAGAGAGAGAGGCCTTTCAAGCGATTTCAGCCCTTTGCTTTTCCTATGACCATTTGTAATAAGTATGCTAATTCAAACTGTCTGAAAATTTAAAATGATAAAAAACAGGCGTATATTTATGCGTATTCATACAGGCAAACATGCATACGCTCACAATCTCATTCATACATGTTTTGAACACGACTGTTTCATGCAAATATTACTAAAATCTCGTATTTATCACGTAATGACGAATATTTTCACATGACGCATGCGTGAACATATTCACACTGAAAATGTAAATAGGCCTATACTCCAAGGACCTTCAATCATAGACCTTGGTGGACCATCTTCGTGAGCTTACAAGAACCACTAAATATTTTACAGTGCTTCTCAAATCATAGAATATCATGTAAATCATTTGATCCCAAAAACTGGCAACGTCAGCCGTTTTATTCTTATGGAATATCCCAAAGAGAAACTCGCCAGGGTCCTCGTTGCTGCCATCTCCGAAACTCCCAAAGCAGAGGTCACTTCTGTGCCCATTCAGAAAATCAGGTTAATTAAGAGGCAAGATATTTGGGTGACAAATTGACTCTGCGTAGTCACACCTTTTGACGCAATCATCATTTCAAGAAGTGTACAAATGATGCAGTATAATTGGGGGAATTTCCTTCTCGAACAAAGCCAGGACTCGAAAAATGAAATTGGTTCTGTTGGACCTTTCAATCAACCGTCTGGGAGAGAGGAGCGCAGGTACTGGCTTACTTACTTTTGCTTGATTGTTCGTATGGTGTTTTTCCGTTGCATGGAACAAGTGGTTATTCAGCAACGGGACCAACGGCTTTACGTGACTTTCGACCCCCGTCGAGAGTGAACTTCTGTCCCCAGAAATACACATCTCTAACCCCTCAGTGGAATGCCCGAAAATTGAACTCGCGACCACCGAGTTGGCAGGCGAAGACCATACAAATCACGCCACTGAGGCGCTTACTGGGTTACGTTCCTTGTGTGTGTGTGTGTGTGTGTGTGTTAAAAATATATTTGCATTTATTAATTCCTTTCTAGTCATAAGTTTAGACGGTTCTGTTTTACCAGAATACTCTATCATCTACAACTCCAGATAATTGAATGGACTGTGGACTTCTGCACGCTCATAAAGACCAACAGTTGTTATGAGATTTTGATTTTATTTCAAGTTCCTTTTCCACAAGCGAAGAAAAAGTTCCTTTATTCCTCACATAGTTGGACTGTGGAACAGTCTCCCTACTGAGTATGTCGTGCTGTTAGAAAGTCAAAAGTCTAAGCGAAGATGCAATGCACTGATATCCTTAAACAATTCTTGTATTTCATAATTTAATTTCATTTTTATCTTTACATTTATTTTGTTAATTAATTTTTTCTTTTCTAATAACTGATCTCTTCTTTCTGGATTTCCCATTATCTCCAACTAATGGCCCCAGTGGTGGGCTTGTTCCTTATGAACTGGGGTTTTCTCCTGAATAATAATAATAATAATAATAATAATAATAATAATAATAATAATAATAATAAGGGAAATGTCACACGACAACGAATTACACGAAGACCAACTGAGAGACGATGCCACAGAAGACGACAGGGAGGATGAAGTATCAAACAACGACACACGAAGAAACACCGACGAAGTAACAGAGAGGACGGAATGGGTAGAAAATTAGAAAAGATTGACAATGGATGGAGCCAGATACGGAGAGAACAAAGATCCCCTCCTGAAAGCCTACAACACCAAGAAATTAAGGGAGAAAACAAGTGAGGTCAATGAAATAATGGGCCTAATACACACCACCAGTATCACAGAAACAAATAACTTGACATATGCAGGAGCAAGATTAGTAGCAGAACTGATGGGGATTCGAACACCAACACCACCGTCACAACCAACCCAACAGAAACCAAAACAGCAACCTCCTTGGAAAAGGCGCCTGGAAAAGCAAATCATGGTGATGAGATCTGACTTGAGTAAACTGAAAGAGATGGCAGAAAAAAGGCTAAGAAGCAAGAAAACAAGGGAGGAACTCAACGAGAAAATACAAAGTACAAGAGAGGGGGATAAACAACACAATAGAAGATGTAAAAACAGAGGCTTAAGGCCAAAGCACACAAGATCCAACGGTACATGAACAGGAATAAGGGATACCAACAGAACAAACTATTCGGAACCAACCAGAAAAGACTATACAGCCAACTAAGAGGGGAAGACAACCACCCAGAAATTCCTGAAGCCGAACCAAGTAAGAGACTCTGGGAAAACATATGGAGCAATCCGTATCACACAACAAACATGCAACATGGCTCCAGGAAGTCAAGGAAGAAGAAACAGGGAGAATAAAAACAAAGATTCACAGAGATCACGACAGACACAGTCAGACACCAACTAAAGAAAATGCCAAACTGGAAAGCCCCAGGTCCCGATGAAGTCCATGGATACTGGCTCAAAAACTTCAAGGCCCTACACCCACGAATAGCAGAAAACAACTCCAGCATTGTATCTCAAATCACCAAGCACCCAAATGGATGACCACAGGAAGAACATCCTTAGTACAAAAAGACAGGAGTAAGGGAAATATAGCCAGTAAAAACTACTGGCTATCACTGCCTACCAATAATGTGGAAGTTACTAACAGGTATCATCAGTGAAAGGCTATACACTACCTAGAGGAGACAAACACCATCCCCTACCAACAGAAAGGCTGCAGAAGGAAGTGTAGGGGCACAAAAGACCAGCTCCTGATAGACAAAATGGTAATGAAGAACAGTAGGAGAAGGAAAACCAACCTAAGCATGGCATGGATAGACTATAAGAAAGCCTTCGACATGATACCACACACATGGCTAATAGAATGCCTGAAAATATATGGGGCAGAGGAAAATACCATCAGCTTCCTCAAAAATACAATGCGCAACTGGAATACAATACTTACAAGCTGGAATAAGACTAGCAGAGGTTAATATCAGGAGAGGGATCTTCCAGGGCGACTCACTGTCCCCACTACTCTTCGTAGTAGCCATGATTCCCATGACAAAAGTACTACAGAAGATGGATGCCGGTACCAACTCAAGAAAAGAGGCAACAAAATCAACCATCTGATGTTCATGGACGACATCAAGCTGTATGGTAAGAGCATCAAGGAAATAGATACCCTAATCCAGACTGTAAGGATTGTATCTGGGGACATCAGAATGGAGTTTGGAATAGAAAAAATGCGCCTTAGTCAACATACAAAAAGGCAAAGTAACGAGAACTGAAGGGATAAAGCTACCAGATGGGAGCAACATCAAACACATAGATGAGACAGGATACAAATACCTGGGAATAATGGAAGGAGGAGATATAAAACACCAAGAGATGAAGGACACGATCAGGAAAGAATATATGCAGAGACTCAAGGCGATACTCAAGTCAAAACTCAACGCCGGAAATATGATAAAAAGCCATAAACACATGGGCAGTGCCAGTAATCAGATACAGCGCAGGAATAGTGGAATGGACGAAGGCAGAACTCCGCAGCATAGATCAGAAAACCAGGAAACAAACATGACAATACACAAAGCACTACACCCAAGAGCAAATACGGACAGACTATACATAACACGAAAGGAAGGAGGGAGAGGACTACTAAGTATAGAGGACTGCGTCAACATTGAAAACAGAGCACTGGGGCAATAATCTGAAAACCAGTGAAGACGAGTGGCTAAAGAGTGCATGGGAAGAAGACTAATAAAAGTAGACGAAGACCAGAAATATACAGAGACAGGAGAAAAGACAGAAAGAACAGAGGACTGGCACAACAAACCAATGCACGGACAATACATGAGACAGACTAAAGAACTAGGCCAGCGATGACAATTGGCAATGGCTACAGAGGGGAGAGCTAAAGAAGGAAACTGAAGGAATGATAACAGCGCACAAGATCAGGCCCTAAGAACCAGATATGTTCAAAGTACGATAGACGGAAATAACATCTCTCCCATATGTAGGAAGTGCAATACGAAAAATGAAACCATAAACCACATAGCAAGTGAATGCCCGGCACTTGCACAGAACCAGTACAAAAAGAGGCATGATTCAGTGGCAAAAGCCCTCCACTGGAGCCTGTGCAAGAAACATCAGCTACCTTGCAGTAATAAGTGGTACGAGCACCAACCTGAGGGAGTGAATAGAAAACGATCAGGCAAAGATCCTCTGGGACTATGGTATCAGAACGGATAGGGTGATACGTGCAATAGGACCAGACGTGACGTTGATTGACAAAGTCAAGAAGAAAGTATCACTCATTGATGTCGCAATACCATGGGACACCAGAGTTGAAGAGAAAGATAGGGAAAAAATGGATAAGTATCAAGATCTGAAAATAGAAATAAGAAGAATATGGGATATGCCAGTGGAAATCGTACCCATAATCATAGGAGCACTAGGCACGATCCCAAGATCCCTGAAAAGGAATCTAGAAAAACTAGAGGCTGAAGTAGCTCCAGGTCTCATGCAGAAGAGTGTGATCCTAGAAACGGCACACATAGTAAGAAAAGTGATGGACTCCTAAGGAGGCAGGATGCAACCCGGAACCCCACACTATAAATACCACCCAGTCGAATTGGAGGACTGTGATAGAGCAAAAAAAAAAAAAAAAAAAAAAAAAAAGAAAAAAAAAAAAAAAAAAAAATAATAATAATAATAATAATAACAGGGAAAAACTATCTATAGCGAGAGTATATATAATGTTCTAAAGGGTTCGAAAGCTTTTTGTAAAGTCTTAGAAATTGCACACGGACTCTTAACACTGTATTATTGTGGACCCTTTAGAACAAAATAATAATAATAATAATAATAATAATAATAATAATAATAATAATAATAATAATAATAAAGCCAACTCTCCTTAAGGTACTTGCAATTTCTTATTCGGACCCAGAAGACGGAGGAATAAATCTCCGAAATTCCGAAGGGAAGAGGGAGGTTGTGTTACGGCCCAGGCGCGGTTGTCCAGCCCGAATAATAATAAAGCGGACTTCGCTGATTTCCGTGACACTTGCGTTGTTTCCGTGATTGCCTCTTCATTCCCCACGAGCGGAGTTCGAAGCTGTTTGCTTTGGTAAATCCCCCCTCTCTCTCTCTCTCTCTCTCTCTCTCTCTCTCTCTCTCTCTCTCTCTCTCTCTCTCTCTCTCTCTCTCTTCCTTTTTCCATGCACACATGTACAAAGGAACGAAGTCCGGTTAGAGTACTTACTGGACTTTGTTACCTTACCAAAAGTCCGGACTCTGAAGCGCCCATTAAGTTGTAGTGTCACTGTAATTGAAGGCGACACTTCCTGACTATCGTGGTTTTCTGAACCTAACCTCAATGACTCCTCCTAAAATCTCGAATAACTAACTCTCTGTCAACATCCTCCCAGACAAACTGGAATCAACGGGCTAGATCGTTCTCCCAAATACAATTTCGCATAACAACCAAGTCAAATGCTACACTTCACTTAACAAACAAGGCCCAGACGCATTGCAATGATAAAAAAAATTCAATCAAATCATCTTTAAACATAAAAAGACTCTGGGAGTATTAATAAAAACACAAATTTTAAAAAAATTATAATTTCCGCGTCCTGTGAAGTTCGAATAATGACCCCAGATTTAATTCCTATTCCCCTCTTGTTAGCATCACCACAATGGCCTCTGTGGGTTTTAAAAGTAACTTGTAGAGAGGAAAATAGATATTACCTCGATATAATCTCTCACCCTGCAGAATTCACAATCACTTTCTCTGTTCGATAAAAGGAAATAAAATTGAATACCTGGATGATCCTAAAGTCTAATGAATGACTCAGTGAATGAATGAAATTTAAGCCAAATGGCCCGGTGCTGGAAGGTGGGGGCCAGTGGGTTGTAGGAAGCGGGTGAGGGAGGCATTCAACAAAGGCCATCTAGATGGCCTTGATTCAACGCCCTATGACTATGAGCCGCTGTATTTTAGGTCTAATGCATCGAATTTCACAGAAATCTTCGTCTTTGGCCAAATTGAAATAAATGTTCACTTCATATTCTCTCTCTTCAGACACCCCTGATGAAATCTAACTAGTCTCAGAATCGATCCCGGAGAGGAGAAACAGTCATCCACTCATTTCTGGTAAATAAATGGCCATTCTTGCCCCAAGCGTTGAATAAGGTGCCTAGTGGTTAGTTGACTCTAGTGGGTCACGTCCCAGGTGGGAAAAGCATTTATAGCAACAGTCTTCGTATGCGTATACGAGAGAGAGAGAGAGAGAGAGAGAGAGAGAGAGAGAGAGATTTGATGATATGCTAAAGCAAACAGCTTCGAACTCAGCCCGTGGAGAATTAAAAGGCAGTAACTGAAACAACACAAGTGTCCAGGAAGCATTATCACGGAAACGGGAATGTTGAGGAGAACAAAATGGCCGAACCACAAACTCCCTCTTTCCTCCAGATGAAGTTTCAGTTTCCCATTTCCCTCGACACACCATCCTGGAAACTCTTGGGCCACCTCCCCCTCTCCCTTATCTACCGAACCTCAAGAGGCTTAAGGAACTTACAAAATACCTCTCTCAGTACAAAATGCCATAAGTATGTCGGCAACTTATCACAAACACATCACAAACGCGGTTTTTATAAGTCGACGACACGTCACAAACAGATTGAATACAAGTCAACGACTTATCGATAGTCCTTACCAGTGTTTATACGATTATCCAGCATGTGCCAAAGAACAGTTTTCTACTTATGGTTGCTAACAAGTCTTTAACAAGTTTGTGATATGCGAATGACAAGTTGACGACGTTTTACCGAGTGGGCAGGTTTCCCTGTTACATACTCTACTGAACAAGAAATAGGGAAACAATGTACTTCTTACTACCCTTATATTACAGAAAACATCAGATGAACTGAAAAAATAAGAACTTTAGGGAAGTCGACTGTTCATCAAGAATCTCAGCGAGTTAAACAGTTGATGTTCCAGTAGCTTTCATTGAATTTCTTTTTCTGGTGTTTTACAGAGTGTCAAGCTCGGCCACGGTATCTGAAGACCTTGCTACAAAAGTTTGTGAAGTCTCTCAAAGCTAAAATGTAATGTGGGTCTGGCCATACGGGCTGTAAATGCGCAGAAAAAAAAAACAAGGAAGACCCAACGCTTTATTTAGGACATTTATCCGCCATATATAATAACCCCAAAAATATCTATAATTTTAAAATATGCAATAACAAACATATTCAAAATCGAATGAAAATAATAAACAGAATGTACGTCGAAGGAATTTATTATACAACTATTATCTAATAACAAATATCCAACAGAGAGAGAGAGAGAGAGAGAGAGAGAGAGAGAGAGAGAGAGAGGAGAGAGTGGCCGAAAATATGCGAGCCAGCTGTCGGGGGAACACTACCGTTTATTTTAGTTACCCTTCCGAAATTCAATTCTCTCTCTCTATCTCTCTCTCTCTCTCACACACACACACACACACATACACACACAAACTGCTAAATACAAGCTCAAAACCCAATATAAGGCTGAACATTCTCTCTCTCTCTCTCTCTCTCTCTCTCTCTCTCTCTCTCTCTCTTTCTCTCTCTCTCATATAAAATAGAACGCTTATTTAAAAAATTAAATAAGTACTCAAAGAATTTCGACTAATTCCCAACGTTTCTGAACTGACCAAACCTGACATATATTCAAAAGACGGTTGACATAAAGCAGTCCTTTAACAAACCAAAATAACAGAACCGTTTACTTCGCATCAAGTACAGCTGGTCATTATTTTCGCCTCATAAATTCCTCAAAAGTAGTTTAGGAATGTTCCTTCATCTCCTGTGTTCTCATCAGCCCTGAGTCCCCGTCAATGCAACAGAGAGCTGGTGGTCATTATGGTTATCGGCTAAAAATTAAAGCAATTGGATATAGAAAAATTAATTCGGAAACCAAAGACCTTCTATATCGTATGAAATGATAATTAGGTTAAACATTAAATTTACAATGTAAATGCAGAATCTCTCTCTCTCTCTCTCTCTCTCTCTCTCTCTCTCTCTCTCTCTCTCTCACACATTTTTCTAATATCGAATAAAAACCTCCAAGTAACTTCATTTGGCATATAGAAAAATTAATGGACACATTTATTGTTTTTTTAATAAACTTTTAAATCAAAATCAATTGAGAAACGAGCTAAGAACGCGAAGATAAAACAAAAATATCACTAATAAAAATCAGGATAAAACATATTGCAATTATATAAATCAGAAGAGCATGTTCCCACTTGAGCAAAGATTCGATAACATTGGTTGAGGTCACCCCTTCCCCACCCCGACCCTCCCCCTCCCAAAAAACGGGAGGTGGGCATAATTATTACTATCAAAAGAAAATCCTGACACCAAGAATAACATCAGAGATTTCAACTAAGACCCGAATTTCCTGGTCAGTTTTGATTGAAGGATTACAGGATCAAATTAATCCCCAAACAAACCTACATTAAATCCGATGGAATCTGTCCGCCCTTCGACGGATTTCATCAATATTCACAATTCAATGATCTCGTAACTTCCTTGCCTCCTTCGTGAAAGCTGCAGGAGCGGGCGCAGTGAAAAACTGTGTGTGTGAGAGAGAGAGAGAGAGAGAGAGAGAGAGAGAGAGAGAGAGAGAGAGAGAGAGAGATAGAAATGACACAAAAGAGACAGTCTTTACATGGAACTAAAACCATCTTAAATTCTTTTATCCATATACAAAGCAAATACCTATCTAAAATATCAGTATTACATAAATAGCTCAATACTGCAAAGACTAACACTGAGTGCAAAGACAAACAGAACCTTACTGTATTACCTGTAATATTCTCAAAGATGAGATTGAGTTCCAATATCCCAACCGAACAGACAGACTTGGACGTTTAACAAAAACAAACCAGACGATTTAAAAATACGTTTTGCTCTCACAGTATTTCCCATCATGAGAAACACATTCAATTTTCTCTCGTGAGCCAAACGTGATTTTCAGAAGAACGGGAAAAACTCGCTGATAAGTTGCAACGAACGAGCACCCTCCCAGTTAGGTGTGTAATGAGATCGTCATAACCCTTCGAAGGGTTTCTTTGTAATATGAAAGAAGTTTTCAAATGATGACAACTGACTTTTGACAATAAAACAAATTTTCACTTCACGACAAACCGACCTTCATTTGATGGCAAAATTTTCTTTCATTGGTCGTGTTTAAGAAGAGGTGAAAGGAACAAACAATCCTGTGTCTTTATCTAGCCAAGGCCCGAAGAAAACATGGGGTAAAGATCGCCTCTAGGAAGGAGGAAGGTTATGAGAATCAGAACATCACTGGGAGCTGAGGAAAGAAGCAGATGACAGCTGCCAACTACAACCAGGTGGTTGTCTCTGTTGTGCTTTGGGATAAAAATAAAGGAAGGAAGGTGGAAAGGGGAGGGAGAGACAACCTCTCTCTCTCTCTCTCTCTCTCTCTCTCTCTCTCTCTCTCTCTCAGCTGCATACGCCCATGACCTTATAGATGATCAAAGTGACTTGTTACGGTCACCCACCCAAGTAATGAACAGCCTAGTGGACAATGCACCTTGATGATAATCATGCCTATGTTGCAAATAATATTCCAATTTTGAAACAACTATCAAGAATTAGTGAAGGCCGACGGAGTGGGCAACATATACGGTTTTTCCGGCACAGTATTCAAATCCCTTCACTATGACACATGACCTTAGGAAAGTCACAAGATGACGTCATTTCCGCCTACTTTCCAAACTCCTTTCAGCCCAAAATCTGCAGGTGAGGTTCTTATAGGCTTCAGTGACATTGAACCGCCCACCCACCCACATGGCCTCTCCAGCGTCCTCTCTCCAACTCGGGCCAAAGTTCCGACATAACAGCAGAGAGTAAAGTCCACAAACTGCTGTGAAACAGCAGTTTCCTGAAGACTCTTCCTCCAAAATACAACCCCAGGCTTTTGTATTTATTATTATTATTATTATTATTATTATTATTATTATTATTATTATTATTATTATTATTATTATTATTTTAAATAATAGCATAGACACAGGTCCAATGGACTCTTAAGTCGAAATCGAATTGAGAATTTTCCCTTTTCTCCTGACAGTGTGAATTGAAAGCTACAGTTTTAATTCCTGAAGATCACAAACAAAATTCTTTGGATTTTTAATTCCTGAAGAATACAAAAAAATTATTTTTATTCATATTATGAGTAGCTGTATTTTTTGCTCGTATGTATAGCTGGAGGTAGACATATTATCGTCCTTTAAATAAATGTATCTGCAGAAATGCATATGTATGAAGAATATGTACGGAATACTTCCATGTGTTCATAAAAGTATCCTGTGTGTACACTCGACAAGAAAACTGAAGATACAGTTTTCATTAGCTTTCGTTCATCGAATTTCCCATTTGTTTTTACTGAGAAGACATAATATCGCGAAATTTACTCTAGAATATGAAAATGCACTGCAAATTATATCATATATGTTAAAACTGCAAAACAAAACCGTTCATATACTTAAAACCACGATATATGTCCGAAGTAATTGGAATTTCTCAGATGGATTCGTTCATAGAGATCTGGTAGATAGAATGTGAATTTCTGATTGTAGTACTATGTATCACGACGATAATTTTTACTCGTTTTCCTTCATGAACAGGGATATTATTGCATCATCGTAAGTGGTGAATGCAATTATTTTAGTTTCTACAAACTCTTGTTTGTATTCCAACGCGATTAAAGTTAGCTGACGTCAATGTTGCGGCGGCTAAGGTAGGTTGAGCAAATCTAGTTGCATCCGCAAGAGCGTTTTCTATGATGTGAGGAGGAGCCCTAGAACTTCGAGCGGGAAAGCGCAAGTCACTGGATACTGTTTTACGTAACGGATTTCACACTTTGATTACTTTGACGTTGACATGAATCGAATGCTAGTTGTTGTTTACAAAGCTACTGTCTTTAATCATAAATCTTCATCAAGGTTAAAGTAGCATGTCAGCTCAAAGATTTTCTGGCTATATGCTCCCATTACAAAGCAGTTCGTAGTAACCTACAGCCCTACACGATGCATTTCTTTGCCGCGAGGCTGAAAGATCTCCCAACACATCAGCATTTTTTGCACGATATAAAACTTTAATTGCCTGTGCAATACATATTGAGTTATTTGTGGTAATAAATATTTTTACTTAACACAGCTTTTTCGTGAATGATTTGTGGATGAACCCCGATTTTCAAAAGTACGGACTATATCGAGAGAGCAAGAATGACCGCAGCCTGTGTCTAAAATTTTCCACGTCTTTTTACAATCTGAATGTTACGGCAACAGTCGAATGAAATCAAGATTAGGGTATGAATTTCTTAGAGAATTAACTTTAATATTATGATCCTTCAAATTTCGTCTAGCATAGTGCAGCACGATCTTGGTAGTCATATCAACCTTTTTCCCAGGTATCTGTGCACCGATTCAGCGCTCTTTCTTCTGCCTTTCCCCGTCACAAGTCCGTCACCACTGTTATAATTCTCTCTCTCTCTCTCTCTCTCTCTCTCTCTCTCTCTCTCTCTCTCTCTCTCTCTCTCCACTTCTAAAACATACTTTAAAAATATATATTACCACCTAGTCTCCCAAAGAAAATATAACTAAATTAATTAGTTATAAATAGGCCTAAGCTTTCACGTAAGCAGATTTTGCTCTCTCTCTCTCTCTCTCTCTCTACTTTTAAAACACATTTGAAATAATATTATCACTCAATCTCTCTAAGTAAATATAATGAATTAAGTATCTCTATAGATAGGCCTATGCTTGCGCACTCTCTCTCTCTTCCTCTCTACCAAGTTTCTCTCTCTCTCTCCTCTCTCGTTTCTCTCTCTATCCTCTTCTACCTCTCTCTCTCTCTCTCTCTCTCTCTCTCTCTCTCTCTCTCTCCACTTTTGAAACATTTGAAAAAATAGTATCACTTAATCTCTCAAAGTAAATATAATGAATTAAGTATCTCTATCGATAGGCCTATGCACGCGCTCTCTCTCTCTCTCTCGTCATAATATTTCATTCTTTACTGTGTTGTTCCTCACGATTTCCACAAGTACTGCCCAAATTTTAAAACACTTTCTCTCATTGTTTAAGATCCGTCTTCATTTACGTATGAATTTTACGTCAGTTTAGTGTCAAACATTACTTATGAATAAGGTTTCACAGAAGGTTTTAAAAAAAGGATGATCGATATTCTACCCTGAACTGACGTTACCAAACTAACATTAACGAATAATATAGAGCCTGTTTCTACATCCAAGTATAAATGATTATAGGACCTCTATCGAATCTTTACGGTGTAAAGTTAATGGAAATCTAGAAAGCAACAAACGCTATGATTTTGAAGCTCCGCCCCCTTTCTAGAGTTGCCAGGTGTGGCATTATTGAACGATATATGTCCGAAGATTTAAAAAAACTGTATCTTAACTTTCCTTGCCGAGTGTACATATGTCTGTACATAACCTTAGTGAAGTCATTTCATTCAATATATGTCCAGTATACATATTCGCAAAATACACAACACCACAGCCCATGCCCATTGCCACGTCTAGAGAACGCCCGGGCACTCCACATTTCAGGGCAAGCGAATAAGTGCAAAATTTCACCGGAAGTATTCCCGCCCCCCCGCCCCCATCTCTCTCTGAACATCCTCGGTCCATTATTGCTGGACCCGGCAGCTTGGAGGAGGAGGAGGAGGAGGAGGAGGATGAGGAGGAGGAGGATGAGGATGAGGATGAGGATGAGGAGGAGGGGAGGAGGAGGGATGAGGAGGAGGAGGAGGAGGAGGAGGCGGAGGAGGAGGAGGATGAGGAGGGGAGGAGGAGGAGGAGGAGGGGAGGAGGATGAGGATGAGGAGGAGGAGGAGGAGGTTATGAGGGAGGAAGGGACGGGAGGATTGGGAGGTAGGAGGAGGAGGAGGAGGAGGGGAGCATTACAGGAGGATTAGGAAGGAGGAGGACCTTACCTTACCTTACCGACCTTACATCCTTGTTCGGGTTGCCCCAGGTCCCTCAGTGTGAGGCACCCTCTTAATGTCTATCTCCAGAGAGTTGCTAGTACATCTTCCGGTATATTTTGCATCTTCCAATCTTGGATGGTCTGGGATGCAGTTTTAGATATTTGTCGAGCTTATTCTTAAACACATCTACGCTCACTCCTGATATATTCCTCAGATGAGCTGGCAACGCATTGAATAGACGCTGCACTTATCGATGCTGGTGCGTAGTGGATTAATGTCCTGTGTGCTTTGTCCTTATTTTTTCCTGGTATATTTTTTTGGGCAAACTCACTTTTGCGGCCACTATTAATCTACCTCTGCTTGCTCTTTCTGATATTTTTAGTTCCATGATATTTTCTGCTATTCCTTCTATCTGTTTCCATGCCTGAATTATCATGTAGCGTTCTCTTCTCCTTTCCAGACTATATAACTTTAAGAATTGTAGTCTTTCCCAGTAGTCTAGGTCCTTAACTTCTTCTATTCTAGCTGTAAAGGACCTTTGTACACTCTCTATTTGTGCAATATCCTTTTGATAGTGTGGGTACCATCATATATTGCAATATTCAAGTGGACTACGAACATATGTTTTATAAAAGCATAATCATGTGTTCAGCTTTTCTTGTTTTGAAGTGCCGTAACAACATTCCCATTTTTGCTTTACATTTTGCCAACAGAGTTGCTATTTGATCATTGCATAAACATGTTCCTATTCATCATCACACCAAGGTCTTTAACTGCTTTCCTTATTTGTGATGGTCTCATTATTAGGTTCCCTTATTATATGCATATTAAGCTTTCTTTTCTCTGTCTCCATAATTTATTGATTCAAATTTATCAGAGTTAAATACCATCCTATTTACCTCTGCCCAATCATATACTTTGTTAAGGTCTCTTTGTAGAGCGTTCCTATCATCACAAGTAATTTCTCTACTTATTCTTGTGTCATCTGGCGAAACTACTCACTACCGAATCCTTAACATTATTGTCTATGTCTTCAATTCATAATAACAAACAGTATTGCAGCTAACACCGTACCTTGCGGCACACCGGATATTACCTTGGCTTCAATCCGATTTCTCTGTCGTTTGCAATAACTATCTGTTTTCTGTTGTGTAAAAATTCTTTAACCATCTTCCTACTTTATCCACGATATTGTGTTTTCTAATTTTCTTCGCTAATATATTATGGTCTACTTTATCAAAAAGCTTTTGCAAAGTCTAAATAAACCACATCTGTTTTCATTTCCGCTTTTCATATTTTTGAATATGTTTTCACGGTGGACTAACAGTTGGGTTTGTGTACTTTTTCCGGGTACGAAACCATTGTCCTTTATTAAACAAATTATTTTTATTAAATGTTTCATAATATTTTTCTTCATTACCCTTTCATACACTTTCATTATATGTGATGTTAGACTCACAGGCCTATAATTACTTGCTCTAGTCTTGATCCACTTTTGAAAGTAGGGGTAATATACGCTAATTTGTGCTCATCATATATCTTGCCTGTATCTACACTTTGTCTTAATAATATTGCAAGTGGCTTTGCGATAGAATGAACTACTTTCTTTAACAAAATAGCAGGAATTCCATCAGGCCCTGCAGCAGCTCCCTTTTTAATTTCATTAATAGCCTGCACAATATCAGCTTCATTAATATCTATGTCAGCTAAATATTCACTATTTTCATCCCTTACTTCTATATCATTATCTTCATTATCTATTCTAGGGGTGAATTCTCTACTTATATCGTTCTGCCAGTATGTTGCAAATTTCCTTTTTTTTCATTCGTTAATCTCCCACCCTTCAATTCTCAGAGGGCCTATTTCTATTCTTCTTTTATTCATCTTCTTCGCATATGAGTATAATAGTTTGGGGTTTTGCTTGATATTTAATAGGGTTTTTTCTTCCAAGTCCCGTTTTTCATTTTCTTTTGATTGTATAATCTTTTTTTCTGCATTTTCTATCTTACTTTTTAGTTCTATAACTTTCCATGCATTTTTTCTTTTGCTTTTGCAAGACCTTTTTTCCACTTTCTGATTTTCTGGAACAAGATTCTTCTGTCTCTTGGTATGCATGAATGATGTTTACTTTTCTTCTTCGGTATATATTTTTCCACTATTATCTCCAATATTTTATATAATATCTCCGTATTTACCCTTATGTCATCACTTACGAAAATGTTATCCCAATCTTTGTTTAAATTCTTCATAATTTCTGACCATTTATATTTTTACTGTAGAAGTTGTATTTTCCATATCCTTCCCACTTTTTCATTTCTTGCTTATCTCTATTTTCACTTGCTTTGGAATGAACTGTTAATTCTATGACATTATGGTCTGAAATACTCGCATTATAAACTATTATTTCTTTAACATAATTCATCTCGTTCACAAATACTAGGTCTAAAGTATTTTCCTTTCTTGTTGGCAGGTGATTTATTTGTTGAATGTTGTATCTAGTAGCATATCTAATAGCTTTTCAAATTGCCTCTTATCTTCTGCACTACTATTACTCTCTTTTTTATATGTATAAGTACAACCACAATCTCCTATTCGTTCTTTCCATTCTACGAAAGGAAAGTTGAAGTCTCCAGATAGGAGAATAGTCCAGTCCTTGTGATCTCTACATATATCATCCCAATTTTTCAATTTTTTTTCAATTATTAAGTCAAACTCTTTAGTATTAGGATGTCTATATATTACTATGTTCATCAATTTTTCAGATTCAAATTCTACCGCTATTAGTTCACATTCTGAGTTACTATATTTCTCATATATTTTTCCTTGTTTTTTGTCTTTCCCATATATTGCGGTTCCCCCTTGATTCCTATTTTTTCTATCTGATCTATAAGTTTGGAACCCTTTTATTTGATCATCATTTTCCCAGTCTCGTTGGGAATTTTACCAGGTTTTCCACTTATATTCGTTATATCTATTTTCTTTTCATTTTGGTAGTTCTTCTAAGTACTCTATTTTTCTTTTGAGTACTCGTAACTAAACCCTGCGCATTCATCACTATGATGGTTTGTTTCGTGTTTTCGTTTTCTCCTTCATTTAATACTGATAGTAATAAGGATTTTCCATGTCTCTTTCCTGTTCTGGTGGATGTTGTTCTTTTTTTCATTTCCAGAAATTTCTGACATTAAAAAATCCAACTTTTCCATAATATTTGATCTTCCTTCATCATAATTATTCATTTTGTGTCTGAATCTGCAATTTTCTCCGTTTCTGCAATATCCTCTTGCATAATAAATACAGTTATTATCTCTTGAGTAGAATTTCGGAGCTGATGCTTTGAAATTCTTTGCTGACACCTCTGCATATCTCATTGGTGGTTTGCTTTCTCTTTTACCTGATATTCTTGATTCTCTCTTTATTTGTTTCTTCTTATTTTGGATTTTATTACTTGGTTTGGTTATTTATTTGATTATGATTCATGGCTACAGGGTGCATATATTTGCATTTTTTGTCGAACTACATCCTTTTCCTTCTTTAAGGTTTTTTACATATTTTTAGGATGCAGAGTCTCTGCAATCATCCCCATATCCATCTAAGTATGCACATTTACCATATATTTCATAGTTTTGACATATCTTAGGATGTTTTGTAGTAACATCTTTCTCCAAATCTGCAATTCCCTCTTTTCAAAAGGTTGCAGATTTTTGTCTTTCTTGTCTATTTTTTCCTCTTTTCCCGTCATTGTATAGATCTGGGTAGAGCCTCTTCGGGATTTGCTTTTCTGTTGTCATATCGTAATTTATTTCTTCGTAGGTATGCTGCTTTATTGCCTCATATGTAGTATCAATGAGTATCTCTGCATCCATACTTTTATCTTGTTCTTTGTTTTCCTTATTTTTTTCTGTCATTTTTCATTTTTGTTTACTTCTCTTCCGTTTTCCTCTTCTTCTTTTTCTTCTTCTTCTTCCTCTTCCTCTTCTTCTTCATCCTCAACTATTTGTACATTCAATCTTGATTTAATAACATTGTCTATCCATGATAGACATGTTGAACAAAAAATTCTTGTATCTTTTCTCAAATCTTGTATTACTCAGCACACTGTGGATGGGTCGGAATGTTGCATGCAGCACATTTTCTGATTAGGTTTTGTGGATTGACTATGCTATACCAAACCTTACACAGTTTGCATGCTTTTGGCATTCTTTTCCTAATGCATCAATTAGTATATTCACAAGATTCACCTTATTCATTTTCTTTGTCGGAATATGTTGGTTTATGTATATTTTCTTATGAGTCTCTGACCACTTGGATTTTATTTGGAACTTCTTCAATTATTTTCAAGATGTTTCATTAGATTTGTTCCAGTTTGAAGGATTATATCCTTCTAATATATCTATGAATGCTTTTGTATCTTTTTGGTTAGGACTGTTGCTGATTTCATAGATGAGAAATGCCAGTTCCCTTCCTGCTACCTCATCGTATTGCGAATCTGCTAGACACGCCAAATTACGCCACCTTTTCCCGCAGTTGGAACTTACTGCCATCTTGTTCTGATTTATAGTATTACACTTGATAAACTAACGAAGAAGACGCTTTATCCTACTATTTTTCACACTAATCTTATCACCGATAGTTCACGAACACTTCTAGATCTCAAATTCTAGTCGTATGTTAAACTTGTGATATCTGTTGATTATTGAGACTTCACGCGGGTACGTCTCACCAAGCAAGATGGCTACTACGAAGGAGGATGAGGAGGAGGGGAGAGGAGGGGAGGATGAGGAGAGGAGGAGGAGGAGAGGAGAGGAGAGGATGAGAAGGCGAGGAGGATGAGGATGGAGGATGAGGAGGAGGTATGAGGATGAGGAGGAGGAGGAGGAGGAGGAGGAGGAGGATGAGGATGAGGAGGATGAGGAGGAGGAGGAGGAGGATGAGGATGAGGAGGAGGAGGAGATGAGGATGAGGAGGAGGAGGAGGTAGGAGGATGATAGGATGAGGAGGAGGAGGATGAGGATGAGGATGAGGAGGAGGATGGAGGATGAGGATGAGGAGGAGGAGGAGGATGAGGAGGAGGAGGAGGAGGATGGAGGAGGTAGGAGGAGGATGGAGGATGGAGGATGAGGAGGAGGAGGAGGAGGAGGAGATGAGGATGAGGAGGAGGAGGATGAGGAGGAGGAGGAGGAGGAGGAGGAGGAGGAGGATGAGGAGGAGGAGGAGGAGGAGGAGGAGGAGGAGGATGAGGATGAGGATGAGGAGGAGGAGGAGGATGAGACCTTACCTTACCTTACAGACCTTACATCTTGTTCGGGTTGCCCCAGGTCCCTCAGTGTGAGGCACCTCTAATGTCTACCAGAGAGTTGCTAGTACATCTTCCGGTATTTTTATTTTGCATCTTCCAATCTTGGATGGTCTGGGATGCAGTTTAGATATTTGTCGAGCTTATTCTTAAACACATCTACGCTCACTCCTGATATATTCCTCAGGATGAGCTGGCAACGCATTGAATAGACGCTGCATTATCGATGCTGGTGCGTAGTTGGATTAATGTCCTGTGTGCTTTCCTTATTTTTCCTGGTATAGTTTCGGGCATTATTAATCTACCTCTGCTTGCTCTTTCTGATATTTTTAGTTCCATGATATTTTCTGCTATTCCTTCTATCTGTTTCCATGCCTGAATTATCATGTAGCGTTCTCTTCTCTTTCTAGACTATATAATTTTAAGGATTGTAGTCTTTCCCAGTAGTCAAGGTCTTTAACTTCTTCTATTTCTAGCTGTAAAGGACCTTTGTACACTCTCTATTTGTGCAATATCCTTTTGATAGTGTGGGTACCATATCATATTGCAATATTCAAGTGGACTACGAACATATGTTTTTATAAAGCATAATCATGTGTTCAGCTTTTCTTGTTTTGAAGTGCCGTAACAACATTCCCATTTTTGCTTTACATTTTGCCAACAGAATTGCTATTTGATCATTGCATAACATGTTCCTATTCATCATCACACCAAGGTCTTTAACTGCTTCCTTATTTGTGATTGTCTCATTATTTAGGTCCCCTATATGCATATAGCTTTCTTTCTCTGTCTCCATAATTTATTGATTCAAATTTATCAGAGTTAAATACCATCTTATTCACCTCTGCCAATCATATACTTTGTTAAGGTCTCTTTGTAGAGCGTTTCCTATCTTCATCACAAGTAATTTCTCTACTTATTCTTGTGTCATCTGCGAAAACTACTCACTACCGAATCCTTAACATTACTGTCTATGTCTTCAATCATAATAACAAACAGTATTGCAGCTAACACCGTACTTGCGGCACACCGGATATTCCTTGGCTTCATCCGATTTCTCGTCGTTTGCAATAACTATCTGTTTCTGTTGTGTAAAAATTCTTTTAACCATCTTCCTACTTTATCCACGATATTGTGTTTTCTAATTTTCTTCGCTAATTATATTATGGTCTACTTTGTCAAAAGCTTTTGCAAAGTCTAAATAAACCACATCTGTTTCATTTCCGCTTTTCATATTTTTGAATATGTTCTCACGGTGGACTAACAGTTGGGTTTGTGTACTTTTTCCGGGTACGAAACCATGTTGTCCTTTATTAAACAAATTATTTTTTATTAAATGTTTCATAATATTTTTCTTCATTACCCTTTCGTACACTTTCATAATATGTGATGTTAGACTCAACAGGCCTATAATTACTTGCCTCTAGTCTTTGATCCACTTTTGAAAGTAGGGGTAATTATGCTAATTTGTGCTCATCATAAACTTGGCCTGTATCTACACTTTGTCTTAATAATATTGCAAGTGGCTTTGCGATAGAATGAACTACTTTCTTTAACAAAATAGCAGGCACTCCATCCGGCCCTGCAGCGGCTCCATTTTTAATTTCATTAATAGCCTGCACAATATCAGCTTCATTAATATCTATGTCAGCTAAATATTCACTATTTTCATCCCTTACTTCTATATCATTATCTTCATTATCTATTCTAGGGGTGAATTCTCTATATCGTTCTGCAAATATGTTGCAAATTTCCTTTTTTTCATTCGTTAATCTCCCTTCAATTCTTAGAGGGCCTATTTCTATTCTTCTTTTATTTTATTCATCTTCTTCGCATATGAGTATAATAGTTTGGGATTTTGCTTGATATTTAATAGGGGTATTTATTTTTCTTCCAAGTCCCGTTTCATTTTCTTTTGATTGTATAATCTTTTGTTCTGCATTTTCTATCTTACTTTTTAGTTCTATAACTTTCCATGCATTTTTTTCTTTTGCAAGACCTTTTTTCCACTTTCTGATTTTCTGGAACAAGATCCTTCTGTCTCTTGGTATGCATGACTGATGTTTTTTTTTTCTTCTTCGGTATATATTTATCCACTATTTTCTCTAATATTTTATTATAATATCTCCGTATTTACCTTTAGTCGTCACTTACGAAAATGTTATCCCAATCTTTGTTTAATTCTTCATTTATTTCTGACCATTTTATATTTTTACTGTAGAAGTTGTATTTTCCATATCCTTCCTACTTTTTCATTTCTTGCTTATCTCTGTTTTCACTTGCTTTGGAATGGACTGTTAATTCTATGACATTATGGTCTGAAATACTCGCATTATAAACTATTATTTCTTTAACATAATTCATCTCGTTCACAAATACTAGGTCTAAAGTATTTTCCTTTCTTGTTGGCAGGTGATTTATTTGTTGAATGTTGTATTCTAGTAGCATATCTAATAGCTTTTCGAATTGCCTCTTATCTTCTGCACCACTATTACTCTCTTTTTTATATGTATAAGTACATCCACAATCTCCTATTCGTTCTTTCCAGTCTACGAAAAGAAAGTTGAAGTCTCCAGATAGGAGAATAGTCCAGTCCTTGTGATTTCTACATATATCATCCAATTTTTCTATTATTAAGTCAAACTCTTTAGTATTAGGAGGTCTATATATTACTATGTTCATTAATTTTTCAGATTCAAATTCTACCGCTATTAGTTCACATTCTGAGTTACTATATTTCTCATATATTTTTCCTTGTTTTTTGTCTTTCCCATATATTGCGGTTCCCCCTTGATTCCTATTTTTTCTATCTGATCTATAAGTTTGAAACCCTTTTATTTGATCATCATTCCCAGTCTCTTGGGAATACCAGGTTTCACTTATATTCATTATATCTATTTTCTTTTCAATTTGGGTTAGTTCTTCTAAGTACTCTATTTTTCTTTTTGAGTTACTCGTAACTAAACCCTGCGCATTCATCACTATGATGGTTTGCGTGTTTTCTCTTACAGTTTAATATTGGTAATAATAAGGATTTTCCATGTCCCTCTTTCCTGTTCTGGGTTATGTTGTTCTTTTTTTCATTTCCAGAAATTCTGTCATTAAAAAATCCAACTTTTCCATAATATTTGTTCTTCCTTCATCATAATTATTCATTTTGTGTAGGAGAGGAGGAGGAGGAGGATGAGATGAGGAGGGGAGGAGAGGAGGAGGCGAGAGGAGAGGAGATGAGGTATGAGGAGAGAGGAGGATGAGGATGAGGAGGTGAGGATGAGGAGGAGATGAAGGAGGAGGAGGAGGCGAGGATGAGGAGGAGGATGATGAGGAGGAGGATGAGGTGGAAGAGGAGGAGGATGGAGGAGGAGGCATGAGGAGGAGGATGAGGAGGATGAGGAGGAGAGGTGCCAGGATGGAGGAGGAGGAGGATGAGGAGGAGGATTAGGATGAGGAGGGAAGGAGGAGGATGGAGGAGGAGGTGAGGAGGCGGAGGAGGAGGAGGATGAGGTAAGGAGGAGGGATAGGAGGAGGACATGAGGAGGAGGTAGGGAGGGAGGAGAGGGATGAGGGAAATGAGGAGGAGGAGGATGAGGAGGATGAGATAGGAGAGGAGGATGAGGAGGAGGATGAGGAGGATGAGGAGGAGGAGGAGGAGGAGGAGGAGGAGGAGGAGGAGGAGGATGAGGAGGAGGAGGAGGAGGAGGAGGAGGAGGAGGAGGAGGAGGAGGAGGAGGAGGAGGAGGAGGAGGTCGAGGAAGGAGGAAGGGAAGGATGAGGAGGATGAGGAGGAGGATGGCAGGAGGATGAGGAGGAGGATGAGGAGGAGGAGGAGGAGGAGGAGGAGGATGAGGAGGAGGAGGAGGAGGATGAGGAGGAGGAGGAGGAGGATGAGGAGGAGGATGAGGAGGAGGAGGATGAGGAGGAGGAGGAGGAGGAGGAGGAGGAGGGATGAGAGGAGGAAGGAAGGATGAGGAGGAGGGGAAGGAGGAACGACCTGACTAGGGATGATAACGGCCGAAGATCCTGATTTACTTTTATTTTGATTTACATATATATTTGGCATGATGCCAAGCACTGGGGCAATTGAGGCCATTCAGCGCTGAAATGGAAGCTCACAGTAAGAGGTTTGAAAGGTGTAACAGGAGGAAAACCTCGAAGCAGTTGCACTATGAAACAATTGTTAGGAGAGGGTGACAGTAAGATGGAAGGAAGAGAATATGAACGGAGGTACAGTAAAAGGAATGAAAGTAGTTGCAGCTAGGGGCCGAAGGGAAGCTGCAAAGATTCTTAAGTAATTCCTACATTGCACCGAATGAGGTGCACTGATGGACATCGATCAACATAAGCTCCGACGGACCTGCAATAAATTTGATAAATGGTCTTTCAGAGCAACAAAAAAAAAGAAAAAAAAGAGAGAGAGAGAGAGAGAGAAAAAAAAGAATTTTTCGAGAGCTTCAGGATCAACTAAGTGAGCTTTCGGTCTCCCAATACATTTTCACATTCCAAACCAAACAGTCGAAATTCCGCTGCACTAAGAAATCCAATTTTCAACAAAATGAAGTGAAGAGAAGGCCTATTTGGCAAGTGTAAGCCTATTTGGGAATAAATCCTAATTTCCAGGAGTAAGGGAAAGCCTATTCGGCAACAGACCTCATTTTCAAAAGTATTAAGCGTAAGCCTATCAAGGAACAAATCCCATTAAGAAAAAAGTTGCAAGCCTATTTAGGAATATATACGATTTTCAATAAATATTAAATGTAGGCCTATCTGAGCCTCGGTCCCATTTTGAAGTGAGTTAAGTGTACTCTTATCTGGCAACATATTTAATTTCGAAAAAACTTAAGCGTATACCTGTATTGGCATTGATCCCACTTTCGAAAGAATTAAGCGTAGGCCTATTTGGGAATAGCTCGCTTTTTTATAGGAATAGTGGTTAAAAGAATGCCTACCTCATCTAGTTGCCATTTCCAAAAGAGTTAAGCACAGGCCTTATGGGAATAGATAGCAACTGCCCCCTGCCCCATCCCCTGGGCTAGTTGTCTATCAAGTGCCTTCATATGTATGCAAAGTGGTCTCGCCCGATTCGTCAACATCACCTGGAATTCTCGGTGTTGAAAGCGGTGGGATGACGTAAGAGGTCAAAATTTATTTCATTTTCTTCAGACGAATATCATATTCGGAGTAAGGGTTGAATAACAACTTAGATTCACTGTCAATACATATTTTGCACCTATGACTTCGTACACACACACACACACACACACACACACACACATATATATATATATATATATATATATATAATCAATATATATATATATATAATATTATATATATATATCTATTAATACATATATATTATATAGTATATTCATATATATATAATATCATATATATATATATATATTATATATATATTATACTTTTATATCATATATATATATTATATTTATTATAATATATATCTATATATATATATTATATAATATATATATACATATATATATATATATATATATATATATATATATATATATACATATATATATACATATATATATATATATATATATGTATATATATATATATATATATATATATATATAATAAATTATATATACACGCGTATACATATAAACTTATGTCCTTAAAAAACAATCAGGTCTTGTAACATGAAACTTTCCAGCGGAAGACTTAGAAGTCAAAAGAAAAAGGTAACAACTAAACCTCACCGGTCTTTTGCCTGTAGAGAAATTGCTCCTATAATGAAGGTTTTCTCAAAGGTGCTAATGGGATAATAGTAATATGTCCTTTTTTTTCCAGGCCAAAGCGAAACTCGCCGGAAAACCTTATGATAAGTTCCGAATTTTCTAATCAACTTTCCTGCCAACGATAAATGAAAGCAAGGATGATAGAAGGTAAGAGAAAAGCAGTCAGTATTCAAAGGTGTAGAATTACAGAAGATTAAAATCAGATGCTAAGAATTTGTTTCTTATTTCTTTCATATCATATAATTTTTTCCGAGAACTGACACAAAACTCCTGGATAGGACAAAATTATAAAATCACTGAATTTTTTCAAAGCCCAAAGTCCGTCTACTCATAGACGCCATCAGAAACTAAGAGAAACATAAACGAATCTAATCCGTGGACAACGAAGACGTTATCGTGCTCCTCCAAATACAAGAGAATTCTGCTAAATATGCACGATATTTCTTTCCCCTGTCAACTCGACAATATCCCGGATGAGCGATGAACAGAGAAACCTGGTTTTTATTCTGACAGAATTCCCGTAGTTCAGGGACTGTTTGTACACTAATTTTGACGGTAAAATTGACGATAAAGTAACTTTTGGAAAATGATAAACTGTTAATGTCTTGAATTGACATATACTATGTTCTGATACTTCGTTTAACTTTGACAGTAAACTTGGTGATAAACTTATTTCTTCAGGGAAAAGACAAATTACACAATTCTGGAATCAACAACTATCTTCTGATAAACTATTCAACTCTGGTGGTAAACCTGATGATAAACCAACTTACATTCTTTCGTAATTCAAATTGGAATACAAAATCTAGGCCAGCCCAAGCACTGGGCACCTATGAGGTTCATTCAACGCTAAAAGGGAAACTGTAATAAAGTGTTTTGAGAGGTGAAACTGAAGGAAACCTTCTGCAGTTGCTCTGTGAAACAAATATCAGGAGAGGGCTGAGGAAAAGTCAGACGGAAGAAAGAAAGAGAATACTAACGGAGGTACAGTAAAAGGAATGGAAGGGGTTCCAGCTATGTGCCGAAGGGACGCTCCAAAAAACTTTATTTTGCTAATATGCCTACAGTACCAACCGCGTGCAGGTGCATTTGCTGGCAGTGCTCCCTTAAGTGAATGCATTCTTTGGGGGAAAAACAGATCAACTATGGAATTCTGGAAGTCAAACATACTTTTGAAGACTATTGAACAAGGCATAAAAACCGGCTTATAAAATATAATTAATAAAAATAATTTTTAAAAAAAACAAACACAAAAGGCAGACGTTTACTCTCCCTCCAACAATCCTTCAATTTGATTGTTAAAGAAACCTCAACTTTTGACATTTTAATCAAAATTAGTTCAACAAAAGCAAAATATTTTCTTAGAACACCCGACATTGGAAGAGATGTTATTCAAACTGGAAGGAAATTTCTAACCCACATGAATTTATGGTACCAAATTAATTCACAAACTATAATTATGTACCAGTAAAGAATGAATAATTCATGTAAAATTGAAAATGTATTTCCAGATAATTAAACTATTAAATATTCATTTCGAATATGTTGCAGACACGTTGTAAACATTGTAAAACCGCCAATTCGCTATCTTTAACAAAACACTTGATAGACTCCAACTTTCCAACTTAGGTTTCTTTCTTTGTACCTAAATTTTATTTGAACTGAACTGTAAATACCATCTGTTCTGCTGACAGAAAGGACCCCAAAGATCTTGGGAGAGGCATCACTGAATTTGAATTTGGTTTCCCAAAAGTGATCAAAACCCAAAGACATAAATATTCAGGTCGACTTTATTCTGGTTCCTGCAACAGACAAAAGGGAAGGATTACAACGCCCATTACACGAGAGAGGAGAGAGAGAGAGAGAGAGAGAGAGAGAGAGAGAAGAGAGAGAGAGAGAAAGGAAACAAGTCAGGTTGATGTTCCTCGTTAGCCACGTAATGGTTTCTTCACACCACAATGAAACATGTCATAAATACACGTCGGAACTTATCCCATACATATCACAAACAAGTTGAAAACAAGTCAACAGCCGTAATAGGACTACCAGCAAGTCGATAACAAGTATTCAACAACTTTGTGATGTGTCAGCGTTGCAAACATGTTCATGAAATGTATTACTGCAGTTTTGAGGCAACCTGAGCCTAACATGATTTAACAAAACAATCTTTTAGGAGCCAATCAGCCAAAGCTTAGAAACAGCTTCAGGCACAAATTCAAGGGTGTGGGGCTAGCAACTGCATCCCTAAAAGATCTGTAAATTGACCAGAAGGCTGTACCCTTGTGGAACCACCCCTCCAATAAAGTGGGGGGGGGGGGGGGGGGGGGAATGCTGCATATTGATAATTCCATGTCTATTTTAGAGATGTATCTGACGCCTGAAAATGGGATTTGCAGATTTGGGCGCAAATATTTTTTTTAAATTTGCGGATGTGGATGCAGGTATTTGATGATGCGGATCCTTTGTAAATCTAAATGATTTAGATATACTCAATTGATGTATTGATTGCAAGTAGAAACATAAGTGATACTCATGTATGTGTGTGTATAATTTTATGTGAACGTACAAAGAATAACAGAGATACACGAATGTTTTAGTTGTCTTGGCACAAGGTTATTTCATGTTCATTGCATCATAAGGGTAGCAAAAATCGAGAGAGAGAGAGAGAGAGAGTTCCCTAAGAAACGCAATACCCTGCCGTTATGATTACAACAGCTGTAAATGATATGAAATTACAAAAACACACACTTTAAAACAAATATGCTATAACAGAGCTACTTACAGTGTATATAATGTGTTAAGAGTGTAACTGTGTATCATGTATTCTGTATAGTAAAACGAAAAAGCCAAATTTAGCAAAAAGAAAAAAAAATCTACTTTTAGCTATGTTGCATGAGTATGAACTATTGAACACTGAGCAGGGGGATGATATCCGCATATCCACTTTCTCAAACTGCAGATACGGATGTGGATATTGCTTCCAATGCTGATGCAGATGCGGATTTGGATGTTCAAAAATTGTCAATGCGGATCCAGATTCATAAAAAAATACCAATAATCTGCGGAAGCGAATATTTGATACATCTCTAGTCTGTATAATTGCTAAAATACAGCCGTAACTATGACCACTGTTTGTTTGAGTGCCATTTACCACAAAAAAATTCGAGAGAAGAAGAAACTGTATCCGCTGCCGATTTATAGCTCCTAATGGACCATTAAAGGATTAAGAAGAATCCCACTCATTGGATATTAATAGGACCTTCATTGAAATGCCTTCCTGCTTTCAATCAGTTTAATATCGTTGTTGAAGTCATTATCAAAATTATTACAAGAAGGAATACAAACACACACAAATGAATACACACACACATTATATATAGTATATATATATATATATATATATATATATATATATATATAATATATATATATATATGTATGTATGTATGTATATATAACATTTACCCGGGTCAGGCATTAGCAAAAGTTTAACCAATCATTCAGTTATATGGTTCCATTCCTGTCATGGTGTGCAACCATCTGAGTTTTCTGATTAACTCCGCGTATTTCTGCTGTAATTTGTAGTTGGCTAAACTACATCTGCCTTAAGCCCTAAGAGGACAGTAGGTATCTGCCCTAAAGCCCTAAAAGCCTACCCCCATTGGTATTTGCTCTAAAGCCCAATTCCATTGATACTGAGAGAGCTGTCATTGTCAAGAGCCTCAGCGCCATCTGTTGTCTCCTACAGACAACTTCTCGTCTCTCTCGTTCCTTGGCTGATCAGAATGACTGCCATCAAGGCCTGTCACTTTTCTCTATCTCACAATCTTTCACCATTACTGTATTAGTGGGTATGCACGTGAACGTGAAGGTGTTTTGGAAACAATAATCAAACAGAAAATGCAACAAAGGGAAAGAGACAACCGAATGAAGATAAGAAATACATAAGGAAAATCAAGTGGAAATTAGTACCAAGACACACCATTTCTGATCATTATCTTGTACAGTAAACTAAATCAACCGCTAGTGCTTCTAATTTCATTGAGAGAGAGAGAGAATCCATGCAGGTTCAAAACTAAAGAAAATTGGAATGAATAGAGGGAAGAACTAACGAAATATTTCAATCAAGTATGGCGAGTATTATTGCTACGAGTAATTTATATATAAAGACTTGAATTTATATCGAAGGGGGAGAGAGATAAACGAATGATAAGATAAAAAAAACGGGTAAGAAGATATTGGAATTCGTACTTAGAAGGAAATCAGCTCAGGCGAAAAAAGGTGAAACTTACTAGAAGAGGGAAGAACTTACATGGACACAGAAAACGGAGCAAGGCGTTACGAAGCTTAATGGAATATACATAGAGAATACATCAGGAAATATACATAAATATACATCAATCCCGAGGGATAATGAATCCTTGGGAATTCCATTCCTTTGGCGAGATCTAGATACGAATACGAGGCACCGAAACAACTATCTTCATTTGATTACTGGCGATACATTAACGATCACGTGCAGAAACTTGTATTTATTTACATAGAAGTGCAAAATAATAAATTAGGTCGGGCGAGTGTTCCCAATACTTTGTAGCTATTATATCGCTGCTGAATTACACGGGTAATCATAACGATGATTATGATAATTATGTGTAATTAAAAGTATTTAATTTCAACTTTGGGACTACGAAATGCATTTGTGTTCATATGGAGGCTGTTACCAGGGTCAGAAAAACATCATAATAATGATAATAATAGACTAAGAAGTGGTATCCCCTGCAGTATCGCATCTATCCACCAACCCATTTCCCTTCCCCCACTCTCCCATACACAAATTATACAATTGTGTCGAAACTTGTGTGTGTGTGCGCTGTGCGTGCGTTGTGTATTTTACATATAGTATAATTTAAACAACAGTGTACCAACAACTCCGCACCTATCACAGACAAAACAACGACAGACTCCACTCTATAGCACTTAATGACATTACAAACACGCACGCACACCTAAACTTGCTTCAGACAGAGTATTCCATAACCTGATGAGAGAGCAGACCTGTGCAACTCAGCACTGACTCCTTCCAACTGAGAACCGCAGAGGCGACATTTCTGTTTAAATACAAATGATGTTTCTCTCGAAGCAATGAACCAATTTCATCCTCAGCCAAAGGTTGAAGAAGGCTCCAGGAATTCCAAGATGGGAATCTCTACTCTATTTATGCACATTTTTATACTGTGAAACTGCTACAGGAAACGTGTATATTCTATAGCGAGTTGATACGATTGTATCTTATAGTGAATTATAATCACTGTATTGTACAGTACAGTGAATATGAAATTACTGTATTTATAGTGAGCTGAAATTATTGTATTGTATTGTATTGCGAGCTTAAATTATTGTATTTTATAGTGAGTTTAATCAATCTTTTACACTGAATTGTGATGGTTGCATCTCACTGTTAGCAGTAATGCTGTATTCAATATGAAACAACTAGTCACTTGACTACGTACCAACACCTACTCTCTTTACCAAGGAAAACAGTTTTATTTGCTATATACACAACAACACAAACACTCCAATATTTGGGCAAAAACAGAAAGAATCATCTAGCATCACTTATTGCATGCGTAGTCAAGATCAATTTTAGCCATTAACATTTTTCCGAGGTCATTAATGACGCATACTTCATTTCAGCAAATACCCACGGCAAACCCCTGTCCATTCAAAATATACAATATCAAAAATATTCAAAATCAAATGAAAATAATGCACCGAATGTACGTTGATGAAACTTCGTGTTCAACTGTTATTTAATAAAAAAAAATCAAACAGAGAGAGAGAGAGAGAGAGAGAGAGAGAGAGAGAGAGAGAGAGAGGGGTATATCATTTTCTAATAAATTTTTTTGGATGAATGTTTGACGAATAGATTAAAAACTTTTCATTGGATATTTTTCACAAATAATTTTATCATTCAACAAACATTTATCATTGAATAAATAGTTAACAAAAAATACTGTTCATCGAATAAATCTTTTTCATAAAATTAAAATCTCATAAAACAAATATTTCCCAAAACTGCTTCAGCTAATGAGAGAAAAGACGTCCACAATCGGTTTTATTAACGAAGGCTCACAAACATTTTGCATTTAATTCTCTCGATCCTAACTACTCATATATATTGGTGAGTCATATCGGTGACCACTGACTTAATTATCATAATTTTCCTTCAATTTTGGAACTAAAAAGAGAAATTATGTAACCGTTTCAATACAAAATTTGGTCGAGACATTTTTTAGAAACTAAATTCCATCAGTGATAAACACCTTAATTTATTTGAAAAATATTAAATATCAATCAAAAATAATGTGGAATTGGAGAGAGAGAGAGAGAGAGAGAGAGAGAGAGAGAGAGAGAGAGAGAGAGAGAGAGAGTTGGCCGAAAATATGCGAGCCAGCTGTCGGGGGAAAACTGCCCTTCCGAAATTCAATTCTCTCTCTCTTCTCTCTCTCTCTCTCTCTCTCTCTCTCTCTCTCTCTCACACACACACACACACACACACACACACACACACACACACAAACTGCTAAATACAAGCTCAAAATCCAACATAAAATAGAACGCTTATTTAAAAAATTAAATAAATACTCCAAGAATTTCGACTAATTCCCAACGTTTTTGAACTGACCAAACCTGACATATATTCAAAAGACGGTTGACATAAAGCAGTCCTTTAACAAACCAAAATAACAGAACCGTTTACTTCGCATCAAGTACAGCTGGTCATTATTTTCGCCTCATAATTCCTCAAAAGTAGTTCGGTTTTTTTTGAATGTTCCTTCACCTTCTGTGTTCTCATCAGCCCTGAGTCCCCGTCAATGCAACAGAGAGCTGGTGGTCATTATGGTTATCGGCTAAAAAATTAAAGCAATTGGATATAGAAAAATTAATTCGGAAACCAAAGACATTTATATCGTATGAAATGATGATTAGGTTAAACATTAAATTTACAATGTAAATGCAGAATCTCTCTCTCTCTCTCTCTCTCTCTCTCTCTCTCACACACACATTTTTCTAATATCGAATAACAACGTCCAAGTAACTTCATTTGCTATATAGAAAAATTAATGGACACAGTTATTGTTTTTTTAACAAACTTTTAAATCAAAATCAATTGAAAAGCGAGCTAAGAACGCGAAGATTAAAACAAAAATATCAATAATAAAAATCAGGATAAAACATATTGCAATTATATAAATCAGGAGAACATAAGTTCCCACTTGAGCAAAGATTCGATAACATTGGTTGAAGTCACCCCTTCCCCACCCCTACCCTCCCCTCCCAAAAAACCCAAAAAAGGGAGGTGGGCATAATTATTACTATCAAAAGAAAATCCTGACACTAAGAATAACATCAGAGATATCACCTAAGACCCGAATTTCCTGGTCAGTTTTGATTGAAGGATTACAGGATCAAATTAATCCCCAAACAAACCTACATTAAATCCGATGGAATCTGTCGGTCCTTCGACGGATTTCATCAATATTCACAATTCAATGATCTCGTAACTTCCTTGCCTCCTTCGTGAAAGCTGCAGGAGCGGGCGCAGTGAAAAACTGTGTGTGAGAGAGAGAGAGAGAGAGAGAGAGAGAGAGAGAGAGAGAGAGAGAAATGACACAAAAGAGACAGTCTTTACATGGAACTAAAACCATCTTAAATTCTTTTATCCATATACAAAGCAAATACCTATCTAAAATATCAGTATTACATAAATAGCTCAATACTGCAAAGACTAACACTGAGTGCAAAGACAAACAGAACCTCACTGTATTACCTGTAATATTCTCAAAGATGAGATTGAGTTCCACTACCCCAACCGAACAGACAGACGTGGACGTTTAACAAAAAACAAACCAGACAATTCATAAATACGTTTTGCTCTCACAGAATTTCACATCATGAGAAACATTAAATTTTCTCTCGTGAGCCAAACGTGATTTTCAGAAGAACGGGAAAAACTCGCTGATAAGTTGCAACGAACGAGCACCCTCCCATTTAGGCGTGTAATGCGATCGTCATAACCCTTCGAAGGGTTTCTTTGGAATATGGAATGAAGTTTTCAATTGAAGGACAACTGACTTTTGACAATAAAACAAATTTCACTTCACGACAAACTGACCTTCATTTGATGGCAAAATTTTCTTTCATTGATCGTGTTTAAGTAGAGGTGAAAGGAACAAACAATCCTGTGTCTTTATCTAGCCAAGGCCCGAAGAAAACATGGGGTAAAGATCGCCTCTAGGAAGGAGGAAGGTTATGAGAATCGGAATATCACTGGGAGCTGAGGAAAGAAGCAGATGACAGCTGCCAACTACAACCAGGTGGTTGTCTCTGTTGTGCTTTGGGATAAAAACAAATCGGCAAGATCTGTTGATTTTGACTACACTGGGTCTGGAGGAGACGATGAGGGGGAGCGGGGGGGGGGGGGGGGGGGGGGGGGAGAAGGACAAAGTGGGAAGGGGGAAGGAAGGTGGAAAGGGGAGGGAGAGAGGAAAGAAAGGGAGAGACACAACCACTCTCCCTCTCTCTCTCTCTCTCTCTCTCTCTCTCTCTCTCTCAGTTGCATAAGCCCATGAGCTTATAGATGATCAAAGTGACTTGTTACGGTCACCCACCCAAGTAATGAACAGCAAAATATAACTCCAGGCTTTTGTATTTATTATCATTATTATTACTAGTTATTATTATCATTATATTATTATTTAAATATAATAGCATAGACACAGGTCCAATGGACTCTTAAGTCGAAATCGAATTGAGAATTTTCCCTTTTTTCCTGACAGTGTGAATTGAAAGCTACAGTTTTAATTCCTGAAGATCACAAACAAAATTCTTTGGATTTTTAATTCCTGAAGAACATAAAAAATTATTTGTATTCATATTATGAGTAGCTGTATTTTTTGCTCGTATGTATAGCTGGAGGTAGACATTTTATCGTCCTTTAAATAAATGCATCTATAGAGATGCATATGTATGAAGATTATGTACGGAATACTTCCTTGTGTTCACAAAAGTATCCTGTGTGTACATATATCTGTATATAACCTTAGTGAAGTAATTTAATGCAATGTATGTCCAGTATACATATTCGCAAAATACACAACATCACAGCCCATGCCCATTGCCACGTCTAGAGAACGCCCGGGCACTCCACATTTCGGGGCAAGCGAATAAGTGCAAAATTTCACCGGAAGTATTCTCTCCCCCGCCCCCCATCTCTCTCTAAAGGAGGAGGAGGAGGAGGGACCGACTGACTCAGGGATGATAACGGCCGAAGATCCAGATTTATTTTTATTTACATATATTTTTGGCATGATGCCAAGCACTGGGGCAACTGAGGCCATTCAGCGCTGAAATGGAAGCTCACAGTAAGAGGTTTGAAAGGTGTTACAGGAGGAAAACCTCGAAGCAGTTGCACTATGAAACAATTGTTAGGAGAGGGTGGACAGTAAGATGGAAGGAAGAGAATATGAACGGAGGTACAGTAAAAGGAATGAAAGTAGTTTGCAGCTAGGGGCCCTCCGAAGGGAAGCTGCAAAGAATCTAATAATCCCTACATTGCACCGAATGAGGCGCACTGATGGCACTATCCCCCCCCACCCTATGGGCCCGAAAATCCTGAGGAATCTTTATTGGTCTTTTTCAGCATTATCTCTCTCTCAAGTTCCCATACTTGTTCACCTCGGCGAAATCTCTCTCTCTCTCTCTCTCCAAAGAGATGCAACTCTTTGGGGGTGGGCGTGATATTTAGGGCAGACTTCGAAAGAGAGTCTGATTTTTATTACTATACTTTTAATACGTAAGCTCATTGAGATCCTTTTTCGACCTTCCCAGGCCATGAACTTTGATGTTGAACGTCACATCAACTACATTCGAAAACGGAAAGATTTTGTTATGCTCAAACTGCGTGGCTTGACAGGATTCAAATGTAAATTCGCTCAAATATAAAACTGTTCTGAGGCATTTCGGTCACTCGGACCTCAGTCCTAATTTTCTTTGTAGCTAGCCAAGTGACGAAATTTTTTTAGTCCATAACAAAATTTAGTCACTCCAGGCAAACTTACATTTTACTTCTCATAGAACTGTCAACAGAAAGTATCTATCACTTACAAAATGAGACGCACATGTAGTGCAATAAACTCTTGGCATAAGACGCTAGACCTTCGCGTGTGGAAACTCCAAAGTCATCAGATCTGATCATTATCTAACCTTCGTTGAAATTACCTCAACTCATTTATAAAATCAACCCTTTTTTGTAGAATTTTAAAACTGGTGTCTACAAAGGTGGCTTTTCATTTTACAGTAGTAGGTTATGTTATAATAATGTGTCTGGCGACATATTTTGTCATTTGTCCCCAAATTTACCATTGGACCAATGGGATGATATTTTGCAGTTACATTTCAAATAATGTAACTGGGCATTTCTGGCCCATAATATGTAAGTAAGGACACTTATTTGAACTTTGACAAAAACTATACGAACAGCTTTTCTCAGAACAATCAGCAACTGGAGGATAAGAATCCTTTCAAAGCTCACAAAACACTTCACAGGAACCTAAGAAGTTTTTGTGTAGGACATCGATCCACATAAGCTCCGACGGACCTGCAATAAATTTGATAACTGATCTTTCAGAGCAACAAATAAAGAAAAAAAAATAAAAAATTTTCGAGAGCTTCAGGATCAACTAAGTGAGCTTTCGGTCTCCCAATACATTTTCACATTCCAAACCAAACAGTCGAAATTCCGCTGCACTAAGAAATCCAATTTTCAACAAAATGAAGTGAAGAGAAGGCCTATTTGGCAAGTGTAAGCCTATTTGGGAATAAATCCTAATTTCACAGAGTAAGGGAAAGCCTATTCGGCAACAGACCTCATTTTCAAAAGTATAAAGCGTAAGCCTATCAAGGAACAGATCCCATTAAGAAAAAAAGTTGCAAGCCTATTTAGGAATATATACGATTTTCAATAAAGATTAAATGTAGGCCTATCTGAGCTTCGGTCCCATTTTGAAGTGAGTTATGTGTACTCTTATCTGGCAACATATTTAATTTCGAAAAAACTTAAGCGTAGGCCTAAATGGCCAGGCGAGTTAAGTGTAGGCCTGTATTGGCATTGATCCCACTTTCGAAAGAATTGAGCGTAGGCCTATTTGGGAATAGCTCGCTTTTTTTATAGGAATAGTGGTTAAAAGAATGCCTACCTGATCTAGATGCCATTTCCAAAAGAGTTAAGCACAGGCCTTATGGGAATAGATATCAAAATTTATTTCATTTTCTTCAGACGAATATCATATTCGGAGTAAGGGTTGAATGACAACTTGATTACACGGTTAATACACCTATGACTTCGTATACATAGTACATAACATACATACATACATACACACACACACACACACACACACACATATATATATTTTAGGGCTGTTGCCTTGTATAATAAGGCGCCCTATGAGGTAATGTTAGACTTGCGATAATCTTACGCTAAGTCGGTTGGTATTGCACTTCCATATTCAATGGAGTGTCTTGGGGTTTGTAGATCACTTACGAAGTCGGTATTATCTTCTTGGTTATGACGACGATGTGTTAAACTCATGATGATTTGGTGAGGTTCTAGTAGAAACCACGAAGTACAAAAATACTTATATTCTCTGAATTTACATGGTGAAGATCAAGAGGATTGTACAAAGTCTTCTAATGACATAGCTTGATCGCTTCTGCCAATGATGATGGCTAATTCTATTCTCTCTACATGATAAAGCTTAGGTAAAGAGGTACAGGTCTTCTAATGACGATAGCTAACTCTATTCTGTTCCACTACCATCTCGGTTACCAGTCATAAAAGGAACAGACAGTAGCTCGAACATACGAACATACAATCAGATGACATAGTTACATACGAACATACAATCAGATGACATAGTTACTAATCACGTAGGCCGTTTGAGCTATAGGTCACAGTTTGTGTCTCAAGCAGGAAGCTTGGACTAAAGTTTATAAAACAATTGAATGACTACAGGTGACGGCCATGTCAACTTAGCCTACATACTTTATGGTATACGTCATCTTAGCGTCTCTAGTCTGATCACATTCCTGCAAGCAATCTGGTTGACCTCTTTAGTTTTAGTCTTTATATATATGGACTAACATTCCATATTTTTATTATGTAATCATTACATAAAAGCTCGGTCAGCTACCAAAAACCAACCACTGAATATTACTCAAACTTGACTTGCATTTGTTGCCTTATCAGGAGTGTGATACAGACACTATGTGAATATATATAGATAATAGGAAATACTTATAAGTAAAAAAAAAAATTCATGGTGTACACAAATACAGATTCAAGTAATAAAATATTAGACTAATATGCATATGATATTCGTAAATAATAGTGATAACGTGATATATACTGATACAGTTTTTCACTTCATCTCATTAAGATACATATGCTACAGAAAATACTAATATATTCTGATAACATGATAAAAAATCATATTTTAACTGATAAAAATTTCATATATGAATTGATAAAATTATTCATGTTTATGCTGATTGATTCGTTGATTTTTATGCTAATCGTTATATATCTGTGTTATTGGTGTAAGATAAAAGGTAACAGATTGATATAGGCTACCTGATTATTTATACATGTATATGGATTCATATAATATGATTAATATATGTGCACTTTAAATAGATTCCTATGCGTACACGCAAAGATATATTTTGATTTGGTTATTTATGATCATTTATATATAGATTCCTAGTGCGTACACGCAAAAATATATTTCGATTCTGTTATTTATGATCATTTATATATAGGATACATGTATATATATATAGGATACATGACCGAGGTTATACTACTACACCATTTAACTAGCGTTCGAACAACATTTCGTCCATTACACAGTTCCAGACAACCACCTATAGCCAAATGAAATGTCCATTTTCAAATGGTTAAACATGGGGAAAATTGCCTGGCGGGGTCCAACGTTCTATTTCGGCCTATACTTATTCTCTGCATCCTAAGCCACACAATTACGTTCGCGATGAATAAAATCACCCCCAGCACGAGTCCTTCGCCAGCGAAGTAGAGTTGAATATCCTTCGGGTCGTAATTGTCGGAAGTATGTACCTTTTGTAGTCGATTTCCGACAGCCGCCGGAGCATTCTGCATTAAAACGAGATTAACGACGGGATACGGTGTCGGTCGAAGAAGTCCAAGAAACAATTCCTTTCACATTGTAGGCGGTTGTTACTTGACTGTAGTCGTCCGCAGCGACGAACGATTTTTTGAAGTTGCGATGTGAAACTCTCGTACTGCAGGATACTGTAACCAGGTTCCATTAATCAGCCTGCAAGTGAAATTATACTTGTCACGAGGGCAAAGTAAATTCAGACGACATCCAAATACAGGGGGGAAGAAAGCCATTAAGACCAGACTTAACCCACATGAATTCACTGATATTTGTGAAATTCAAAAGAGTCAGCTGTACAAACTTTTTATCCATGGCATTAATAATGAGTGAACCTATCCAGGTCTATGAGGACTGTAAAAATATCCATAATATAAAAAATAAACAGATATCATTACGAATCCCAAAGAACATTCGATATTACTGGTAGTTAGTTACTAGACAAAGAAGTGGAAAACGGAGCTATTTGTAAGATTTCCAGGCAACATAAGAGTCAAAGAGAATATTAATCATGATTCTGTATTTCTCTATGCTAACTGAAATTAAGTTGTGATAAAATCTGATCCTATGTGCCCTAACAAAAGTTTCATATTCAATTTCTCGCGCGCATCCTCTGAGGTTAATTTTTTAAACTTTATTAATAGGCTAGAGATGCAACGAAAGAACCCACTATGTAACTAATTTCTATATAAACTTTGGGTTTTTTTCAAGAAAATGTGACATTTTTGCATGAATGTGATTTACTTGGATTGTAATAAGCTAATGTTGCAAGTAAATTTTTCATATCCATGACTTGATACTTCTAAATGTCCGTTTACCAATGTCATAAGCTAAATTATTGACTCTAATTGTCTATGAGGTTCAGAAAAAATTAATTCATTTTGATGTTATAGAAATTCTATTTGCTTATTTTGTTTATTAATTTAAATGATTGCGATTCCTTAACCAAGTTTGCATATAATGCGGATAAGAATAGATTATGGCTATGTATGTCATCATGACCTATGAACCACATGTGAAGTTCATGAGCTAAGCATTCCTCTCTCCAGTCAAACCTGCTTCGCAAGCAGAGCCAACACACGCAGATGAAGCCTGTGTAAGCAGATTATTGAGGTTAAAAGGAACAAATGCTGATACGGCAATGATGATGTCGTCACTTGGCAGGAGATTGCTCTCAGCCAGCTAAGAGTTACGTTACTTGCGGTAATAAAATACGACTTAGTATTTTCAAATGATATTTTTTGTTTTAATTCTCACCCCACATGAGAAGAATGTCTGAAAAAAAAAAAAAAAACAGTACCAAAATTGAACAATATATTAGCTTCATATTGGAAATCTGCATGTTTGTAAATAATGTAATTATGTAAAATTAGATATTCCTTATTCAAACTAATGAAAAGGGTTTCCATACAAATTTTATATACTATTTGCCCTGTATAAGATTCATATAGGATTATTCCATAGATATACATTTCCACTTTTAGACCTCCTGACTTTAAAAATCTCTTTTATTTTATTTTATTTATTTATTTATTTATTTTATTTTTGATACGAATATAATCACCGGGACAGACAATATGTCAGTAGGTTTTGATGTGTTTGAACTTTTAGCTTATTTGTCATTACTAAAGCGTTAAGTTAGAGTTCAAATCTTTAGCATATATATTTGGATATTTAATAACCTATGGTTACGTTTTGCTATTGATTTTATCGTGATTCCTTTTTTATTATAATTTGTAACCCTTCCGATTTCTTACGGAGTGTATTATATTGACTCCACTTGTATCCATATTTATATTTTATTTATATTTATTTATTTATTATATTTTTTTTATATATATTTGATAAATTAATGGTTGGCTTGAATATGTGGAAAAGTGTTCTAGCGGGCGTACTGTATAAGGCTACTTGCGGTATCAATTCTTAGATACAAGATATGAATGATAAAGGTATTTAAAACCGCGAGAAACTGCTATAATCCAGTTTGGATCCAATATCACGAGTTGTAAACTCGTAAGACATTGACACTTTCTTATTTATCTCTTATACTACCAAACCGATTGACTCTAGGTGATAAATATATTATGGTTTTTCTTAATGTAAAGGAGTTCACACAACGAGTTAAGGAGATTATTATTGATTTAGACCACCCGAGTCACAGATTATTATGTGTTGAATTCCATGTTTATTGATTTAGCACTCATAAATATTCCTAACGCATTCAATTGCGGTGTTGTTTTTAGTGCATTAATTCATAATAACGTGTCAAGGAACTATTAACACTAAGAAGTGTTTATTCCCTCTGTCAGACTCGTAATTCTGTTAATAATTCTACGTATATTCTTTCAAGGATTGATTTGGCACAGGATAGGCCCCTAAACTGACAGGTTTTGTAGTGTGTCCCTTGTTTTCGTGACACGTGTTACAATTAGTTATGTGCTTTTTATATCTGTAAGCATTGTAGGCCAGTAAAACAGTGATTTGGCTTTCTGTGACATAATAGGGAACCCTGGATGACGGAATGCAACAGTTTATGACGATTGGTATGAAAGAGATTATTACTACTACCTGGTCGTTAGTCATCTGCTGTGTTCTTCGGGTTTTCCTCGTCACGGACCTACATATAATATTACATTTGATTACATTATTCTGATTACACATACTTTAAATATACTTTTGCTTTAGGGTTTCTGCTCGAAGTGTTATTGGTTTGCTTAGCCGCTGACCCCGTTTCCGTTCGAAGTGTTTATAGTTTTTGCTTAGCTGCTGACCCTTGCTTTGGTTCAGTTTGTAACAGTTCTGCGCTCCGACCCAGATATTCAATGCTCGCGATTCTCTTGGGTTAAGGAATTTTCTTGTTAGATACGGTTTTTAACAATAGGCACGGATGTTTCTATATCTTTTAGTCCAATTAATGGTTCTTTGCTGTATGGTGCGGGATTGCGGGATAATGCGTCAGCTATGACATTTGCTTTCCCAGGTAGATATCTTATCTTGGCTCCAAAGACCTGAATGATCATTTGTCACCGAGTTCCTTTTGGACTGTGGATTAAAGCCTTTGAAAAACTCGATAAAGGACTCATGTTCAGTAAGGACTTTATCAGGATAGCCATAGATTATGAACTTAAAATTGTACTAGGTTAGTTAAAGATACCTAGCCCTTCCTTGGCCTATTACTGCATATTTACTTTCAGAGGGCTTTAGTTTACGTGAATAAAAAGCTATAGGAAAGAACTGTTTATCATATTGCTGAAGTAGTACCCCTCTTACCCTTGGGTCTGAGCGTCTGTTGCAATAAAAAAAACTTCCTTATTTAAATCAGGGATTTTTAAGTTAGGTGAGCTGCATTATTCCGCTTTTAAGATATCGAACGCCTGTTGATGCTTTTTAGACCATAATAAATCTACGCTCTTCTTCGTAAGATCTGTTAAAGGAGCTGTCATGATTGAAGAGTTACATATTTACATACAATTGTAATACCCACTACAGCGCAAAAGTGCTGTATCCCCTTTTTACATTAATAGGTACCGGAAGTTATGAATAGCCGACACCTTACCATGGACTATTTAAGACCTTGACTAGACACATAAAACCTAGATAAACATGTTCGGTTTTTTAAAAAACTCACATTTAGATATTTTACTCTGAGATTATTTGTCTTTGTCTCTGTAGCACTAGCTCTACGTTTTATGTGAATGTACTTCTAAGGTATTAGAAAAGATTATAAGACCAACCATATAAGCTGTAGGGTATCCCCTAAAAGTCTCCAAACACTACATTGTAATTGGGGCGCAACGTAAAGCCGGAGGATACGTAAAAATTGATAATGTCCCCCTGAGTGTGCTGAAAACGGTGTATGAGGTACAATCACTTAGGTAATGGTATCTGGTAAAAGCTTTTAAGTAAGTCCAAGCTGGTGAAAAATAATTTATTCTACTGGTAAAAGCTTTTAAGTAAGTCCAAGCTGGTGAAAAATAATTTATTCTAACCTTGTTTAAGCGACAGAAATCTACGCACATACGCCAAGTCCGATCTTTTATGGCATGACGTTTGAGGGAAAAATTATATGGGCTTATTTGATTTCCTAATGACTCCTATTACTAACATTTTTCAACTTCGTCATTATCTCTATTTTGAAATATCATTGAGAGTCTATACGAAGGTACGTATATAGCTTTATGTTTGTCCTTAGACCGTATTTTGTGTTAAAATTACATCGTTTCTTCCCAGAGATCACTCGCTAGTGGAGAAACTTCCTGGTATTCAGATATAAAAAGAAAAAAAAAAACAAAAAAAAAATTTCTGCTGAATCATCTCTGCTTGAATGACTTTACGGATATTACTTTAGATAGAATATAAGAGAGATTCATCCACGACTGATTGGGCGGGATTAAAAATTAGCAACAATAAAAGAAAGCGATATTTATATGTATAGGTTTTGTGGATTACTAGATCAACTTGTTGCTGGCGAGTCAACCGTGTCTAGGGCTTTGTTCGCGGAAATCGTTATATTTCAGTGTCGGGAAGGATTAAAATTTCAGATCCCAGCAAGGTCTTTTTACACGCACTAAGACATTCGAGGGTGCATGCTTCTCGAGATTTTGTGTGCAAACTGCGACTGCGGTTGTGGGAGAATCATGTTGGGTCGATTGAACAATATCACGATTTATGAGGACAAATTGGTTCCTCTATATAAGTTATTATTGATTAACTGTCTCTTTTTGTTCAAAACGGATTTTAATATGTTTGAAGGTTTTATAGAATTTTCCTTTGATAAACACGCCTTATTTGGCAGGACGTAAGGTAATGTTTTGTATACCACCATAGATGGATATCTTACATTTACACTAGATACAGATCAATGTTTTTTATAACTATAGAGGTATCTGTAAGTGCTCGCTTATCCGGATTTCTCATTAGGGAAGTTCGAACAACAGACGGTGAGTCCGTAAATACAGGATATTACGTGTACTAAAGGAATAAAACAAGATATTCTAATTTTTACGGCGCTTACAGTCGGGCTTAATCCACCACTACTTATAATAACTTATGTATTAAAAAAAACAAGAACCTGCTCTGATTACTTGATACGGTCGTGTGATGCATAGGGAAATTCCTTTTTAATTTTTCCAACATCGCTCTCCCTTTCCGCTGAAGTCGCTTATATGGAATGTGCTTTGCTTTGAAAACTCGACAGATTTAACTGACCTTGACCATCTGACGGATGACACAGTACCCAAGTGCTTAAGCACGATTTGTTTGTTTCTGAAATTTTAGGGCTACTGTTTACCATCGGCAACGCATTGTGTGTTTTTAGCATTCTGTTGTTGGTTACGTGTAAAACAACGAACGTATGAATGACGAACTATTAGGAGTTGGGTGATTACTATTTTAAGACAAGTTATCTCTACTGCTTTCAATAATAACTGTTTGTACTTTCTGTTGTTTATTCATTCTTTGCTAAAATTTGAAATAGTGAAGGATCCTGGTCAGCGCATTTTAGCCTAATGAAAGTTTTTTATAGACATGTATACCTTGCAATCCAGCCATATTTTTAAAGTTAAGTTGAGTCATTGAGGTTCGATATTTTATATAACTCAAAAAACTCAAGGCTAAAACTGCGATCGGGACTTTGCAAAGGAGCATTTATTGTCATGACCCGAAATAGTGTTACCTCTAATTTATCTAGATTTGTACGGGTGTTCCACTTGTTTTTGTGTGTTTTCTTATCACTACGGTGCCTAACGACCCTATCCATGCATCTGTATAAATACAGACGTCCACTGCGTAAACGCATATTCACTGTTTAATATGATTTGTTACGTAAGGGATTAATAATCACCCAAAATGATAAAATTAACATATTATATGATTATGATATTTCAGTAGAACTTCTGGAAACAGACACTCAAAGATAAAAACTCGCAGTAGCGAAATCTCAATGATGTAGATAATTTCTGTAAAAAAGTAAGATTAAGAATGTCTCGTAACTTCAGCCACAGGAATAACGAAATTCGACCTGCAAAGGAAACACTCAGTTACTCCAAATGAATAAAAAGGTTGTACTTAGCTTGCTTTGTGGGAAGGGAAAGGTCACGGTGTTCCGATAACGATGTGCCCTTGGCCCTCCTTCTCTATTTAGCGGATGACCTGGTTTTTGGCTTGAGTTTCCCCCGTGCGCGTTGTTCGGATGATTCGAGCCCTTGAAGATCCGATGCTGCAGACGCGTTCGGTTTGTTTCTTGAAGTGCCAGAAACGCTCACTAACGATGTTTTCTTGAATGATTCTAATGAGAGACGAAGCTTGCGTTGCCGTAGGAAAAGGGACACGTCGGGTTTGTTTCTCAAAGTTCTTCACTACTGAAATTGTTCACTAAACGATGATACTAAGTTGCTTGAAGAATCTTGCTTTCGTAGTCGCTAAAGAGTTCTTGTTGTTTTCTGAAGTCGCTCACTAAACGATGATAATAAGTTGCTTGAAGAATCTCTTGTTTTCGTCGTCGTTGACTTCTGATGCGATACATGTTCATTATTCTGGTTTTTCTTCGGAGAAGTTGTAGAGTTCTTCTGGTACGCTGCCACCACTTTTAGGGCTGTTGCCTTGTATAATAAGGCGCCCTATGAGGTAATGTTAGACTTGCGATAATCTTACGCTAAGTCGGTTGGTATTGCACTTCCATATTCAATGGAGTGTCTTGGGGTTTGTAGATCACTTACGAAGTCGGTATTATCTTCTTTGGTTATGACGACGATGTGTTAAACTCATGATGATTCGGTGAGGTTCTAGTAGAAACCACGAAGTACAAAAATACTTATATTCTCTGAATTTACATGGTGAAGATCAAGTAGGATTGTACAAGTCTTCTAATGACAATAGCTTGATCGCTTCTGCCAATGATGATGGCTAATTCTATTCTCTCTACATGATAAAGCTTAGGTAAAGAAGTACAGGTCTTCTAATGACGATAAGCTAACTCTATTCTGTTCCACTACCATCTCGGTTACCAGTCATAAAAGGAACAGACAGTAGCTCGAACATACGAACATACAATCAGATGACATAGTTACATACGAACATACAATCAGATGACATAGTTACTAATCACGTAGGCCACTTGAGCTATAGGTCACGGTGTTTGTCTCAAGCAGGAAGCTTGGACTAAAGTTTATAAACAATTGAATGACTACAGGTGACGGCATGTCAACTTAGCCTACATACTTTATGGTATACGTCATCTTAGCGTCTCTGGTCTGATCACATTCCTGCAAGCAATCCTGGTTGACCTCTTTAGTTTTAGTCTTTTATATATATTGACTAACATCCATATTTTATTATGTAATCATTACACACATATATATATATATATATATATATATATATATATATATATATATATATATATATATATATATATATATATAGATATAGATTCACGCGTTTATACATATATAAAAACTATGTCCTTAAAAAAAAACAATCAGGTCTTGTAACATGAAACTTTCCAGCGGAAGAACTTAGAAGTTAAAAGAAAAAGGTAACAACTCAACCTCACCGGTCTTTAGCCTGTAGAGAAATTGCTCCTCTACGCAAGGTTTCTCAAAGGCTAATGGGATAATAGTAATATGTCCTTTTTTCCGGCCAAAGCGAAACTCGCCGAAAAACTTATGATAAGTTCCGAATTTCTAATCAACTTTCCCTACCAACGATAAATGAAAGCAAGGATGATAGAAGGTAAGAGAAAAGCAGTCAGTACTCTCCCATACACAAATTATACCAATTTGTGTCGAAACTTGTGTGCGCGCGCGCGTGCGTGTGTATTTACATATAGTATAATTTAAACAACAGTGTACCAACAAACTCCGCACCTATCTTACAGACAAACAACCGACAGACTCCACTCTATAGCACTAAATGAAATTACAAACACACACACACACCTAACTTGCTTCAGACAGAGTATTTCCATAACCTGATGAGAGAGCAGATTTGTGCAACTCAGCACTGACTCCTTCCAACTGAGAACCGCAGAGGCGAGATTTCTGTTTAAATACAAATGATGTTCTCTCGAAACAATGAACCTATCTCATCCTCAGGGCCAAAGGTTGAAGAAGGCTCCAGGAATTCCAAGATGGGAATCTCTACTCTATTTATGCACATTTTTATACTGTGAAACTGCTACAGGAAACGTGTCCTGTAGAAGATTGTCTTAATTAATTATGGAATTTTAATACTTGACAAATTTAGAAACAAAACAAAATTTAAGAATATTTAAAGGGTGGAAATGATAAAATCATTGTATTTTATAATAAAGTGAAACGTCTATATTCTATAGCGAGTTGATACGATTGTATCTTACAGTGAATTATAATCACTGTATTGTACAGTACAGTGAATTGAAATTACTGTATTTTACAGTGAGCTGAAATGATTATATTGTATTGTATTGTATTGCGAGCTGAAATTATTGTATTTTATAGTGAGTTTAATCAATGTTTTACACTGAATTGTGATGGTTGCATCTCATTGTTAGCAGTAATGCTGTATTCAATATGAAACAACTAGTCACTTGACTACGTACCAACACCTACTCTCTTTACCAAAGGAAAACAGTTTTATTTGCTATAGACACAACACCACAACCACTCCAATGTATTTTGGAAAAAACAGAAAAAATCATCTAGCATGACTTATTGCAATTGTAGTCAAGATCAATTTTATCCATTAACAGCCGAGGTCATTAATGAGCATACTTCATTTCAGCAAATACCCAGGCAAATCCCTGTCCATTTGCATTTTTAATTATCACAGAGAGAGAGAGAGAGAGAGAGAGAGAGAGAGAGAGAGAGAGAGAGCGTGTTCTTTAGGTTACATCACAGATAAATCAGAGCAATTCTTGCCGATCTAAACACGCAGGTGTTGGAAGGGAGAGAGAGAGAGAGAGAGAGAGAACATAAACAGAAGAACCTGAGGAGATGAGACCACAGACAAAAGAAATCACAAGGAAGAAGAAGAAGAAGAAGAAGAAGAAGAAGAAGAAACGTGAAATGAAATTGCGCGTGTTGGAATAAAATAAACAAAGGCTTCTCATAAACAAACACACAGACACATACACAAAGTCCCGCTGCAAATGACGTATTAATATTAACAGTATAAACACAAGCAAGAGGCATGCTCCTCGCTTGTCCAGAGAATAGTCATGAAACTTCTGAGAGAGAGAGAAATTTCGAAAACACTGTCTAATGAGAAACAAATTACAAGTATACAAGTGAAGAAGCCTGAAGCGCAATCTCTCTCTCTCTCTCTCTCTCTCTCTCTGTCACTGACTCTCTCTCTCTCTCTCTCTCTCATGAACTACCCCCATAATTATTCAGTCACTCACTCTTCCCATTCCAAAACCTAATCAAGTTCTGGAATAACACATTGACGTCCGATGACAACAGTCACTTAGGAAGCTCAATTGACACAGAGATAGCAACTAGCAATGCCCAAATCCCGTGTGGGCATTGCCCAGCCTCGGTAAAATAACTCTTCTAATGGACCGCCATTAATCTATTCAAACGTTTACATTACGAATACATCAATAATACAATAGGATCCAAACAAACATCGTCTATTATATACCAAAATGACGGTTTTGGATTCGCAAATTAAATTCGATAATTTGTTACCGGGTGGAATAATAATTCAGAAGAGAGCATCTGCATATCGCCTCTCTTTATTCAGTCATGTATTTGTACCCGATTCACAAGTCACTCTGAAAAGGGTTTTCATAATTTCTTTCATTCCGTGATTTGCGACAAATAAATGCAATTATTCACGACGCAAAAGACACCGATTGGTTGATAATGTATTTGTCAGATTCCATGATCAAATTAATCAGTATTTTGCTATTCTGTCACGTACTTGAGTTTCCTCTGATGCTCAAATTTTCTCAGGAAAAAACAAATGTTACAGAATTATGGATGCTTTGAATAAGTCAAATTAATAAAAAGGGAATGAGGGAATGAAACAGGTTATTGCTATATTCTCCAAAAAAACATAGATGGTAAGTAACACATTTTCTTCTGGGAGTTTCAAAACCTGTCCCTACAATCAGAAATCCCGTTGGAGCTAGTACCATCAGTGCACCTTACATGGTGCACTGTAGGCATTACTTAATAAGGTTCTTTGCAGCGTCCCTTAGGCCCCTAGCTGCAACCCTTTCCCCTTTCCTTTTTACTGTACCTCCGTTCATATTCTCTTTTTTCCATCTTACTTTCCTCGAGAGAGAGAGAGAGAGAGAGAGAGAGAGAGAGAGAGAGAGGTCGCAAAAAACACTAAATAACAGGTCCGAATATTCTCTTCTATAATCTTTCTCTCTCTAAGCAACAGGATTGTCAACGAGCCTACCTGACCTTTGGCATTCAGCTGTTTGATGTCGTTATACATTAACTGCCCAATAATCAGTGACATTTTCTTCAAAATTATATATATTTTGATGGGCCAGTGTCGATGAACTGTAAATAGGAATGTTGTGGTTTAGACCGACAAATCTATTAACCTCAATAATTAGCGAGCAATAGCAGTGTAGGAGAGAAGCGAATTATCACAGGTTTACGTATCTACGATAAATGATGAATCCAATAGATCATTGAGAGGAAAACAAACAAAGATTTGTTTGTGATGACTTTGCAGTATCTGTCACGAGCAACATTGCAGCTTCTTTGGCGTCAGCAAAATGCGATGTTGAGCGACTCAATCTTTTTCTATTTTTCAATCCCCAATAATTTTTAAGGCAATACAATCTTGATCTCCGCATTCCGAGGACGAGAGAGAGAGAGAGAGAGAGAGGAGAGAGAGGAGAGAGAGAGAGAGAGGAGAGAGAAACTAAATGCAAATAGGCAATAATGATAAAATCTACAAAAATATTTAGTAAAGTAATGGAGAAAATATTAACTAAAAAAACGTGTATAGAGGCAGACATTGTGTCCACTGCTATAATATTACAATATTTAGACTAAGAAACCTCTCATCGTGTCCCTCTGACACGATAAGATACAAATAAGTTTGTATCCTCTCTCTCTCTCTCTCTCTCTCTCTCTCTCGTAAAATTCTTATCTTGTAACTTATATCAGAGAATACATTTTTAACAGAATCCCCAGATCACGCGAATTCATTCAACGAAGGTTCGACACAAATCTGAAATATGGAGGTTTTCAAAGCCTCCCTCTTGCATTATCCTCGTTTCTGTCCATTTCCCTTCCGTTGCTTTATAGGTAATGATCGCAATTCTCTTTGTGCAGCGATGCTCGCATGTTCAAGAGCGCTCATTAGAGAAAGTGATGACCCTGACTGCCTGGCATAAGTCCCTCATTAACACCCATTAGTGTTTCTTCCCCTCACACTTTCAATAGAGCTGTTGTCGCTCTCTGTATATACAGTTGTTAGAAGTGCAATTCAATTGTTTCCCTGGGAAATATATTAAACTGGAGAACGGTTGGAAATACCAATAGTATGTAAAGATTTCGCTGGAAACTCGCTCTCTCTCTCTCTCTCTCTCTCTCTCTCTCTCTCTCCCTCTCTCTGTTTGCTTTCATAAACTACACACACACACATGCATATCCATACGAAGTCTAGTTTGCATCCGCACTCTAAAACATGTCACAAACACGTTGGTAACTTATAGCCAACACAAAACAAACAAGTTGAATACAAGTTAATGACTAATTGGTAATCCTACCCAATGCTTCTTATCCACAACAACCGACCCATTTCCTTCCGAGTTCTGTAAAGTGTCATTATTTGAAGAAGAAAACCAGGCCTAACATATTGGTGATTCACTATAGGTAACATGTCATAAACAAAAGTCGCAACATTATCACATACATATCACGGCCATGTTGAAAAATATGTCAACGACCTCAGTGAAATCCGAATCTCTGGCAAGGCTACATAACCGTATGAAACACTAGTTAAGACTCCCAGCGAGTTGCCGACTTGTATTCGATTTGTTTGTAACATGGGTGCAACGAGTCGCCCGACATGTTTATAACATGGTTTACAGCAAGTGTGGAAGCGCCATCAGAATATGGACGAATATTTCAAAATGACTTTCCACTTGAGGTGAGACTCGCCAAATTCACGTCTCATTTGAAAGGACATGAAGAGGTCTCGCGTTCCGTCTTGTGACGAGAACAGACAAGAGACAAAGGAGGACAGACCGGACAGACAGACTGACCGACATCTGATATGGACGGACATCACTGGAACTCTCTGAGCAGTTTCAAGATGGTCGAGCAGACCACAGCTGCCTCTGCATTCCTCAAAAGATAGGGGACGTCACTCATTCAAAATTCCCAGTTAATGTCTATAATTAATTTCGAAACAGATGTAGAGTTTAATAAAGAAATGAATGAATAAGTAAATGCATAATAAATACATAAATAAATTGATAAAAAATGAAATATATAACGAATAAAAATAATACTAAATATTCCCAGTACGTGTCTGCAATTTCGAAACAGATGTAGATATTAATAAATGAATAAATGCTTACATAAATTAAATAATAAATATATAATCGATTACAAAATTAAACATGAAATACGCATCAAATAAAAAATACAAAAAATACCTGAACTTAAAAAATACTAAAATAATTATGCAACCCAGGTCCAACTATAACCCTTCCTCTCGCAGAAGAATACACTTCAAATGCCCACATACCTGAAACACAAGAAAATGCCAATTAGAATAAAAAATAAATAGCCATTTAAGAAATAATATGCAAATTGATACTCTTAAACTTTATAATAACTGTTTTCATAAATTCATCTTTCGAACAAATAAAACTTTCTTGTCCTTCCAACTGAAAGGGAAGAACTAGAATGAAAGGAGGAGAGATGATAAAAAAGGAGTTATAAGGAAAAATGAACAGCGAGGGGACAAGGAGGAGGAGGAATGCAAATATTATGGAACAGTTCTTTCTTTCGCCTCTCGAGAGGATCTTCTCCCTTTCTCTTTCACATTCGTGGTTTAGTTTTGCTGTGAGAGAGAGAGAGAGAGAGAGAGAGAGAGAGAGCGAGAGATGAGAGAGAGAGAGAGAGAGAGAGAGAGAGAGAGTTACAAGAAGCATACGTTGAGATTTTTTACGAAAATATTGTTCTTTACCCCTTCACTAGCATATATAAATATATAAAATATATAAATATATATAACTATAAATATATATATAATATATAATATATAAATATATAAATATATAAATATATAAATATATATATATATATATATATATATATATATATATATATATATATATATATATATATATATATATATATATATATATATATCATCATCAGCCGTTGCTAGTCCACTGCAGGATAAAGGCCTCAGAAGACATGTCCTTCCACTCCCGTCTGTTTATGGTCTTTCTATGCCAATCTACAACCGCAAATTTTCTTAGCTCGTCAATCCATCGTCTTCTCTTCCTTCCCCTGCTTCGTTTACAATCTCTAGGGACCCATTCAGTTATTCTTTTCGTCAATTATGATAAAATCCCCTACTTTATTTTTGTTTTGTTTGTATGGTGTTTTTACGTTGCATGAAACCAGTGGTTATTCAGCAACGGGACCAACGGCTTTACGTGACTTCCGAACCACGACGAGAGTGAATTTCTGTCACCTGAAATACACATCTCTCACACCTTACTTTTGTTTGGTCTCGTATCCATGTTGCTCTTTTTCTGTCTCTTAGTGTTATTCCCATCATTATTCTTTCCATAGCTCTTTGAGCTGTAACTATCTTACGTTCTAAGGCTTTAGAAAGGCCCCAAGTTTCTGATGCATAAGTTAATACTGGTAGGACCATCTGATTAAATACTTTTCTTTTTAGAGAAAGTGGCATTTTACTTTTCATAATCTCATTTGTTTACCAAAAAGCTGCCATCCCATGCTATCCTTCTTTTTAATTCGGTCTCATGGTCCTGGGGAAACACTTACTGTCTGTCCTGAAACTTATATTCATTAACAATCTCTAGATGTTCGTCCATAACCCTTATTTGATGGCTCTTCATTTTCATATATATATATATATATATATATATATATATATATATATATATATATATATATATCATGTGTGTATCACATTTGTTTTGAACAAGTGGATCATAAACATAAAAAATTATATGTACTTTAGTAATAGAAACTAAAACAAATACCTCAAAATGCTGATGACTACACAATAGATGGTTCAAATTCATTTACGTCTAAAACAAACTCCTACAAAACTGCAGAGTTCGAGCAGACAAAAAAAAAACGAGTAATAACCGAATGTTACCAGAATACTGACCTCCTCCTAATTTACAGGCAGTGGATTTTAACTGTATTTGCCATCACTTCAAAGGATTGATGTTCCAGGTAATATTAACCCTTTGTCAAATGCAAATGAACGATCGGTGAATATTCATTCTCTCTCTTTAACAATAGTTTTATTACTCTTCCCTATAAAAAAAACTTTATCATACACCAAATACGACATTCACTATCAAACCTTTAGCTTTTGACTTCCAGCTCAAATCAATCTACCTCAATCCTATCTATCCTAATCCTTCCTCCCTCCCACTTTGGTCAACCTCAGGATCGGGATAATCCTTTGAAACGTGGAGGTCGGTTTTTCCCAGGACGAAGGTCGTAGGATACAGAAATAGTTTCGTGAGATTCCTGAAGGAATTGGCTCGATTTACTTAGGGGAGAGAGAGAGAGAGAGAGAGAGAGAGAGAGAGAGAGCGAGGAGAGACGAGAGAGAGAGGAGAGAGAGAATCACTTATCGTTGACAAGAAGTTGGCAATAAGAGACAAGACAGGGAAGAGAGAAAGAGGGCAATATTCCCTCTCTCTCTCTTCTTAAGACAGTCGACTGTAGGGACAACTCTTAAGGTCAACTGACCTTACTTAGAAAGGTCACCTTGACCTTTGACATTGGAACGACAAAATCTGTCAAGAAGAAGAAATTACGTCCCACGAAAGATGTCGTTTCAATTGTCTGATAATTCATAAAAGCCTTTCAAATTAGAGAGTGAATAACAGATAACCACAACGCTCAATAATTGTACTGATAACCATAATTAATAATAATAATCATAATTATGATGAAATACAGGTAATTTTTATAAATTATGAAAAATACAGTTAAAATTTATAGTTAAACGTCAATAATCGATTATACAGATAATCATAAGAATTATTATAATTAGGACGAAAAACAATTATTATTAATTATCATAAATATGGTATATTACACTATAGAAGTTCCAGCCGAGGGACATCCACAAAAGCGAAGGTTACAACAACAATAAAAACTCTGGACTTTGAGTTTCATTTCAATTGACTTTCCTGATGAATAATAACAGATGAATAATGATGAACACAAAACGCCCTATGAAGGGTTATTCACCGATCTCTATGGTCCTTAATCCGGCTGGATTTTGGGTTGATGCGATTTGCATAAATCCCAGTCAAAAAGGGATGTTTGTTTCAAGTCAATCACCGAAGTTGTTATGGAGTTCATTCCATTGCGAAGTGGAAGCATGATCGGGTCTCTATAGGTCTAATTGCCCAACCCCTAAATTGCATAATATATAGGCTAAGCATGCATTGCTGTGTTATACCCTCGCATAATGAGAGAGAGAGAGAGAGAGAGAGAGAGAGAGAGAGAGAGAGAGAACAGAATGGCGTTACAATCGTTAGGGTCACTCGACAGAAGCTGCATGAAATGAGAGAGAGAGAAAAAAGGGAAATAAAAGAAAAATATCCGTCACAAGGACCTCCTCCTCTTAAGCAAAAGAGCTTTGCTGCTTCGTCCAAAAACGACGACGTAAAAAGAAAAGAAACTGAAAGTTAATTCAGTCAGGCTGAACTTGAGAAACTCTTCCTTTCACTGTTTCTCCTCATCTGCAACTCTTGTCATTTTTCCTCATTTCCTCATATTCTCTCTTCGTTCTGCCTTGTCAGTTAAGCACCTATAACTTCAAGTGGTGCGATAGCCTAATTAACATACTTATAGTCTAATTAAAATATTATCAAAAACATAATTCGCGATTTGGTCATTTTTCCTTATGTAGGCCTAGTCACCCTTCTCTCTTCGTTCTGACCTGCCAGCTAAGCATCAGCACTTCGTTAGCTCTGTCTGAAAGACCCTGATTATCAAAATATAATTAGTCTAATTAAAATAATAATATAATTAGCGAATTAGCCTATTTAACTGCGCAGGATTCCAAGTTTTTAAATGTTTAAGTGAGACGATCTTGTGAATAGAACATAGGCCTAGCTCTGGTGTGGAGGGAGGGGGTTGATTTTTAAGGCATTGGTCTAATACAACAATCTCCCCCCAAAAATGATAAAATCCACCATCCTGCCCCAAACTGACGATAGATAATCCTTCTATTTCCCCGAAATAATCATCAACTTATCAACTACTGGATAAATGTAAATAAAGATACATATTAAGTACAAGTCATTCTCGTATTGGTAGGAACTGTTCTTATAAAATTTGAGGGTCCTTTCTTACGTATGACATCATTCCAAAATCCCTTAAGCGAAGATTCCCGTTCAGAAACACCATGATTCTGAAACAGTTCATTATACGGATCTTACAATCATTAGGCCTACCACTCGTAGACACTGGTACAAAAATACGTTTAGTTCAAGGGACAATCTTATTTGGATAGGCCTAGTTTACGTAGGTGCTGCACACTCAACGAAGTTTCCAATTCAGAAACAGCAATTCTGCAACTCCCCATTATTCGAATCTTACAAGGAATAGGCCTACGAATTGTACAGAGAGCAATGATCTGCATAGACCTAGTTCCTGCGCTGCGCACTCAACGAAGATTCCTGTTGAAAAGCATCCTAATTCCCAAATTGCCCATTATACGAATATGACAACCATTAGGCCTGCCTCTCGTAAACACTGGTACAAAAATACACTTTGTTCAAGGGACACAACATGCGCCTCATTCGGATTCGTTTTTTCGTCTGTTCACGAATAGTTGAAATATTGGGGGATGCAATATATCCCTTCAACAACGACTGCCATTTGTTTTTTTATGGAAAAAGTTCGGCTCCAAAGTCACAAGTCTCTCCTTGTCACAATAAGCGTCAGCAGTTACAAACAACCAACCAGTCTTGTGGGGTAAAAAACGATCTTAAAAACGTCAGACTCGGCATCAGAACGCGATGAAACTGATGAGTTCCGGATCTCTCAATCGAATGAACTGCTCTCTACTGCTGCTGCTGACGTCGTCTCCTGAATTCGGGTGTGTCAGATTTCTTTGCTATTCTCTCGCATTTCTTTATTTATTATTATCACCTTTCATATAACCCTCTCTCTCTCTCTTCTCTCTCTCTCTCTCTCTCTCTCTCTCTCTCTCTCTCTCTCAGCTGAAACTTAGAAAAAAAAAAAAAAAAACTCCAATGAACCTGTCTCCTGGTCGTGGTATGATTACGGCGTCACTGCAACAAAATTATTTGTCAACATCTGATTTTCAATAATGATAATAATAATAATAATAATAATAATAATAATAATAATAATAATAATAATAATAATAATAATAATAATAATAATAATAATAATAATAATCCCTATCTCAGCTGAAGGTCATATGCAAAGATAGACTTGGTAGGGACAATACAAAAATGAGATACATGAGATAAGCTTATAATAATAAATGGTTACACCAATAATCATAATAATAATAATACAAGAAAACTTACTCTTATCTGTATTCGCTTTTTCATCAAAGTCATGTTTAGAAAATCTCACATTAGGCCTAAGGTGATAAAACACGATCACCAACTGAACTTTCTCAAGACGAAAGGAAGCGAAAGCCTTCAGAACCTTTGGCTTCTGGTGCCTGATTTCCTTAGGGGGACCACGAGGCGGGGGAAAGGATAGACCCCCGCCCGGGACACACACACTCTCTCTCTCTCTCTCTCTCTCTCTCTCTCTCTCTCTCTCTCTCTCTCCTTGTTTGGAACGGTTAGCCTCTCAAGATTTAGACGCCACTAGACTCACTGTAGACAGTAATTCTATATTAACAAATTTAACTCTGGCAGTTAAAGAATATTATATATTTATTTATTAGTAATACGCAATTTTATGTTCAGGAAAAACCACTCGGTACTTACTGACACCACTAGACTCATAGTAAACAGTAATTGGGACTTAACAAAAAGCTTATTACAAAACCCAATAGTGTCATTAACATCAGCAGTAAAATGTGGTTCTTTTTTCAAATATTATTACCCAGACTGATCCAGAAAACAGTATTCTCTTCTTTCCTTCATTTATTTCGAAACTTAGCAAAGTATTGACTTGGCATGAAAACTATTCCCCGAGGGAAACATGTACTATAGATACGCTTCGAATGACACAGGCCTATGCAAAAGCTTCCATATCAAGATCCTTTATCCCAACTGCTGATCTGCATCCAACAGAAGCAGAACCAATAGACGATAGAAATTAGAATAGGTTCATCTACAGATTCCAGAATAAACAGTGGCATCAAAAAAAAAAAATCCCCTTTAATCCGAGCGTTATCCTTCCTAAATAGGGTCTATATTGCCTATAGGCCTAACTGCATAAGACAGACAGACAGACAGACAGTCAGTAAATATAATACGCACATTGTCGTGCTGTAAGAATGAATTACAATCCTTTTGTGTTTTGAAGATCTATAAAAAGAAAAAGAAAAACGTTGAAATTCACAGCAGTTTCAGGACCAACTGGTCTCCTCTTCAGGTGATGACTGTATATATATAGTATAATAAAGAAAGTTAAAAGTTACAAATACATTTTTCCTTCTCTTGACTCTCGTAACTTTTCTCCTTTTATTGTCTTAATCTACAATTGCCTGAAGAGACCCGTCCATCTTGAGTCAAATACTAGTGATTTCTTACATTTTTTATATTTTTGCAAAACGCAACGGGATTTTCATTCAGACCGTTTATAGTAACAGTTCAAAATGTATAGAAAACGGAGGTCAGATCACGTGAATGAGTAACGAAGACATAAAATACGATTCCTTGATCTTGCATTCCCAGGGTTTCCTTGGATCAAGGAAAGGGATCCAGGCCTATACCATATATAGCTCCTGTCCGACAGGATTATAAATTATACATGTCGGTAACTTATTATATACATGCCATAAACAAGTTGAAGAGAAGTCGGCGACAGACTGTTGAAAACTAATCACAGGTCAGGACTACCAAAAAGTCAAGTACTTGTATTCAACTTCTTTGTGGCGTGTGGACGACAAGTAATAATTAAGCCTCTTCAATAATTAACCACCAGCTATAGTTGACCCCCACAATAATTAGCCCTCTGTAATTATGCAATTATTAACCATCTGCATTAATTACCTCTCTCAAATTATGAACCCTCTGCAAATAATAACCACTACAATAATTAACCTTCTGCAATGATTAACCACATGTCATAGTTAACAATCAGCAATAATTAACCAAGTGCAATAATAAACCACCTGTAATAATTAACCCTCTTCAATATCTAACCTTTTGCAATAGTTAACTAACAGTTAATCATCTGCAATAATTAACCCTCTCCAATAATTAACCACCTGCAATAACTAACACTCTTTAATAATTAACACCCTGTATAGTTAACCACCTGAAATATTTAACCATCTACAATAATTAACCTTCAGCTATAATTAACTTCAGCATTACTTGCAATAGTTAACTGCTTTTATTAATTAACCACTGCATTAACTAATCCTCTGCAATAATTAACCATCTGCAAATATTAATGCTATGCAATAATTTACCACCTAACAGAGTTAACCATCTGCAGTAATTAACACTCCACAATAATTAACCACTTGCTATAGTCAACCATCTGACAAATTTAGCCCTGTACAATAATTAACCTTTTGCTATAATCACCGGCCTGTAGTAACTGTCAATTAACCTCTGCAAAAATTAACCACCTTCAACTGCTAACCCTCTGCGATACTTAACCACATGCAGTAGTTAATCTCTGCAAAATTAATCACTTTCAATAGTTAACGACCTGTAGTAGTTAATCTCTGCAATAATCAACCACCTTCAATAGTTAACCCTCTGCAATAATTAACCCTTGCTACAGTTAACCATTTGCAATAATTAACCCTTCAAAATCATTAACCGCTTGCAATAATAAACCACCTACAATAAATAACCACTAGCAATAATTAACCCTCGCATACCAGAGTGTTTCCCCAGCAGCTGTGGTCAGGTTCCAACTTCTTCTATGACAAGTGTGGCTTAGTTGGCAGCGTCCTTGCCTTTCTATGCAAAGGCCTGGGTTCGATCCTGATGGGGGTCTTCAGATCATTGGCATATTAAATCACGAATTAACGTGACGGTAAATCACATCACGAGTTTAATAATCAATCCTTCCGAGTTTCGTTCCCAACATCCCATTAGCAGAGAGAGAGAGAGAGAGAGAGAGAGAGAGAGAGAGAGAGAGAGAGAGAGAGAGAGAGAGAGGGAACATCGACGCTTTTAAAGGCAATGCATCAGTTGCTTCTCATTCTGTAACGATATTAATAACATAAGCAAAAAAAAAAAAGTATAGACTCAAGAAGCGCAAACCTCCGACAGGTCAAAACTCACTCTTTGGGGTCTGGAATTGTAATATAGAATTAAGGCCAAATGCTAATAAGCGTTGGGACCTATGAGGTCATTCAGCACTGAAAGGGAAGTTGAGAGTAGAAAGGTTGAATGCGTAACAGAAAGAACACCTTCCACAGTTGCTCTATGGAACAATTATCGGTAAAGGGTGGAGAAAAGTAAGATGGAAGACAGAGAATATGAACGGAGGTACAGTAAAAAGAATGAAAAAGGGTCGCAGCTGGGGGCCGAAGGGTTTAGATTATATTATGTGGCTTATATCGTATCATGGAATGCAACGTTGGACTATCCTTCCTTTTAATGAAATTTATCATTAAAAAAATGAAATTCGGTGCTATCCAGTAAAAGGTGAATAAAGCCTTATTTAATTCATTACTGCAATGCATTCTTATGCATTCTTCTCATGCATTCCTTCCACTCATGTGAAAGTGCATTCCACCCATCAATCACGGATCCCTGAAGCCCAAATCCACTCCCTGGCTCCTGCTCCTCCATAAAGGCCTACGTCCTCCTCCCCCCTTTTTTACACATTCATTGTCATTCTGGGCCTTATGCCACCTCTCGTCTGTCCCCGGGGATGAACGAGGTAATCATTCTCTCTCTCTCTCTGAAATAATGAGACTTAGGGAATATATGCGAGAATGCTGGAGAGATGACCTCCTATGCATTAGGGAGGGAAAGGGGGTGGCTTATCAAGGACTTAGAGAGAGAGAGAGAGAGAGAGAGAGAGAGAGAGAGAGAGAGAGAGAGAGAGAGAGAGAGAGAGAGTGGGGGGGCGGGCTAAGATTTACGGGCTAAACAAGCAGATAAACGTACAACTTATACATATACATTCACACATATATTTATGTGCATACTATATGTATACGTATACTTGAACACAAACTCAAAAGAAATATTATAAACTCGTTACTTTACCTTTTTGACAGTTGAATGAACCGCCAGAAGACGACGTCGCCTAGAATAAATGGAAATAAACATGATTAAAAATGACATTCTATCACTCGAGCATAATATGGGAGAAAGATTTATATCAGTACCTGTTAACTTCCTTATAAAAATAAATAAATAAATAAGTAAATAAATTCACCGACAATTTTACAGTTCTCAACGTGAGGGAAAAAATTTTAATTGGACACTTAAGAAAATTGAAATTTTCCAAAATGGGCCTATCTAAAACGTATACATTTTAATTCAAATATTTTCTTATCAATTCTGCCCAAAAAAACCTTACTTGAATATAAAAATTTCTTGCCAAAAAACCTAATTTCTTCCAAAATTTAAGACTATTAAACATAAACTTTCCAAAATAGGCCTACATAAAACTTATGTACTTCAATACATAATTATGTTTTCCATAACCTCTGCCTAAAATACTTTACCAGGCTATAAGTTTCTTGCCAAAAAAAACTTATGAATTCAAAATCCAATTGCTAAAGTTTACAAATATTCATCCACAGAGAATGGAATGGAATATAAAATTTAAAAATTTAAGATTTAAGCCAAAGGTCTGCTTTGGAAGCAAGAGCCCGTGCTTACTATAAAAACTCAATATATCACTGAAGGTTTAATAAAATTGAGTCCAGTAATGCCACTCCTTTCAGCTAAATCACAATGCCCTAAATTACTACATTGACGGGCTTCTTTTAGAAGCAAGAGCCCGTGCATGCACAAGACTCACTCAGTCTTAGAGCAAAGATTTGGCAATTCGAATGAACTGGTCTGACATCAGTGATTTCAGTGACCTTGAGAGACAGTGGCAGAAGAGTGACAGAATCTATTCAGAAATTGCCTCTCCGAGGTTACCAATCGTGCTTACATGCATTCCTTACCTTTACCTCGATGAGGTACTTTTATTCCTTCCTTCATGTGGCTGCACCCAGTAGTCCATAAAAAAAATTCCCAGAGAGAGAGAGAGAGAGAGAGAGAGAGAGAGAGAGAGAGAGAGAGAATATTACTCATTTAAATGCCAGTTTCAGACACTGATACAATACCTGAATATTATACCTCTGGGCCATATGAACGGACAGTAAACAGACAATAATAATAATAATAATAATGAAAGAGACAAACTTCCTCACCAGTATGAATTTGACGGTCGTAGCCGCACTGGCTGTAAACAGGGATACAAGCATTGTATTTGTTATTGGCCTTTAATGATTTAACGTTATTATAATGATAATATTGAACAACTTTGAATGATAAAATAGTTAAATTATAGTATTTTACATTAACAAAATTGTTAAGATTAACAGCCAAATAACATTACTATGAAATTCAGGACCTCTGTAACACGGTTTTTTTGGATTTTGCTCCTTATCAAAGCATCGGATGTAGCTGAAAGTTGACATATGTATATATTACAACTACACACAAATTTTGTCGGCATTATCAATAACCTAAACCCGATAGTTTTAATTTTTATAGCGTAAAAATGATCTAGCCGACGCCATGGCCAATGATTGCGAGCCAAGAGTCGAAAAACATTCATTACGTAAGCAAAGTAAACATCGTTTTACGAAATGTTGCCCCGCCCATCCACCAGACAGAAGCCCATTCACCTTATTCCATCGGCTCTGAAACTAATAGTAGTCAAGAATGGTTAACAGGATTTGGAATTGTCCCCGTGGTTGCAAAACTGCATTTGTCTTACGACTTGCAACTTTATACAGTCAAGAGAGAGCCCGTGGCCATACTTACTATAGCCTGAATAGGTAATTATTCAGTTTCTAGCTTAAATCCAATGTTTATGGTCTGATTTGTATTTAGCGTAACGTGATTATAATACTTGTAATGTCATTCAGGATTCTGAACATTTCCATTAACTATTCACTCTGCCACCAAGAGAGAGAGAGAGAGAGAGAGAGATTGTACGTAAACAGTCTTTATATAACTATTTTTCTTAAAGTAAGATTTTTATCCAAAGTAAATACAAGCTTATATGTGCTAAAATCTCTAGCAGACCAACGGATCATCCGATATAATTTTTTTTCTTCTTCTTAGTCTGTACGACCATGTTGGATATAAAGACTTTATGAATGGCGGAACGATACATAGATGTGGGTGGGGTTCTGTGGTAGCGTAGTAATACTACTGTAGCAGTAGTGCTGCAAAATTAGTAATAGCAGCAATATACATGAATTAAATGTTTAGGCCACCTGCTGGGATCCCTGAGGATCATTTCACTTCTTACAACTACTCGAGAAATGAGTTTTTATAGCCAGAAGTTAAATTTTCTAATACAACAATGTCCATGATAGCCTTCATTGTTATCCTGAATTATAACGAGGCCAAAGTGGGTGGAGCCTCATGAAGTCATCATTCTGACGATAATTATTGGTGAGGGTTTAAAGCCAAAATTCGGTACCGTCCTTTTTTTTTTTTTAGTAAATAGGTAGATAGCCGATAAATAAAAATTGCTTGACATTGGATACAGCAGTTATCAAAATCTAGCCGATAAATAAAAATTGCTTGACATTGGATACAGCAGTTATCAAATCAAGCTTGTCTACTATATCTTTGAAAATTACCAACTATTCCCTACATCTTGTCAATCTGATTGTGACCTATAAAGTAGATTATAATTTCTTAGGACACTTATTTTGGGAGTTAGACTAATAATCGAAGTGTTTTTGTATTTATTAACATATTTTGTTGATTTGTTCATTATGAAAATTATCAGTGGAGAGGATTCAGAGTTCGTAAAGGTGTACTGCTTTGCTTGTGTTTAAATTTTTGTCATTGTTGCCAGAGGTATAGCCTTCGTTACGTATAGCCAATCATCCATCGAGAAAGAGGGAAGAAATGCTGTCATAAGTTACGTAACGAGTGCGTTCGAAACCCTATCTCTGAGTAAGTTGGCCAGTCTTCAAAAAAAGTAACTTTTACATTATAAGTACCAAATTTATTCAACCTACGTGATGCAGAATACAGTCAAAATTTATGTGTAGATATAATGTGTATTCTGAATAAGCGTTATATCTATGAAATGCATAGGTAAAAAGTTATTGCCAAAAAACCGTGTTACAGAAGCCCTGAATCTCATAGTAGTATATAATACTTGGGGCAAAGTAAAACCCGAGACGAAACAATACCAGTTGATCAACAAACTGTTCAGATCACAATAATTTATCATTCAAATTTCATTCTATGTACAGTTGCATGCATATAAAAATGCACTTTATGGTGACACCAAAGTTAAATCTACGTCCGTAAAATAAAAAATAACCTTCAATACTGGTCCAAGCTAGAACTTGAAGCATGGACCACAGAAGCTATAGGACTATGCTACGGATTCTCAACATATTTGATCTTACTGGCCTTGTTTTATGCACACATTCATAGTTTGTCAAAATTATTTGTCACTGTAACATTTGCTTACTAATTCTTTTTTTTATTTAAACCTTTATTTATTCATTCTAAGTATCGTTCCAATGCCCAACAATGAAAAAATATGTACTATGTCTATATCAAGGTTAGCCTTTTAGTATGTCGTATGTATAAGTCACCAACACACTAAGGATGACGGGAACTGAACCGAACGGCACCAGTCACTGAGCTGTTGTAATTATTTGCATGCAAAAGAAAAAAAAATATTTAGAAATGCAGAATATTTCTTAGGAAAAGCCAAAATCTCAATGTCATCATTCCATGCAATGAATTTAATTTCTCCGTCTTCCACTTCTTGGCAATATAACACTGGAGCGACTGTAACATTCACCTCCCCAGACAGTCTCACTGAAAAAATATAATACACGCCATCTCGAATACTAACTTACACGTGCAATTTTCACACAAGAAATTATTGAAGTATCTTTCATTCGTACTCGCATAGCCAGGTGTCTTTTTATTTATCCAAAATTTTAAAAAAAAATCCATATTTGAAGCCCACCGCTCGTTTATGTTGATACGAGTTGGCCTTTTGTTACAACCTCGACATTGGCGTATTTGCCTTGATATCAGAGTTGCCAGACGTCCCGTTTTCCCGGGACATGTCCCAAATTTGATCATTTTGTGCCTTGTCCCGCACTGACCCTTCTGGGACACCCTTATTTTCCGATTTAATTTTTACTCTCCGTTGAGCATGTCTTCATTCATCATGATCATTCATGAATATCCTGTGGACTGAAGAACGAAACCAGTTGGATGTGTCTCGGTAGAAGCTCTCTTCCAATTGGAACCTTAATGCAGTTGCCCAACTCAAATTTTCAAATGTCGCTACGCTTCCCTGCCCATAAAACTTCGCTAGAATATCGCTAATTCTTCATCAAATGTCGCTAGACAAGATGATCTCTCCCTCCCCTTCCCATCTTTTTTTCTCTTTATTATAGACAACTACAGCCTACAATAATCACAAAATTAAATATCAGGTGCTCTATCTCAACCTATTAATATACTAACTTTTTTTTTTACGTCTTTGAAATTCACTGTACTGGCATAGAGATGTGATACTGTTATATTGAAAATATAACGTGAACAATTATTATTTTCCGAAGAAAGCATTTCATTATATATGATATTTATGTGTGTTAAGTGCACCTTATATATGAAGTTGGAACTCTTATACTGTGTTATATATGAAGAATGCTGCATTAATAAGAATAAAAATCTTAATGAAGCATTGATTAATTTAAGAAGATTACGGACTGTCTAACTTTTACTATATGAACACACTTACCGATTACTCAGGTTATCACTGCATCCCATATAGTCTTCCTCCTCAGTCATCAATTGCACTAAGAGGCAGACTGCTTGAAGCTTTTGATGTGGTTGCTTGATCCAAAGCGCTGTTTGTCTCCAGTGTACCGATTTTTCTAAGAATATCATTTGGTAAAGTGTATTTTGAACAACAGGTATTATACCTTTTTAACCCATACTTTATGACAAGAATTGCTTTGAGTGTTAACAGTTTCATTTTATTTCGCAACTTTGACTTCACCAAATTCATATTGCTAAATGTGCGCTCTACGTCAGCGTTAAGAGTGTGATAAAGATAATGCAGAGAGCCATTTCGGACAGATCCTGGTATGGATTTTCACCTGACGCATCTTTGTAGTGGGCTACTTCTGACCAGAAATATAGTGTACTTGATGTTTCTGTCTAAACCACATGATGAAGTTTCTGCCACTGCAAATCTATTTGAGTAAGGGAGCTTGCATCATCTGTAAATAATTTTGCCACCTCAATCATCGGATTTATTGGGCTTCAAGCATTCATCAACACTCAAAAGTGAGGCCGATTACAATACGCGAATATTGTCAGGTAGGCGTTGACTGAGCTGCTTTACCAATTCAACAACAAACTTTGTGCATCTCTCTCGTATATAACTTTCATCCGTAGAGGAAAATTTGCCCTCAGCCAACTCCTTTTCAAACCCAAAACCCAAGTAAGGTCTTGGATCCAAATGTTCTTCAATCAATTTGGAATGCATAACTTTCTTTCCTGGGATTAATATCTTTGCTTCCAATGAATCAATCAATAAAACAAAGGTCTCTCAGCAATTTTGTTGGGTCCTTCATTTCTGCTTCAAAATTCTTATTGACAGCTTGTACCTCGCCAAGTATCGGTTTGATAAAAAGAAGAATTGCATAATTCTGTTTTTGTCATTAAACATTGAGTATAAGAGCTCTGCTGTGTAACATCGTTCTTCTAATCTTGCTAATTGGAAATGTGTTTTAATCTTGGTCCATTGTTTCAGGATTCTCACCACAGCACGCTTGATAGATAACCATCTAGTCTGGCTCAACTGCACTAATTTCAGAGGTGGTAAACCATCATTGATGGTTTCAAACAATAGTTTGTATTTCTCCTGGCATACAGATGACTGGGAAAACCAGTTATATGTCTCTTTAATCATGAACTCTAAGTTCCGTGGCAATGTTTCACGAGCAGCATGTGAAACAGCTAATTGAATTGAGTGACATAGGCATCTAATTAGCTGCAGGTGGGGTATTTTCAGTCTTGCAAATACTCCATTATTAATACCTGTCATTAACGATGCCAGCAGATTCTGCATTTCTAAGCCATTGTTATGGATAGTGACATTTTGATTGCTTCACATATTGACTCTGCATTACATTCTTTTAGTTCATCTAAATCGAAAAATGTAACAATACGCTTCAGTGAACTAGAGTAATACCCAATGATAATTCCCAGCATCTTTGAGGTAGATCGTCATTACTTTCATCAATTATCAGACTAAATTTTATCTTTCCAATTGTCAGCTTGCAAGTCTTCCATGAAGTGCGGTGCAAGAACATTGCAATATACCCATGCACTTCAATCTTTTTAATTGCAATTCACTAACATACTGTCAATGAAGCATATTTTGCACACCTCAGTTAAGTGATCCACCACACGAATAGAGCAATGTTCAGCTACAAACATGGATAGAGTTACTTCAACTTTCTTTAATTCACCAACTTTTTTAAATGGTAGGACAGCTTGCCTCTGTGTGCTGAATGGTTACTCAGCTTTTGTGTGTTTGTTGGTGTTCCTGTTTCTCTAAGTCACAAATTTTAGCCGAAACAGTACACTTACAATGTTTGCAAAAACCCTTTTTACTATCACCTAGGGCCTCAAGCAGCCAGTTTTCAAACCTATCATCCTTGAGCCACTCCTTCCGGAAACGTTGCGTATACTGCGGCTTGCCCATTTCAGCTGCTCATTAAAATCACTGGAAAGAAGCGATAGATTGCACGAACTCTGGCTCTCGTCAATCTAGTATTGGCAGGTTAACTGAGTGACGACGAACGGCACAAGAATTGCTTACCAAATAGACAGGTATTTGACAAGTTCAAAACGTAACTGTTCTGTGAGAACAGTTACATTTTGAACTAAGATTCGTGTGTGTGATTAAATCTATGAAATTTTGATATTTATTTTTATCAAAACATCTAACAAATACAAAACTCTCTAGTATTGTCACTGGATACAGGCAGTCCCTGGGTTATGACGGTGTTGGCTTACGACGTTCCGAGGTTACGACGCTTGTCAACAGACGTTATTTCCAGGGTTACGACACATGTTCCAGGGTTATGATGCATATTCTAGGATTACGACGCATGTTCCAGGGTTACGACACCTACAACGCTCATCTGGGAGATGAAATATGACACCAAAAATGCAAAATAATCAATATTTGAAGGTTTTTTTGATTGGAAAATGCCATAAGAATGCAGTTTACATAGTTTTCAATGCACCAAAGCATTAAAAGTAAGGTTTTCTAGGATTTTTGACGATGTTCAGGCTTACGACGCGTCTCAAGAACGGAACCCCCGTCGTAACCCGGGGACCGCCTGTATTTCTAAATATCTCTAGATTTTTGCTATGTTGCTAACTGCTGAAAAAAGTTGCTAGTTAGAAACTAATATCTCTAGATCTAGCGACAAAGTCGCTAAATTGGCAACATTGCCTTAATGTTCAATGTCAAGACTTGTATAGCCAGTGCTAGAAAATAAGGACCTATTAATAAAAAAGAAATATCACCAGAGAAATATAAATAAAGATTTATATAAATTCAATTTCAGTGCATATAAATTTAGTTTTGTTAAACTCTTAGGCTCCAAATGAAAAGAAAGTCAATTTGGTGTCTGTATTGTTTGTACCGATGATTAATTTTCCAAATTATTCTCCTTTTGTGCAGTTTCGTTATTGCTTGCGTTGAGTATTAATTTTAAAATGGTTTTCCTTTTGTTTGCTTTACACTCCACTAAAATTCTTGCTTTATATGTTTTTCCCTTCTGTGATAATTGTCACTACTTTGTTTTATAGTACATGGGTCTGGATGTGTACACTGTAGTTATAAATTTATATATATGGTGAGAAATTTTAAGTGTCCCTGATTACTAATCTTTTAATCTGGCAACTCTAATATATCATCAATACAAATCGGCATTTTTATGATCTAACTAAGGTGTGAATTTGCTTTTTTTGTGTAGCTATAGCATTCAAATTTATTACAGGAAAAATAATTTGCATATAGTCATAGTAAAGTCACTGGTTATGCATCTGCCACATCTAATATAAAACCTCCATTGGTGAGCAGCCAGATGGAATGAAATGCCGTTGTTCCTGACCCGGGCAATTCAAAATATCAAATCTAAGTTACTTTAGAATGGCGATAGTCACTATCAGGCATACTCAAAAGTTTGTATATAAAATTTTGGGATTTAGTCTTTTGTATGAAGTTAAAAAAAACGGGGGGAGAGGAAATTCTTAAGCACAAACATATGACGCCATGGGAAGGAACTAGTTCGTAGCGCAGATGTTTGAGGTGTTGAGGGCCTTGCGCTACAAAAACAATCTAAATTTCAATGTTGGCAATATATAGTTTCATGTCTTGCAATTTAGGCCTTCCTAACTGCTCCTATGGAAACTATATGACTTAAGGATAAATAAAACAAGGCCCTGGTTTAGCCTAATAAAATGTTATGTTAAAGGCCTAAGCTATGAACCAACGGTAATCACTAAAAGTACCAGGGGGTATTTAACGTTGTAATACTACAAAATTTGGATAAGAAAATAGTGTTAAATTCAAGTTAGCGTTTACAGTTGCAATATATTACGTAAGGTACTATTTCAATTTAGTCCTCCTAACATCTGGAGAAATATAGGACTTAGACTTAGACGTATAGAAAAAAGGCCTAGCCTAACCTAGGAAAGGTACAAGCTTAGGCTACAGCCAACGATGGAGCCACCATCGATATATAATACAAATACCTAGTCCTGTAGACACTTGGCGTTCTGGAAATATGACATTTAGTTCACATCTGGAAAATGAATCTGAGGAACGTCGATAATGACGCCAAATTAAAAACCACTAAATTTTCAATCACTCGACAACACAGAACACAATCACAGAAACAAACATTGACCGACATTTGGAAACGATAAACAACCCGCTAATCGGAGCCGCGTTTGTGTCATAAGGCCGAAATTATCGGAACAAACCTCTCGGGGGTAAATACACACGAGTAGCCTGAGTGGAACGACAGGACAGGTCCACCCCAACCCCAACCGTCCCGCCCAAACTATCCATCGGCCCTTCATCATCATCAGTAGTTCACCATTTAATTGCTTATTATAAACTTTAACCTTATTATAAGAAAGTCTAATTAAAGTGAATTAATTTTTTTACATTTATACAAAGACAATAAACAAAAATTATACACTATAAATTATAAATATTTGTTTATTACTTTACATAATTACAGGTTTTTAACTTCTCTCGATATGGAACTAAACAGTTTGAACACCCCTGGTCCAGTTATTATCAACCTGTTACACCAGCAAGAGACCCCAGGATCGATCTCAGAGGGGGAAAAGATTTAATTAGGCCGTATCCCGAAAAATCAATTAAGCCTATAGTGAATTATGCACCTGATAGTAACATGAATGTGCTTTTGCTTGGTTAGCTGACAGGAAGGATTCTCTCTCTCTCTCTCTGAATATTAAAATTTTATATCACTACATCGCTTAAGTTATTTTCAACGTAAAATATTAAATAGAAATATATATATTTCTTATTTATACTTAATGTCATATATATATATATATATATATATATATATATATATATATATATATAATATATATATATATATATATATATATATATAGATATATATATATATATATATATATATATATATATATATATATATATATATATATATATATATATATATATTATATATATATATATATATATATATATATATATATATTAAAAGTGAGTGGGTTCTCGTTATTGACAACAAAATCAATAACCCGCCTCAGTGGGGGCAGGGGTAGCATGCCAAAGTACGTCAATATAGATCAGATTCCTTTGAAGGATCTTACTTAGAATCTTTTACGACAAAATGGCGTCATCTTCGGAGGTCTGTTGGAAATGAAGAATAAAAAGTCTATAAAAATTGTTTTTTTAATTCATAATTTTATTTCCAAAAAGTATTTTACAGTAAATTAAGGCTTTTGTTTGGAAACATCAGTTACATACTTAGGTAAGAGTTCAGATCTCTCTCTCTCTCTCTCTCTCGTGATGTTGGGGGCGAGTCCATAGGTCCACACCAGACCACTTCTTCCCTTACCACATTACCTTAGTGGGTAATGGATGTAAGTAAAAAAAAAAAAAAGTGGGTTGTCGCTGGGGGCCGAAGGAACGCTGTAAAATATATCAATGCCTACAGTGCACCAAGTGAGGAGCACTGGCGGCACTATCACCCTAAGGGAAATATGCTGTAGAATGGGTAGCAGAATCCAAGGCCTTATATGATGATGGTGTTTATGACACAAAGCGTCTTTTTCATGAAATGTTATTGTCTCTCATAAACAAAATTCATCTGACTTTTAAAGCAAATCACAGACCCATTTTATATTTACTTTGAAAGGATTTTGTATCTTTTTTTTTATGATTCTTTTGTTTTTACTCTTTTATGTGAGTTGTATCTCTCCTTTAGTGTTATGCTGAGTTACTAAAGAGAATAAAATGGTTTATCTTTACACCTGTTTGGATGAAGGTCACATAAAGAGTCCATCACTGAACTTAAAGTTGATGAAACAAGCAAAGTTATGAACTGTTACAAAAGATTGTGACTGTCACATAACGTAAGTATATCTGTATTTGCCTGTATTTCATTAAAATACACGTAAAACTAAAAAATAAATAAAAAACCATTCCATAATAATAGTGGGAAAATATATGAGGATGACTTTGGAACGGAATATGAAATTAAAGCCAAAGGCCAAGAGTTGGGACCTATGAGGTCATTCAATGCTGAAAGGGAAATTGAGAGTAGAAAAGGTCGAAAGGCGTAACAGGAGGGAAACCTTTTGCAGTTGAAGCATTATGAAACGATTGTCAGGAGAGGCTAAATTAAGGAAAGTCAAATTGAAGAAAGGTAATATGAATGGAGATGCAGTAAAAGAATAAAAGGAGTTGCAACTATAATAGGGGCCGAAGGGACGCTGCAAAGTACCTTAAGTAATGCCTACAGTGCACCGCGTGATATGCACTGACGGCACTTGCCCCTTACGGAGCGATGATGATGTTGGTCACCATAGAATAGCCATAAAGAGAAACTTCCTCTCCACAAGCGTAACTGAACGGGAAACCTTGAAATATTAGAAAGTTGACATCAATAAAAACATGACATTAGATGCAATTCTAGTATTAGTCTCTACAGAACAAAATGCTTCTTAATAGCGATACCAGTAACAGACGCAGATAAAAGAGAAATGCGTCAATTTCTATTAAAATTCGGACTAGACTTTCCTGAACTCGCATCAGACTTGGCTGTCAATTGAGAATGGCAATGGGTCACAATGCGTCCCACAATTAGGAACACGAGATTCAACTTGAATTGTTTCATTCTCTGGACATCATAAACCTTCTCCCTTCTATGGCTGTTCAGTTCATTCATGACTTATCAAATTGTTTACAAGGGGTAACGTGAAATTTCAGCGATGACGCTCAAACTGCTAGAAATGATAATGCAGGTCCTTTCTAACTTCCTAAGAAGAACATCACAACGATTAAATAGTACAGAGAGAGAGAGTAATACGTAACCAACAAAGACAATTTATCTGCAACAAAAAAAAGTCAACAAAGTGGAGAATGACTCCTTTGGCAAACACTGAGTAATGTAAGAAGCAACGGTTTAGACGTTCAATGTAGTGTTGACTGGTGTCCAAAATGTTTGTGACATGTGTAGTAAAAGAAGGAATTTTCGTCTTGTATTAAGCATGTTTGTGACATGTATGCAATAACAATATGTCATCAACTTGCTTTCAACATGTTTTGGACGTGTGCAATAATAGCAAGTGGTCGATTTGTAGTCAACATTTTTGTAACGTGTGCAATGGGAAAAATTGTTAGAATTGTAATAAACATGTTTGAAACATATGCATGATAAGTTGCTAACATGCACATAATATGCTGAATTTCATTTTGGACGTTCCCCAAGCCTCAAAATCAACCCCAAAACATCAGAAGCAAAATTAGAGAGGATAAATGGAGGAGCGATCTGCAATCGACCTGACATAGCGACGGCCATTAGGGTGTTGACAACATGTCCCATCAACCCTGACGCTTCTTCCTCTGTCGGTCCTTTGTGGCCGAAGGGAATCCGATGTCCTCAGACAAATCTCAGGTCACTTCTACTTCGTGTGTCGACCTCCTCCTTGTCATTCTGGTTGAAGGAATGCGTCTACCATCATTCCATTCGGTTTCCTTTGTGAAATGGTGTATGTCAGTCGTTTTTCAACTTAAATAAATTAATAAATGGGTAAGTTATACGTTTATAACACTTTACAACAGCTACTTATTCTTACAGGCTGGAAAATTTCATGGGTTAAAATTTTGGAAATAATCGAGTCATGAAACTGGAAGTAAAAATAACTATTGTTATAAAAATGCAGAGAAATAACAACTCATTATGGCAAAGTTAAAACCATTAAACGAGAAGCATTTAAACTGATATAAAGAACAAAATCATGATAAGTCTTCGGTAGTTTAAATAAAATGAAGTTTTGCCATCGTCAAAGTTTACATCAAACAACTTGACTGGTGATTTTAACTTTTGTAACTTTGAACGTAGGACCATAACATTGAGAATTCCTCTCTCTCTAACTTGGAGAATTCATATCCCACCCCGCCCCCCACCCCTCTCTCTCTCTCTCCTCCTGAAACTATAGACTTTAATGGGGCCCTGATCAAATAACACCCCAGAATATGGTGTTACTATTTTTTCACCATTTTAACATTCTTGTTAAATTCTTCATAACTTTCGGTCTATCCTGCCATTAACCTGTCAACATCGCAGCCACTTCCCCTGACCTTCCAATTAAGCCCAGACTCAAATTGGACATAATTTTCTTACTGAAAGTTCCACAATTTTCCTCCGGAGATCTTCACTCGAAGACAACTCTCTCTCAATCATTTTCAGTCGATGTCCCTTTCTCCAACAATGGCTTCAGAAGGATTCTCATTTCGCGGTTAGGTCGTCTCTGGTCCGGAAGGAATCATCCTAACAGGATTTTTATTCCTTGTGGAACTCAGTCTATAAGTTACTTTACCGGTTGAAAAACTCCCAGATTTCTTTGTGATTTTTCACTAAACATTTTTAAGCAAAATGTACAGCATTACTATTTACAAAAGACAACGCCATATATTGCGGTGATGTACATTGTACGTTTATGTCCGGAACAGTTACTACTCAGAAGTTTTTACCCTCTGTAAAACTTCCATTTATTTATTTATTTTTGTGAAGCCTTTGTAGCCGGTTCCAAACAAAATTAACAGCAACACATTTTCAAAAGACAACACAATATATTGTGTTGATGTCAAGTGTCAATTAACCTCCGACAGAGCTTCTACTCAAAAGGTAATTCAGCCTCTTCTTTTCTGTAGTTTTGTGAAGTCTGAGTACTACTCCATTACAGACAAAATTAACATAAATACTATTTAAAAAAACATAATATTATTGTGTTGTTGTAAATTGTAAATGAACGTCCAACACAGCATTAATCTCATAGAACACTTTCATCTAACGTGAAAAAAAAAGATTAAAATGAAGATTGATCAGCTATCTAATTCAACTTGTTCTTGCTCACTCTATTTTATAAATTACGCAAGCGCGCGCACACACACAGACACACACACACACCAGAAGTTGAATTATAATCGTGAAAGAAATATGTAACCATTTGGAGAACAGACGCGATTAGCCAGAGTTGTTCAAATGAACAATCTATTTGTAAAAGGTAATTTCTTTACAAGACTAATTTCTACACAACACTTTTCTTAAAACCAATAAACTGAACAGAAAGTGATGCTCACTGGATTCGTAATAATAAAAAAAATATGTTTGTCTTAGTAAACCATAGCTCTCCCTCAGGGAAGATTTATCATGTCTATTCATAAAGAACATTTAGCGAAAATGTCAAAGTTTCTGAATTAAAAAATATGTTAGGATATACAATTCCTGTGTCCACATTTCTGGCAAACTGTAGGCATTCCTTACGGTTATTTGCAACGTCCCTTCGACCTCCAAAATGGACCTGATTATTATTATTATTATTTTTCTTTTTACTTGACCTCCATTCTCGTCTCCTCTCTTCCATCTTGCTGTCCAACGCCTCTAACTTTCCGTTCGTTATGCAACTGTAGGGTTTTCTGCCAATTCCACTTTGAGATCCTTGTTCATCGTCTCCTTTATTTTCTGGATCTCCTCATCTTGCTGTCCAACTACTAGAACTCAATCATTTCACTGTCTCAAGTCCTGAATGGCCTCATGTGCCCCAGTGCTGGGCTTGACAGCCTGAATTTCATAAGCAAATCAATCTTTAGGTTCCTCCTAACTATTTCTGGAGAGTATCAATAACAGGACCCACTCGATGCTAACAATTTTAAATCTCCCACAAAGTTCCCAAACTGAAACAAGATGGAATTATTATTATCATTTTTATACAACATACGCAACAATAAATATCCAAAAATAACTAAAATGCCAATGAGAAAAAAAAAGGTGGAAAGAGAGAGAGAGAGAGAGAGAGAGAGAGAGAGAGAGAGAGAGAGAGAGAGAGAGAGAGAGAGAGAGAGCACCATCTCTGGCCAACCCATTCTGAGGACAACCTCAAGGTCGCTCCTCCTCTCCCTTCAAGTGATTCGAAGGGGCCGCATGATGAAATGGGGTTCAGGTGGGGGGGGGGGGGGGTGGGGGGGGGGGGGGTTGACGGGAGAGAGAGAGAGAGGACGGTGAAGGGAGACTCATTTCAGGTCCTGCCAATAACCCCAAAATTGGAATTTTACTTGTGCCTCGAAGGAAAGGTGTTCTCTCTCTCTCTCTCTCACCCCAACCCCCCCAAAAAAACCCCACCCGTGGGGAGAGCAAATCGGCTTGGGAGGAAATCAGCCGCGAGAAAGCGACAACAAGATTCAGTTCGGAAAAAATACGATTTGAATCCCGAGGAGAGAATCTCAGGAGGAGCTTCTCATCCTTCTTTCGGGGATTTAAATCCGAATAGTGGCTGCAGCACTCCACACTAGTGGGACTTGAGCCACAGTACCGTGACCAACGGTACTTTTAGGTCAATCAGTATGATCCGCAGTCAATCTCTCAATCCAAATTCGTTCCAGTCGTCAACTTCTGGAATACCAATCCTCCAAGAACGATTCACTATCAATTCAAGGTCCAGCCATAGTCGTCGTCATCAATATCAATCTTATATCCTTGGTCACAATCTTCCACAATCAAGGTTCGTTCCGGGTCGTCAACAATATCAATCTTACAATCCTCCAAGAACAATCCAATTCCACTTAATAGTCTGCAATCCAATGCAGTACCGGGAGATTGAGGACAATTCCCTCTCTACAGCTTATGTGGGAAGATGTAGATAGAGGAAGGTTAAGGAGGAACTGCAGTTGTCAAAATCAAGACAGAGAATCCAAAAAACATAAATAGTCCAGGCAGCCAAAAACACATTGTCATCACCTCCTGCTGCAGCCAGAATAAAAAAAAGCACTCACTCGAAACGCTCGCTATCGACCAAACTACAAAAACAAACAAAAATAAACAACTACCCCAATTACACTCAGTTGTTTCTATCACAAAATACCGTTCCACCAACCACTGCTTTATCTCTCTCTCTCTCTAACTGAAGAATTTGGCAATACAGGAAATTCAATCCTCCACAATGGAGTTTTGGGAGTTACACTAAATATCAGGATGTGAACAGAATAAGAATATACTGACTTACCTTTGGATGATGTTCTTTAATTATATTCTAAAGGATTTATTGAACTGTATTAGTTAATATTTTTTCCACAATATGAAATTTTTAATGTTACATCTCAACCTCTTACTGTCAACGTGATCTACCACCCATTAAGGATATTGATAATACGTATATGGAAATACATTATTTTTGGTCTTCTGTTTTACCTCTTTATGGAGCAGAGTTGACTCTTGCTGTTCGTGGACTCACGATTATTGCAGCTTTTTTTTGTGTGTTTTAACAATCAAAAGAGGCCGTTCTACGTGTTTTCAGAAGGGGTTGAAGTGTTCAAGGTTTAGCAATCCGCAGAGGGTATGGTACCCATACCCACGAGTGCAGGGGTTCTACTGTACACAAATTTTTCCCTCAAGGAGTGAATGATTCAGTCCTCAAACCTTATACATACGTTTTTCAGAATTTTTCAAATGGACAATTCAATGGGGGCCTTTGAACGCTGAAATGATCAATTATATATCTGCATAATGGAAGTAAATGAGCACATTATTGATTATGAAAATCTATTACCACACAAATACTTATAAACAAAATCATACTGCATAATACAGGATTCCCTTCTTAGTGTGGGAATTTGTTAAGTGATGATTAGTGGACTAAATTTAAGAGAGGTTACACAGCTTCTATACTCAGAATAATCGAGTGCACAGACTTTGGAAAACACAAACACTGCAGCCTAGGCTATCCTGAAAAAATCACTTGCGAGGAATTATTTACACCAACATTGAACGATATTACAATGACTTGATACAATAAACAATAACCAAACCACAAAACCAAGTTGTAGAAACTCAAACCCGGATGACGAAACATTTCACAGCACGATGCAACCTCCTAGCTGAAGATACACAGACGACACTACAAAGAGAGAGAGAGAGAGAGAGAGAGAGAGAGAGAGAGAGAGAGACACTACACGTGTCGAAACCTGACACCCTCCAAAAAGAAGGAAGATGTGGGCGAGACATAATACCACAAAAGATTACCATCAATTAGTTCTCACCTGAGTCTAGCTGCTTCACGAGCGGCTTGTCTCGTAGGACGTGGCTCACTCACATCATTATCCAGTATTGTAGTATGATCTTCAGTGGACTCAGTCACAATGTCATCTGAAGCACTATAGATTTCAAGAGGGATAAGTTTGTCTAAGGTCCTTCTACTAATAGTCTCTTCACAAAGAACACCTACTGACCAGACTGTATTTTCTGAATCTGGGTAAAGTTACAATGCAACCTAAAGGACATTTATGTGGGGACATTGACGTTCAACAAACATAACTTCACCTACTTTCGGCTTCTTGATTTGGGTAGCATCCTTTGCTCCATAGTGACACTCACGAAGACAGGTTAGATGTTCTGTTTGCCATATCTTCTCAAAATGGTTGACTATACTGGATACATAACTAAAGTTTTCATTTAACTGACTACGATCACAGCACTTAGGGTCAGAGAAATCTTCTATCACTAAAGAAGGCAATGCATTAACAATTCTACCAGTCAACAAATGAGATGGAGTTAAAGGCACTATGGGGCCTTCTTCATCAAGATATGTTAAGGGACGGTTGTTTATCCTACACTGTATTTCTCTCAATACAGTTTCAAGTTCATCTCTACCAACAATCTTTCTAAAAAGAACTTTCTTTAAACAAGATTTTACTGGGCTCATTATATGTTCATAAAATCCACCCTGACATGGAGCACGGGGAGCTATAAACTTCCAATGGGCAACGGAGGTGGACCAGGGTACTCAAATCTCCTACCGGCTACTCTTTTACAAACAACACAGTGGCTTAATAAGGTCTTGATAGTTTGTCTGCACTCTGGCATCTTATGCTGTTGTCTAATCAAAGTTAGGGTGTCCTTAACACCACCATGCAAACATCTTACATGTGCATAAGTGATTAATAGCTTAGCAAAATGATTCTTGGTAGGTATCAAAACATTAAACTTGGTACTCTGATCTAGCTCTGAATGATGTAATCTACCATGGGAGCCAAGTAAACCTGAAGATTCCTCATAAAAATAAAAAAAAACTGTTCGCCATCGGAGTCAAGAGGGAGCCTACCTTCTTTCAAATGATTACATACACTAGGATAGTAGGTTTTTGTACAAATTGCATCCAATAAACACTAGGTTTGGGAATAACTAACTGAGACCTTAGTGTTCTAATAAATCTGAAAACATACCTGTTATACTCTGAACAATTTAAACTAAGATGAATATTGTGTAATTTTGTTTGTATGGCATTTTTACGCAAGGAACCAGTGGTTATTCAGCAATGGGACCAACAGCTTTATGTGATTTTCTAACCACGTTGTGAGTGAACTTCTATCAACAGAAATACAATTCTTCCTCTATTATTCTGTATAATCAAATATTGGATCAACCCTAGGCAATTCTGGAGTGATCTTGGAGATAATTTCACATATGAGTACACTAGATTTCTGAACAGGCCCTCCATCAGGATGAGGTAACCATTTAGGACCAGAAAACCAAACCGATGAATTACTGAGCTGCGTAATTGAAATACCTCTCTTGGTTAAGTCAGCTGGATTTGCAGCAGACGCAACATACAGGAACTGAAAGGCGGCCCCGTTGTCACGTAGTTTATTAGCAACTCTATTAAAAACATATGGTATCTTACTATTGTTATTTGCTACCCACTGCAACAACGCTACTTCAGAGTCTGACCAAATCACAACTCTTTCCATATTAAAATCTCTAAAAATATATTTACAAGATAAGTGGCAAACTGGGTGCCTAACTGCAAAGAAGTGAGTTCAAGTTGGGGCAAAGTTCTAGTTTTCAATGGAGCAGCTCTAGCCCTTGAGGCTACTGAATGAGGTTCACACTTATCACTTACATAACAAACAGCGCCATATGCTTTGTCGCTGGCATCTACGAAGGTATGTAGAGTGTATGGCTCATGTAAGACACAAACACTTCTAGGAAATTCAAGAGACAGTAATTGTTCTATCTCTTGTGCTGAATTTTGCCATTTTCTTAAAAAAATGGGGATAAATGAGTGTCCCAACTAACTTGTTCCTTCCATACTAACTGAATTATCATCTTTCCTTTAATTAGTGTGGACGGAGGCAAAGAATTTATCAAAAGCAATTCCCCTACAATTTCCTCCTCCATCATTAGTGATCCACACGGACGCTTCACTAACAGGATGGGGAGGATACTCTCAGCACAAAAAAGTTCAAGGAACTTGGTCTTTAACATTCCGTCAACTACATAGCAATGTATTGGAAGCCATGGCAGTGTTTCTCACACTGAAACGCCTCCGGCCGCCCAAGAACTCACATTTCAAACTAGTTCTGGACAGTGCAGTGGTGGTACACTGCATCAACAGGGGCGGATCCAAGTCAAGCCACTTGAACCACGTCATGATAGCCATCTTCTCTCTGGCAAACAAGAACAAATGGCACCTGTCAGCCACTCACTTGGCAGGGGTCAAGAACGTAGTAGCAGACGCTCTATCTCGCTCCGTTCCGTTGGAATCAGAGTGGGCACTGGACAGGAACTCGTTCAATTGGATCAGTCAACAAGTCCCGGGACTTCAAGTAGGTCTCTTTGCCACTGAGTCAAACCACAAACTCCCGTGTTATGTGGCACCCAACCTCGATCCTCTGGCATATGCTACAGACGCAATGATCCTCGATTGGAACACATGGAAGAAGATTTAACTCTTCCCTCCGGTGAACCTTCTCCTGAAAGTTTTAAACAAACTCAGGACATTCAAGGGCCGAGTGGCTCTAGTAGTCCCCAACTGGCCCAAGAGCAATTGGTTCCCTCTACTTCTAGAGTTGAGACTCCAGCCCCTACGGATTCCCAACCCCAAACTAACCCAGTTAGTGCAAACTCAGACTGTGTCCGCTTCCTCAAGAATTCAGAAAACCCTAACTTTATGGATTTCCTGAAGTTCGCAGCCATGAGGAATGCAGACATTGATCCCCAGAAATATTTCATTCTTGGGAATCAGAATAAAAGGGAGTCTACCCTGCGTCAATATGGACTCGTCTGTTAAGAAACTAGCAGAGTTCCTTAAGGATTCAAACTCTCAAGTCATGACAACGAACCTAGCCATAACTTTCTTTAGATCATTGTTTGAGAAAGGTTTAGCAGCAAGCACTATCACTACAACCAAATCAGCTCTTAAAAAGATCTTCCAGTTTGGTTTCAGCATAGATCTTACGGATTCTTACTTTACCTCCATACCAAAAGCTTGTGCTAGACTGAGACCATCAACGAGACCTAAATCAGTCTCTTGGTTTTTAAATGATGTCCTCAAACTGGCCTCGGACATTAATAATGACTCATGCAAACTATATATCTCTCCTGAGGAAAACCCTATTTTTAACAAGTTTAGCCTCAGGAGCTAGAATCAGAACTGTCAGCCTTATCAAGGGAACCGGGTCACATTGAGTTCCTCCCCTCAGGGGAAGTCCTTCTATCCCAAGATCGCCACTTTCTAGCCAAAAATGAAGATCCACAGGACAGATGGTCCTCGTGGAAAATCCTACCACTACCTCAAGGACATTTCTCTTTGTCCTGTCAAACTCATTAAGAGCTTACCTAGGTAGAACAACTACTGAGATCTTCAGGTCCGTTGTTATTAGGAAGGAGGGTGGTACAATCTCCCTAAAAGGGATCAGGCAACAAATCTTATACTTCATTAAACAGGCCAACCCGGAGTCCTTTCCTCGGGCCCACGATGTTAGGGCAGTGGCCACATCTATTAACTATTTTCAACATATGAATTTTGACGATCTTAAGAAATATACAGGCTAGAAATCTCCGACAGTTTTTTAAAACGGCACTACCTAAAAACCCTTGGAAGCCCTCAAATTTCCAGCAAGTGGCAGCTGGAAACACAGTTTCTCCTGACTCTTTATAAGTTCTTCTAACTTTCTTGTAGCCTTCCCTTCTGCCTGCCCCATTGCACCCTTACTTAGTTTAGTCGCCTCTATTGTAATTTTGTTACCTTGAGTATTGCTGTTATGTTCATCATTCTCGTTTGGGATTCAGTTCTATTGTTTATGTATAAGTCAACTTGATATCCTGTCTTAAGCCTACCTTGTATATATTTTGCTTGTTTGATAGGCTAATTATCATTAAGTTCTAACCATGTTTAAGGGTTCATACTATTAACTATTATTTGTAAGACTGTAATTTAAGTTGATCATTATACTATTAACCTTACAGGTATTTGTTTTTACCTTCTTGCTTTATCTGTACTGTCCCTCAAGCTTGGTGTTTTAGCATTCTCTGGTACTATTTCACAGGGGCGACACAGGTTAAGCCCAGAAAAGGGATTTTTGACGAAGGAAAAAACTATTTCTGGGCAACGACCTGTGTGCCCTGTGAAACCCACCCTGTAGTTAATTGTCCTCACCCAGCTTACCCCAAGCTTGGAGCCTATCTTCAGGAATGACGTCACAGGCGTCGGAGGCGCTCACGGTAGTAGTAGAGGGTACCGGGAGCTGTAGCACGGCTCCTCCGTAGTTGGGGGGTTTTGTCGAAGGAAGGAAGAAGCTAAATGGCAAGGGACCTCTGGTAGTGATTCCACTCGCTCCTTTTCTATACCGACACTTCTATTAGAGGTGAGCGAGCCATTTATCTTGGCATTATATTGTTTCTTTTCTCTCTAGGATGAATAGCAATATTTATACCTAAGAAATAGTATCAAAGAAACCATTTCACAGGGCGACACAGGTCGTTGCCCAGAAATAGATTTTTCCTTCGTCAAAATCCCTTAATTAGTTGACTGAGCTACTTCACTGAAACTATCAAAGTCTCATTTCAAAATTTGCTACATTTCTCAAGCAAAGCTTATAGGCCAAATCTTTATGAATAAATGACCTTTGGGATCCATCATCAAAAAATTATCTTACTTTCAGTAAATTTCCACAATCAGATTTTACTGTAACTTGCCAGGGCTACACTACAATGTATGCTATTACAACCTTCAGCTGCTGTCATGACTTGTGTTGTTGCTGCAGGGTCACCTTTAATCGAGGGGAATTTGCATTCACATAACCAACCGACTTCTCAGGTTTATTTCAATCTTGGGGGGACTGACTAGGCTGAGCGCACACCACCTACTTTAGTTGGTTTAGGGCCTACAATGATACAGAGAAATGAGTGATGCTTGCCCTTTCTACAATTTGGACAGAAACATCATGTTTTCTTGCACAATGCTGACATCTGCTACAATGCTGGCGTACTGAGCTTTTACTACAAAAAATGCAATTATAAACAGCTCCTCATGAATAACTGCCAACTGCTGAAGAACTACTATATTGTGATGAACTCTGACATTGTATGGGGTGCTGTGGAGGATTTACTGTTAGAGGGTTTTGTTGTTCATTCCTTTTATCGTCTTGGTCTAAATAATCTATCAATTTTCTGGAGACCTGACATAAGTTGATCTAACTTAAAGTCCATCATTGCATGCAAATAGAAAAAAAAAAAAAATCTTCCGCTTCCTTGGTACAATAAACAATAACACCAATTACCAAAACCAAACCAAACCACAAAACCAAGTTGTAGAAACTCAAACCCAGACGACGAAACATTTCACAGCGCAATGCAACCTCTTAACAGAAGATACACAGACGACACTACAAAGAGAGAGAAAAAAGAGAAATACAGTACTAAAACACTGAACTTGTCAAAAATCAACAGCCTTTCACAAATCAGGTAAGGATCATTAGGCATAGCCAAACGTTCAATATAGGTTAATATTCAGCTTTCTTATATTTTGATTATGATAAATAAAATTTAGTATGTAAAATTATGATAAATCAAATTTATATTTTGATTATGATAAATAAGATTTAATAAATAGTTTTGTTTTAAAGACATATATGCACAACATACAGGCTTACATCTTTGAGTACTAAAATAAAACTCTTAAGACATCAAAAATTGTAACAGAAACTTAGTCTGTCTGCATCGCACAGTAAGGAAAGTTTATTGGTGGATCTGTTCTGTTTTCAACATTACCTACATTTCTCATGCAGTTTGTCAGGACAGCATAAACATGGGGCTTACAATTACAGTTGTTTAATTCCTGCCTTCTTATTACAGATTAAGGATAGAGGTATAGGCAGTCCCCGGTTATTGGCATTAGTTCCATTCCTGGGGGTTTGTGCCAATAGGCAAAACTGCCATTAACTGGAATCTGGCAATTTATGGTGCCATAAGCACCCTTATGGCTCCGATAAATGAAACTCGGCCCATTGTGGCACCATAAATCACCGATTTTATGGCGCTAGACAAGTGTCATAAACCATTAACCGATAACCGGGACTGCCTGTAAAATAACAACTGTGCAAATTACTGTTCAACACTGTAAGAGATACAGCTCCAAGTTCAAGGCTGCCAATAGATCCTACATTTTGACAAAGGATTTATCCCTAAATGGCTTTGCAAGGCCAATGCTCCTTTGCTTATCATTTCTTAACATAACTTTGTTGTTGACAACAAATATCTCACTCACCTTAAAGTTGGCAAAATTTAATTTAGGTTGTTACTTGACACATTTGAGGCTTGGGTAATGAGTAGTGGCTCTGAAAGTGGATAATAATGAAACAGTTTCAGAAAAGGTGATAATGAAAAATGTACATGATTTGACATATTTTAATGAACATTCTATATATTTTAATATGAAAATTCTTAAGATTAATACAAGCAAAACATGAGACATTAAATTAACATTATCATAACTAAAGAGTGTCAACAAAATACCTATAGTTCTAATACAATATTTGGAATAGAAATTTGCCCATTCTTTCTTCTGCTTCACTTCCTAAACTCCATTCAAGTCGGAGAAGCAGGGCCATATCTCTTTAGGACCTCTCAGCTTCACAGAGGTTTGTGGTCATAAA
>NC_087214.1:40282924-40320001 GCF_015104395.2 Macrobrachium nipponense | reverse complement strand
CAGTCAATTATTTCTTAAATAAAAATAAGTTATCAAAATAAGGGCGAAAATTCTTAAATTACTGTATTTTTTTTCCATTTCTTTTCCTCCAATTTTTTTAGGGGATTTTCATGTTGATTTTTGAAACAAAAAATAGATAGAATAAATAAGGAAAATAAACTAAAAATTATCATGCAAAAATTTATACTATATATATATATATATATATATATATATATGTATATATATATATATATATATATATATAATATATATATATATATATATATATTCTTTCTTTTTTCTTTTTTCTTTTTCTTTTACATTTTATGTTCTATTTCTAGGCGATTTTTTAAATAATTTCTGAAATAAAAAATCAGTTATTTAAAAGAGGGCAAAGCTATCAAAGATGTTGTATTCAAATTGAATTTTTGTAACTGATTTTAATTTAAATACATTGTCTTATTCTAGCCAATTTTATGAATTTTATGATGATTTTAAAACTAATATCATCCATCAAAATTAAGAACAACTCTCAAAATGTTTGTAAAAAAAAAAAAAAAAAAAAAAAAAATTAAAATACTTTTTTTTAAAATTATTTTTGAAATAAAAATCTGTCATCAATTGAGTGCAGAAACTTCCAAAATATTTAATTCTATATAATACTTATACTGTTTTTTGAAATTCATATTTAACCGATTTTTAAGCGATTTTTGAAACAAAAATCAGTCATCAAAAAGATGCAAAAACTTCAAGAAAATTATGTACTAAAATTAAAATATATTCAAAGGATTTTTTTAAACAGAAATATGTCGTTATTTTTCTGTTTCATTTTATTTTTAGGAGGTTTTTATGATGATATTTTTCAACAAGAAAACAGCCAACAACCATTGCATAAGACTCAAAAGTTTTTTGTGCAATAATTGATATATTTCCCTACCGAGTTTTAGGCAATTTTTCCAAATTGGATTTTTGAAATATAAAATCAGTCATGAAAAAGAAGGAAAAAAGTCCCTAAAATATCATATTTATTTATTAACTTTTATTTTGTTTATTAAATTCATTGTCAAATATTTTTTATGCAATTTTTGTTTTTAAAGTGATTTTTGAAACAGAAATTATTCCTCAAAACAAGAAAAAACTTAGTACTTGAATATTGCATCTTAATTGAAATATTTTTTTTTTAGCTTTTTTGGGCGATTTTTCTAATAATTTTTTCACACAACCAACCAACATAAAAAAAACAGTAAAAAAACCTGTAAAGAATACTGTGAAAAAATTGAAACATTTGTTTAAACTTTATTGTTACATTCTTTTTAGGCGATAGTTTAAATAATTAAAATAAAAAAATCATTTATAAAAAGGAAGGCGACACTTGTAAAATCATTGTATTCAAATTAAATTATTTATTAAATTTATTTTGTTTTAAATTCAGTGTCCTATTTTTAGCCAATTTTAGAAATGTTTTGTTAAACAAAACCTAATCATCAAAAAGGAGCCAATAAGCCCAAAGATATTGCATTTAAAATAAATATTTTTTAATGCTTTTTTTCTGTTTCATTTTTTGAACTAATTTTTACATTATTTTTATAATGATTAATTGAAACAGAAAACAAAAGCAGCCCACCAAAAAAAAGAATGTGCTAAAATTTAAATATTTTTCAGGACTTTACATGCTACCATTAATCAATTAGAAAATCGCCTAAAAATTTAGGCGTTTTTCTAACGGATTTTTGAAATAAAAATTAGTCACCACAAAAACAAAGTAGGGCAAAACTCCCAAAAATATTGTTTTCAAACAAATTCTAAAGATTTTTAAACAAAAATATGTCATCAAAAAGATGAAAAATAACAGATTTTGTACTAAAATTAAAATATTTTTAAAAACTTTTTCTGTTATATTTATTTTCATATTTTTATGCGATTTTTAAAAGCCTTTTGAAACACTCATCAGATAGAATTCAAAATAAAAAAAAATATTGTATTTAATATGGAATATTTTCAAAGGTTTTTATCTTTCACTTTCCTTATTTTATTTAGTTGTTTTTTAAATTAATTTTTAACAACAAACAGCCTAAACAAAAGAGGAAAAAACTCAAAAATTAATATAGGTTTTAAAATTTTTATGTTACATTCATTGCCCTATTCTAGGCCAATTTTTAAATAATTTTTGAAATAAAAATTAGTCATCAAAACAGGGTACATTTATTATTAAATATTGTATTCAAATAAATTCTTTTTTAAACCTGCTTTTTAAAACATTTAAAAATGCATAAATTATGACAATGCAACATAAAAAATTTAAACAAATATATTTTAATTTAAATAAACTATTTATGGTAAAATATTGTATTTAAATTGAAATATTTTCAAAGCTGTTTTAGGTTTTTTGTCCTTTTTTAAATTTAAATACACTATTAATGATAAAATATTATATCTAAATTGAAATCATTTTTAAAGCTTTTTAGGTCTCTTATTTTGTCTTTTTTTAAAAGAAAAATCATCCATAAAAAAGAATGGCAACGTATTACTGAACTTGCACTTATCTGCAAAGATACTACATCAACATAACAATCTATAGAATCTGCTAAACTTGGGAGACAACACGCTGGAAAAAAAATAAAAAAAAACACAAAAAAAGAAGAAAAAAAAAAACAAAGGGAAGAAACCATCAGGGTCTTCTCCTGCCCAGCTGGCACGATTTATCCATAGTTTTCTTAAATTCCCGAGAGTGAAATTATTCCTGGAGGAAAAGTCGAGTTAAAAAGGATCCCATGCTTTTCAGCACTTGCCTCTCCATCTCCATTAAAGATGTCAAACTTATACGGCCTCTCAAACTCGCTATTTAGAGAGTTTGGGTCGACAAACTTGGCCCTCTAGCACCCAAGTTTCCACCGGCCCTCGATCGTGCGCTCTCCGTAAGGTGACATAAATTGTTTCAAACGTCTTAAAAAGAGAAGTCACTGGAAACCGGAGTGTCTAGATTTACAACAAAATTGGTAAGATAAAGATTTTTTTTATATTTTGTTTAGGTTAATACGTCATCCACTAGCTATCCTTTATCAAAAGACGCCAGTGTAGAACGAAATGATTAAAGACAGACGAATAAAACTCAATTCTGAACGAACGAACCGTTTGAAACTTTAAACATTTTCCACCGAAGCTTCTCCAAACGTCTCGGTAATAAACAACCGAACCCTTTTGGACCAAAGTTCGAGATGTACGGGACACTGATTCAGAGATTCATAACTTTCTTCTGGTACGAAATAATATTTATCTCTTCCTTCTTCTTTCCTTCCAAACCGAGAATCGTACCTACGAGGTAACTGTAGATCCTGAACTTGAAAAGAGGCCGTTAAACCGAGGGTATGATCTAGAGGGGCCATTCCTCTTCTCATTCTGTCGAGTGGAAATTTCGTTTTTCCTGTCTTGCCTCATATCTACTCACGACAGCCAGAACTTCGATGAGGAGTCGGTGAGAGTCTGAGATGTCGGGTTGCGTCTCGAACGTTTTGTTTGTTTGTATGGTGTTTTTACGTTGCATGGAACCAGTGGTTTTTTCAGCAACGGGACAACGTCTTTTACGTGACTTCCGAACCACGTCGAGAGTGAACTTCTATCACCAGAAATACACAATCTCTCACTCCTCAATGGAATGGCCGAGAATCGAACCCGCGACCACCGAGGTGCCACGGTAATACGATACCCAACCACCGCGCCCTGAGGCGCTCTCGAACGTTTTGGAAGTTTTCAATAAAGGAATTATCATGTTTGACAGCGGTATGGGAACGCTCTCTCTCTCTCTCTCTCTCTCTCTAGGTGGAGCTACAGATGAATAGGCAGAGAGGGAAATATTTCTGACTGATCCTTCATAAACGAGGTCCGAGTCCAGTCTAGCTGCGTTCTTTCCTATGGGGAAAGTTTTCCTTTCCCTTTTCTTCCTTCTACTCTATTTTTTCACCTTGATTATAAATCTCTTAGATAATCAAAACGATTTCCTTCGATTTTTGGTCAAAGGCTAACAAAAAGACATATAAGTTGTTCTTTTAACTGAAGTCTCTCTCCTCTCAGAGATCCTTTCGATGAAAGGAACAACCTTCATTTGTTTTCGTTTACTCAGGGAGTAAGCCCACAACTACTTTGTTGCTGCTTTTGTTCTTGTCGTTGTTGTTCTTGTTGTTGTTTGGAGGGGAGGATATCCCAATGGAAAAGCCGAAAAATGCCTGAAAAGGTGTTTATTCGTTAAGAAGTTAAAGATAACAGGAACTTTTATGATAATATATTTATGATTTATTTATTAGAATGAAAATGTAAAAATAAATAATGTACACATTAAACAGTACAGGTCAATTATTTTCTAATGAATAACTAACAATTTTTTTAAGGTTTTCGTGTAGAAACAACACTATTTTGCCCGTAGATTTTAGCAGCGTCCCGTCACGCCTTGTTCTTTTTGCTGTGGGAGTCTACAGTGTCCCCTTCTTCACCTGTCGCAACACCTGACCTCCAGAATCCACAGGTGTTTAGCTGGGATCTCTTGTGCAAAAACAAACAAACACACCTCAGGTTGCGAAGGAGTTTGTGGGGGTATTCTGTACGATAGAGTTAAATAAACACTTGGTAAATTTATACGATGACCTTGTAAACAAAGAAGCCACAAACACGGAGGCTTTGCAGGACAAATCTTGTAAACAAAAGATACCTAGGTCGTTTTCCCCTATAGAATCACCAATGCATAATTACGACTCATTGTTTTTTATTGTTACGTAGGAATTTTTTTCTCGTTCTGTGCATCACTGAAGGTCCCTGTTGGGTGGTATGTGCTGTCAGTGCAACTCGCGTGGTTTCACTGTAGGCATTACTGAAGGATTTTTGAAAATCCATACGGCCCCTAATTGCACCCACTGTTTAGCCATTTACTTTAGCTCTGTTCTTCCTTCCTTTCTTCAATTTTGCTCTCCAGCCTTTCTAACTGTTACTAATTAGTGCAACTTCTGGGTTTCCTCCCAGTTTCCACCCCTGTAGATCCTTGGTACTTCCATATCCTGTAGCTCCTGGATCCCTGTATCTTGCTGTCCAACCCACTCCAACTCCCAATTTTCACCGTTACAAGCGCTGAATACCTGGCAGGACCCCAGTGCTTGACTTGACAGCCTGGATCTTGTGCATCAACTCAATCACTGAAGGTCCCACAGAGAAAGTGTTGAATTATTCCCACGACAAACGGCTCTAAGGTCCGCACTGGCCCACCTTTCATTTCAGCCATTCAGCGCTTATGAAGACACTGGCAAGAGGGAGTTGGCTGGACAGCAATACTGAAGAGCAAAGGGGCAATGGAGGTCAAGTAAAAGGCTAAAAGTGGGAGCAGCGAGAGGCCGGAAGGACGTTGCAAAAGAACAATTATTAACGCCTACAGCGCGCCAAGCGAGGTGCACTGACGGCACTAAACCTGCTAAGGCGAACGTGCCACTGTTGATAAAGGATGCCAGCTCAATTAAATTTGATATACTATATTTCCTACATTTTAATTTCTCTCTCTCAAAAAAAAAAACATCCTTTATACAATGAAACTAGATTTTTTTTTTTTTTTTTTTTTTTTTGAGGATGGGGGAAGGTGACTGGTACCTGGCACTTCTATCTTATCATTCTCTGTCCACGTCACTTTTTCTTATTATCATTCAGATTTTCGTCTTGTTTCGTTCCTCACTTCACGAAAGTTGAAGTTTTCCCGGCAAAAATTTTTTTCTCCCATTCTTTAACCACGTCTTGTTCCACTGCCCCCCCCAAATTCAAAAATTCTTTTTTCCCCCCCCCCCGTTTTTTACTGCAAATTCCCCCCCCCCTTTTTTTAAACTGCAAATTCTCCCCCCCCCCCCCTTTTTTTACTGCAAATTCTTCCCCCCCCTTTTTTTTACTGCAAATTCTTCCCCCCCCCCTTTTTTTTGTTTTTTTTTACTGCAAACCCCCTTCTCCCCCCCCCCTTTTTTTTACTGCAATTCTTCCCCCCCCTTTTTTTTACTGCAAATTCTTCCCCCCCCTTTTTTTTTACTGCAAATTCTTCCCCCCCCCTACCCCCCCTTTTTTTTACTGCAAATTCTTCCCCCCCCCCCCCCCCCTTTTTTTTACTGCAAAATCTTCCCCCCCCCCCTTTTTTTACTGCAAATTCTTCCCCCCCCCCTTTTTTTTACTGCAAATTCTTCCCCCCCTTTTTTTTTTTACTGCAAATTCTTCCCCCCCTTTTTTTTACTGCCAAATTGCTAAATCTGCCCCCCCCCCTTTTTTTTTTTAAAAGTAGGGTTTCATTTATATGTTTATTTTCTGGAAGGTTTTTGTGTTATTGCCTCTTTGTTTATTCTTGGGAAATGAAAAGGGGTTGAATATATTGACGAGAGAGAGAGAGAGAGAGAGAGGAGAGAGAGAGAGAGAGAGAGAGAGAGGATGATATGACTGCAAGTTTTTCTGAAACCGTCGAGATGCTTAATCAAACATTCCAGCTGCAAAGTTTGAAAAGAGAAAAACTTGTTATATTTGACTTTCTGAGAATTTACAAAATGTTCGGAAGACTTTCTGGAGGAAAATTAGCACTTTGTATATTGTCAAGGTTTCTCAGAGTGTAATTATTAGGAAAGAAACAAATGAACGAAATAATAAATACATAGATGAAAATGTAAGTAAATTATTGAAATAAAAGGAAAATTGCTTTCAATGAAGTCATGCAGTGCATCTTCGCTGGAACTTGGGAGACGGTTCTTCCACAGTCATCCGATACCTGTCAGATTCAGGTATATTTATGGGAAGTGGAACAGACCATTCCATCCCCATCGTAGGCAAGTGGCTAATCGCTTCTAAATCTTTTTAGGCCAACATAATATAGATCAAAGGGTCCAAATTGAAAGCTACAAAAAAAACTTAAAGAATAACGTCCCACTTTGCGTTAAAACCAACCTTGCTACACGGCAGCAGAGAATCGACAATGAACACGGTGTTTCTTCAGTTATCGAAACAATAAACACTGTATTCTAGAAACAATGAACAAAATGTGCTTGGTTTATCGAAGCAGTGAACAAGGTGTTCTCCAGAAAAAAAAGAAAAAAAAAAAAACACGACCTCCAGTTCTCGAAACGATGAACACTGCTCTTCAGTTCTCCAGATACTCAGCATTTTGCCAAAACCCCCGAAAGTAAAGCCCCCAAAGGCCCACCCTTTGCACAATATCTCTCGTCCGACACAAATCGGCATTCCTAAGCAAGCTTTTCCCCCCACAAGAGTGCTGTGTCAATGTATGCAACTGATGGCCGGCGTGGCTGTATAAAATACATCTCGTGTATCGCCAAAGTATGTTTTGATCTTCGCTGCGTCACAAACAATCACAAGATACGCTCATGGTAATGTATGTTTTCGTATGTTTGCTTCATTTTAAAGAGGTCCCTTCTCACGAGGCGAAGTCTCGGCGGAAAAATAAATATATACTCATACATTATGTTCGTTTATGTTCCGTAATTGCTCTATGAAATTTACCTGAGGAAATTAAGCGAGATTCTGAAACTTTCCGAAACTTAGAAAAACCATTAGGCAAAAATGAAGAACAAAAACCTCAGAAAAAGCCTCAAAAATCAAAAGGGAAATGACTCATTATTTTGACGAAGACCCAGCATAAAGCTTCAGCCCACGAGTATCACATAGAAATAGGAGGAAGAAGAAGAAGAAGAAGAAGAAGAAGAAGACAAAAGATCGTAAACAATGGAACGAAGACACAACGAAGCATCTTTCCATTCATTAATGTTCCGGTCCTCAATCTAATTTGGGGACCTGACCTCTACCCCAAAATAAATCATGAAAAGTTTTAAATGCTGTTGAAAGCTAACTTGAGGTGACATGTTGATAGATTCAATGAATGAAGTCAATACTGAAATGCAACGGATGCAATCATACCTTGAGATTAGTAAGATAATTTAGAATAATGGTAAAAGTACAGTGAACGAACCATTACTTTCTCTCTCTTGTTTACTGAAATGTCCATTTACAGTTGACTCTCTCTCTCTCTCTCTCTCTCTCTCTCTCTCTCTCTCTCTCTCTCTCTCTCTTGCTTCATTCGAGTGAGCTTGGTTCATTCCCTTCCCAATTCGTTCCGGACTATTTCACTTTCCCTGATTAATTTTTTTCTACTATTTCCTTCTTCCCTTGAGCAAGAAACCATAAAGAGGGGAGAGAAGAGAGGGACGAGAGAGAGAGAGAGATGGAGAGAGAGGAGAGAGAGAGCAGATGGAGAGAGAGACGAGAGAGAGAGAGACTGAACTTGGATGCCTTGACCAGATAATGATGAAACTTCTAAGGACTGATTGACAAAGTTTCTAAGCACTGATTTTATGACCTGTCTAAGGACTGATTGACGAAGTTTCTAAGTACTATTTCATGAAGTTTCTAAGCACTGATTGATTAACTTTCTAAACACTGATTGATGAAGTTTTTAAGCACTAAATGACATTTCTTAATGAAGTTCCTAAGCACAGACATGCATTTTCTGAGCAGAGATCTATGAAGTTCCTCAGGAAGAAAGGAGACGAAATGGATGACATAAATGACAGGAGAGAGAGAGAGAGAGAGAGAGAGAGAGAGAGAGAGAGAGAGAGAGAGAGAGAGAGAGAGAGAACAGTGACAAGCTGAAAGACTACGATTTGTTAAGTCAACCGAAAGAGAGAAATCTTCGAAGCACATGTTCTCATCCATTACTGGTAGACATCGTTTCATGTGCCGGAGCTTTCAATTACAAAATTTCTAAATGGTTAGCTGGCCTCCTTTCCCCTTTTTTAGGCACTTTTTCTCCCAGTCACATTAAACATTCGGAAGATTTTTGTCACAAATTCAGAGAAGCACATATACCACTTCACAACATAAAACTTTTAAGCCTTGATGTAGATTCCCTATTCACAAAAGTACCAGTACAGGACGTTCTTCAGTTTTTAAGGGAAAAATTATCCCCCTATTCAGATCATTTCCCATTGGCGCTTGAACAAAATAACTAAAGTTAGTTGAATTATGTGCATCTAATTAACGTATTTTTCATTCGGGGAATCATTCTACAAGCAAAAATTCGGATGTAGTATGGGTAGTCCTTTAAGCCCTGTTTTAGCCAATCTGTACATGGAATACTTGCAAACTAAAGTAATATACGCCAATAAAATACCCCAAAACATGCTTTGGATGAGATATGTTGATGATATTCTAACATTTTGGGAAATAGGTGGGGCAATTTTAATGAATTCCTTTCAAAATTAAACGCGTTAGTGCCCAGCATCAAATTTAAAGTTGAATGGGAAACAGACAACAAAATTCCTTTTCTTGATGTTTTAATAATCAGAGACACGACAGAATACAAATTTAACCATATACAGAAAACCAACGTTCTCACTTTCATACATTCCACTACTTTAGCTATCATGGCATTGCTATCAGATAGGTGTTGCCAGCAATCTGTTCTTAAGAGCCTTACGTAATTTGTTCCCCAGATTTCCTGGAAAAAGAATTCGAACTAATTCGTAAGCAACTTTCGTCTTAAAGTATCCTGACTATATAATTGAGGAAAGCAATTCACAAAGCAAACGTAATTTTCTACCGACCCCCGAAAGACAAGACCAGATATACACCCAACAACAAAATAAAAATTTCCCACCTGGACACGATTACAAAGGTGACTCAGACCCTTGGAAAATCTAACCCTTTTGCATTTACTTACCCAAACACCTTAGCTAAATCCCTGATTAACGTCCAACAAAAGACATCGCCCAAGGACACTGGGGTTTACGAGATCCCATGCCAGGACTGTGACCAATCTTATATCGGATTTACAGGAAAATCACTTCCCCAGAGATTATTAATAACACAAACGGTCAGTTAGGTTATGGACAACAGAATTCAGCTATTTTCAACCATATAATGAACATAACCATAGAATAAACTGGAATTTGTCACGTATAATTTATAGCAGCAACTGCCGGATGGAATCGGCCTCTCTTTTATTAAGGCCGATGGAATCGGCCTTAATAAAAGAGAGGCAGGTAATGAACATCTCAAAAGGAGCGTGGATTTCAGATGTGATCGACGAAGTTTTCATTCAACCAACGCTGAAGAAGATTAAAGGAAGATTAGCAGCGGGGTGACCTAATTGGCTTACTTGTGGAAGGATCTCTTGGTATAAATACCACCTTTTCTGTAAACCTTTCTCATTCATATACCTGAAGAGAGAGACAGCAGTCTCTGAAATATAGTACTTTTCTCTCTATATTTTGGTGTTTTTATGGGCTCCTTTTATTATATATATATATATATATATATATATATATACGATTATATATATATATATATATATATATATATATATATATATATATGTATTGGTGACTTATATCGGTGACCACTGACTTAATAATCACAATTTCCTTGAATTTTGGAACTAAAAGGAAAAATTATATAACTGTTTCAATACAAAATTTGGTTTAGACAATTTTTAGAAATTAAATTCCATCAGTGATAAACACCTTAATTTATTTGAAAAATATTAACCTACATCACTCAAAAATAATGTGGAATTGGAGAGAGAGAGAGAGAGAGAGAGAGAGAGAGAGAGAGAGAAGAGAGAGAGAGAGTTGGCCGAAAATATGCCCAGCCAGCTGTCGGGGAACACTGCCGTTTATTTTAGTTGCCCTTCCGAAACTCAATTCTCTCTCTCTCTCTCTCTCTCTCTCTCTCTCTCTCTCTCTCTCTCTCTCTCACACACACACACACACACACAAACTGCTAAATACAAGCTCAAAACCCAACATAAGGCTGAACATTCTCTCTCTCTCTCTCTCTCTCTCTCTCTCTCTCTCTCTCTCTCTCTCTCTCTCTCTCTCTCTCTCATATAAAATAGAACGCTTATTTAAAAAATTAAATAAATACTCCAAGAATTTCGACTAATTCCCAACGTTTTTGAACTGACCAAACCTGACATATATTCAAAAGACGGTTGACATAAAGCAGTCCTTTAACAAACCAAAATAACAGAACCGTTTACTTCGCATCAAGTACAGCTGGTCATTATTTTCGCCTCATAAATTCCTCAAAAGTAGTTTCGGAATGTTCCTTCATCTTCTGTGTTCTCATCAGCCCTGAGTCCCCGTCAATGCAACAGAGAGCTGGTGGTCATGATGGTTATCGGCTAAAAATTAAAGCAATTGGATATACAAAAATTAAATCGGAAACCAAAGACCTTTTATATCGTATGAAATGATGATTAGGTTAAACATTAAATTTACAATGTAAATGCAGAATCTCTCTCTCTCTCTCTCTCTCTCTCTCTCTCTCTCTCTCACACACACACACACACACACACATTTTTCTAATATATAGAAAAATTAATGGACAGTTATTGTTTTTTAACAAACTTTTAAATCAAAATCAATTGAGAAGCGAGCTAAGAACGCGAAGATTAAAACAAAAATATCAATAATAAAAATCAGGATAAAACATATTGCAATTATATAAATCAGGAGAACATATGTTCCCACTTGAGCAAAGATTCGATAACATTGGTTGATGTCACCCCTTCCCCACCCCTACCCTCCCCCTCCCAAAAAACGGGAGGCGGGCATAATTATTACTATCAAAAGAAAATCCTGACACCAAGAATAACATCAGAGATTTCAACTAAGACCCGAATTTCCAGGTCAGTTTTGATTGAAGGATTACAGGATCAAATTAATCCCCAAACAAACCTACATTAAATCCGATGGAATCTGTCGGTCCTTCGACGGATTTCATCAATATTCACAATTCAATGATCTCGTAACTTCCTTGCCTCCTTCGTGAAAGCTGCAGGAGCGGGCGCAGTGAAAAACTGTGTGTGTGTGTGTGAGAGAGAGAGAGAGAGAGAGAGAGAGAAATGACACGAAAGAGACAGTCTTTACATGGAACTAAACCCCTCTTAAACTCTGTTATCCATATACAAAGCAAATACCTATCTAAAATATCAGTATTACATAAATAGCTCAATACTGCAAAGACTAACACTGAGTGCAAAGACAAACAGAACCTTACTGTATTACCTGTAATATTCTCAAAGATGAGATTGAGTTCCAATATCCCAACCGAACAGACAGACTTGGACGTTTAACAAAAACAAACCAGACGATTTAAAAATACGTTTTGCTCTCACAGTATTTCCCATCATGAGAAACACATTCAATTTTCTCTCGTGAGCCAAACGTGATTTTCAGAAGAACGGGAAAAACTCGCTGATAAGTTGCAACGAACGAGCACCCTCCCAGTTAGGTGTGTAATGAGATCGTCATAACCCTTCGAAGGACAAAGTGGGAAGGGGGAAGGAAGGTGGAAAGGGGAGGGAGAGTGGAAAGAAAGGGAGAGACACAACCTCTCTCTCTCTCTCTCTCTCTCAGTTGCATAAGCCCATGAGCTTATAGATGATCAAAGTGACTTGTTACGGTCACCCACCCAAGTAATGAACAGCCTAGTGGACAATGCACCTTGATGATAATCATGCCTATGTTGCAAATAATTTTCCAATTTTGAAACAACTATCAAGAATTAGTGAAGGCCGACGGAGTGGGCAACATATACGGTTTTTTCCGGCACAGTATTCAAATCCCTTCACTATGACACATGACCTTAGGAAGGTCACAAGATGACGTCATTTCCGCCTACTTTCCAAACTCCTTTCAGCCCAAAATCTGCAGGTGAGGTTCTTATAGGCTTCAGTGACATTGAACCGCCCACCCACCCACCCACATGGCCTCTCCAGCGCCCTCTCTCAAAATCGCGGGCCAAAGTTCCGACACAACAGCAGAGTAAAGTCCACAAACTCCTGAGGACTCTTCCTGCAAAATATAACCCCAGGCTTTTGTATTTATTATCATTATTATTACTATTATTATTATCATTATCATTATTGATGGTTGCAGGTCCACAATAATATCGCAATCATTGTTATCATTTTCGACACTGAAAATTGTGCCCACATTATCATTATTATTATTATTTTAAATAATAGCATAGACACAGGTCCAATGGACTCTTAAGTCGAAATCGAATTGAGAATTTTCCCTTTTTTTGTGACAGTGTGAATTGAAAGCTACAGTTTTAATTCCTGAAGATCACAAACAAAATTCTTTGGATTTTTAATTCCTGAAGAACATAAAAAAATTATTTGTATTCATATTATGAATAACTGTAGTTTTTGCTCGTATCTATAGCTGGAGGTAGACATATTATCGTCCTTTAAATAAATGTATCTACAGAGATGCATATGTATGAAGAATATGTACGGAATAATTCCATGTGCTCATAAAAGTATCCTGTGTGTACATATATCTGTATATAACCTTAGTGAAGTAATTTAATGCAATGTATGTCCAGTATACATATTCGCAAAATACACAACATCACAGCCCATGCCCATTGCCACGTCTAGAGAACGCCCGGGCACTCCACATTTCGGGGCAAGCGAATAAGTGCAAAATTTCACCGGAAGTATTCTCTCTCCCCCTACCCCCCCCCCGCGCCCCATCTCTCTCTAAAGGAGGAGGAGGAGGAGGAGGAGGAGAGAGGAGGAGGGACCGACGACTGATCGAGGGATGATAACGGCCGAAGATCCAGATTTATTTTTATTTACATATATTTTTGGCATGATGCCAAGCACTGGGGCAACTGAGGCCATTCAGCGCTGAAATGGAAGCTCACAGTGAGAGGTTTGAAAGGTGTAACAGGAGGAAAACCTCGAAGCAGTTGCACTATAAAAAAAATTGTTAGGAGAGGGTGGACAGTAAGATGGAAGGAAGAGAAAATGAACGGAGGTACAGTAAAAGGAATGAAAGTAGTTGCAGCTAGGGGCCGAAGGGAAGCTGCAAAGAATCTTAAGTAATGCCTACATTGCACCGAATGAGGTGCACTGATGGCACTATCGCCCCCCCCCCCCCCCCCCCCCCCCCCCCCCCCTATGGGCCCGAAAATCCTGGGGAATCTTTATTGGTCTTTTTCAGCATTATCTCTCTCTCTCAAGTTCCCATACTTGTTCACCTCGGCGAAATTTCTCTCTCTCTCTCTCTCCAAAGAGCTGCAACTCTTTGGGGGCGTGGATGTTTAGGGCAGACTTCGAAAGAGAGTCTGATTTTTATTACTATACTTTTTAATACGTAAGCTCATTTAGATCATTTTTCGACCTTCCCAGGCCATGAACTTTGATGTTGAACGTCACATCAACTACATTCGAAAACGGAAAGATTTTGTTATGCTCAACTGCGTGGCTCTGACAGGATTCAAATGTAAATTCGCTCAGATATAAAACTGTTCTGAGGCATTTCGGTCACTCGGACCTCAGTCCTAATTTTCTTTGTAGCTAGCCAAGTGACGAAATTTTTTAGTCCATAACAAAATGTAGTCACTCTAGGCAAACTTACATTTTACTTCTCATAGAACTCTGTCAACAGAAAGTATTTAACACTTACAATATGAGACGCACATGTAGTACAATAAACTCTTGACAAAAGACGCTAGACCTTCGCGTGTGGAAACTCCAAAGTTCATCAGATCTGATCATTATCTAACCTTCGGTTGAAATTACCTCAACTCATTTATAAAATCAACCCTTTTTTGTAGAATTTTAAAACTGGTGTCTACAAAGGTGGCTCTTCCATTTTACAGTAGTAGATTATATTATAATAATGTGTCTGGCGACATATTTTGTCATTTGTCCCCAAATTTACCATTGGACCAATGGGATGATATTTTGCAGTTACATTTCAAATAATGTAACTGGGCATTTCTGGCCCATAATATGTAAGTAAGGACACTTATTTGAACTTTGACAAAAACTATACGAACAGCTTTTCTCCGAACAATCAGCAACTGGAGGATAAGAATCCTTTCAAAGCTCACAAAACACTTCACAGGAACCTAAGAAGTTTTTGTGTAGGACATCGATCCACATAAGCTCCGACGGACCTGCAATAAATTTGATAACTGATCTTTCAGAGCAACAAATAAAGAAAAAAAAATAATAATTTTTCGAGAGCTTCAGGGTCAACTAAGTGAGCTTTCGGTCTCCCAATACATTTTCACATTCCAAACCAAACAGTCGAAATTCCGCTGCACTAAGATATCCAATTTTCAACAGAATGAAGTGAAAATAAGGCCTATTTGGCAAGTGTAAGCCTATTTGGGAATAAATCCTAATTTCACAGAGTAAGGGAAAGCCTATTCGGCAATAGACCTCATTTTCAAAAGTAATAAGCGTAAGCCTATCAAGGAACAGATCCCCATTAAAGATTAAATGTAGGCCTATCTGAGCCTAGGTCCCATTTTGAAGCGAGTTAAGTGCACTCTTATCTGGCAAAATATTTAATTTCGAAAAAACTTAAGCGTAAGCCTAAATGGCCAGGCGAGTTAAGTGTAGGCCTGTATTGGCATTGATCCCACTATCGGAAGAATTAAGCGTAGGCCTATTTGGGAATAGCTCGCTTTTTTATGTGAATAGTGGTTAAAAGAATGCCTACCTGATCTAGATGCCATTTCCAAGATTTAAGCACAGGCCTTATGGGAATAGATAGCAACTGCCCCCTACCCCATCCCCTGGGCTAGTTGTCTATCAAGTGCCTTCATATGTATGCAAAGTGGTCTCGCCCGATTCGTCAACACCACCTGGAATTAGCGATGTTGGAATACGGTGGGATGACGTAAAAGGTCAAAATTTATTTTATTCTTTTCAGACGAATATCATATTCGGAGTAAGGGTTGAATGACAACTTAGATTACACTGTCAACACATATTTTGCACCTATGACTTCGTACACACACACACACACACAACACACACACACACACACACACACACACACACAAATATATATATTATAATATATATATATATATATATATATATATATACATACACGTATACATATAGTATACTTATGTCCTTAAAAGACAATTAGGTCTTGTAACATGAAACTTTCCAGCGGAAGAACTTAGAAGTTAAAAGAAAAAGGTAACAACTAAACCTCACCGGTCTTTTGCCTGTAGAGAAATTGCTCCTTTACGTAAGGTTTCTCAAAGGCTAATGGGATAATAGTAATATGTCCTTTTTTCCGGCCAAAGCGAAACTCGCCGGAAAACTTATGATAAGTTCCGAATTTTCTAATCAACTTTCCCTACCAACGATAAATGAAAGCAAGGATGATAGAAGGCAAGAGAAAAGCAGTCAGTACTCAAAGGTGTAGAATTACAGAAGATTAAAATCAGATGCTAAGAATTTGTTTCTTATTTCTTTCATATCATATAATTTTTTCCGAGAACTGACACAAAACTCCTGGATAGGACAAAATTATAAAATCACTGAATTTTTTCAAAGCCTAAAGTCCGTCTACTCATAGACGCCATCAGAAACTAAAATAACATAAACGAATCTAATCCGTGGACAACGAAGACGTTATCGTGCTCCTCCAAATACAAGAGAATTCTGCTAAATATGCACGATATTTCTTTCCCCTGTCAACTCGACAATATCCCGGATGAGCGATGACAGAGAAACCTGGTTTATTCTGACAGAATTCCCGTAGTTCCAGGACTGTTTGATACACTAACTTTGACGGTAAAATTGACGATAAAGTAACTTTTGGAAAATGATAAACTGTATAATGTCTTGAATCGACATATACTATGTTCTGATACTTCGTTTAACTTTGACAGTAAACTTAGTGATAAACTTATTTCTTTAGGGAAAAGACAAATTATACAATTCTGGAATCAACAGATGTCCTTTGATAAACTGTTCAACTTTGGCGGTAAATTTGGTGATACACTAACTTACATTCTTTAGGAATTCGGATTGGAACACAAAAGTTAGGCCGATGGCCAAGCGCTGGGACCTATGAGGTCATTCAAAGCTAAAAGGGAAACTGATAATAAAGTGTTTTGAGAGGTGAAACAGAAGGAAAATCTTTTGCAGTTGAAGCACTATGAAACAACTGTCTGGAGAGGGTTGAGGAAAATCAGATGAAAGGAAGAGAATATGAACAGAAGCACAGTAAAAGGAATGAAAGGGGTTGTAGCTAGAGGCCGAAGGGACGCTCCAAAAAACTTTTAGTAATGCCTACAGTGCACCGAGTAAGGGGCATTGATGGCACTACCCCCCAAAGTGATGCATTCTTTTGGAAAACGATCAACTGTGCAATTCTGGAGTCAACGTACGTTTGAGACGTTTGAATAAGGCATAGAACCAACTATAAATAATAAACAATAAATAAAATAGTAAATAAACAAAAACAAAAGAAGACCGTTTGCTTTCCCTCCAAAATCTTATCTGATATTTGGTCATGAGACACGAAAAGCAAATATTTTCTTAAGACAACCGACATTGGAAGAGATGTTATTCGCTGAAGAATTTTCACATGCTTAATGTACCATAATTCCTGTACTATACTTATTAATGTATACCAGTAAACATGAATAATTTACGTAAAATTAAAAATGAAACTCCAAATAATTATATGTTGCATACACGTTGCAAACACACCAATTCGATATCTTGGAGTATATATACAACTTTCCAACTTAAGTTATTATATTTTGTACCTAAATTTGTACTGCAAATGTAAATACCATCTGTTCTGCTGACAAAAATGACCCCAAAGAACTTGGGAGAGGCGTCAGTGAATTTGGTTTTCCAAAAGTGAACAAATCCGAACGACATAAATATTCAGGTCGACTCTATCTGGTCCCTGCAATAGACAAAGGGAAGTATTATAATGCATTTTGAGAGAGAGAGAGAGAGAGAGAGTCAGTTTGATGATGCTTCGTTAACCACGTAATGATTTCTTCACACCACAATGAAACATGTCATAAATACACGTCGGAACTTATCCCATACATATCACAAACAATTTGAAAACAAGTCAACAGCCGCAATAGGACTACCAGCAAGTCGATAACAAGTATTCAACAACTTTGTGATGTGTCAGCGTTGCAAACATGTTCGTAAACGCCTGGGACTATGGGATTTTTATGTATGGATTGTAATAGTAAATATTTTGGTGAAAGTGGACGGGGACTAGATATACGTTTGGGCGAACATAAGCGAGTTTATGAACTACAATCATAAAACGGCGCAATAGTAGCACATGCATTCAGGAATGATCATAGACCCAACTGGAACGAGGCTAAAATTATCTTTAAAAGTAACAATGTAAATGTCAGACGACTAGTCGAGGGAGCTGCTATAAGTTTAGGAGAATCGTTCAAAGGAAACAAGTCGTTTGTCAACGAAGACCCATTTGTTAATTTTTATATTACTAGTATGTTTTTAAAAGATTTTAACTGTAGGACAGGCTCTGTTTTTCCCTCTCCTGATGCTGCCTCTGTCTTGCCTCTTCCAGTCCAGGTAACCGCTGCCCCGGGGGAGTCTGATTACGGTGCCCAATCTACGCCCTTGGATGAAGGACTTCATGTAATGTTGCAACAACCTGTACGAAGATCCAACAGGATTGCAGCCAGAAGGATTGATAGGGGAGAAGGTATCACCTAGTTGTTGTTAACTACCCTCTTTCTTCATCACCTGGTCCATTAACGAGCTAACGACCGTTGTCAACGATCTTCAACGACTCTTGTTGTTTTTTAAATTTACCTCTGTACTTGTCGTAACTTATAGTTCATTTGGACTGAAGATGAACCCAGGGAAGGGTTCGAAAGCTTTCTGTAGTCTTCAAAATTATACACGGACCTTTTACACTTTGTATTATTGTGGACCCTTTAGAACATTATATATACTCTCGTGATAGAGAGTTTTTCCCTAATAATAATAATAATAATAATAATAATAATAATAATAATAATAATAATAATAATAATAATAATAATAATAATAATAATAAACAAAGCACCCAAACAAATCCACAAAAACAAAGCAACAAAACCAAGAGAAAAGAGAGAGAACATTTGAGGGGAAACATCATCTCCCTGACACGGAGGGTGGAACTGACCAAAACTGACACCTAACGGGATATGAAATGAGGAATGGGCTGCCTTTTGTTGAAATTGAAAATAACCTCTTTTAATCATCATTATTTTTTTTCCTCAAAGCAAGGCCCCAAATGCAAAGCCAATCAATTCAAGATGTCAGCTTCCCAGACCTCCGCCAAGGCTCACTAGCAACAGAGATGCAAGCCAATAGGACAAAGCCAGGCACAAAATCCCCATAACAGAACGAAAGCCATCAGCGTCGGTCAAAGAGATAGAAATGATCAAGGCAAGAACAGATTTCTCTTTTGAAAGGGTACTAGAGAGATGCTGTTTCTTTCTCCTTGAAGACAATGGAGTTACAGAAGACACAGATATTCTATAAGAAGAAATATTTTTTCCAATAATCTATGAATTTATCAATATTTTACTTTATCTGTTTTTCTAATAACTGATCTCTTCTTTCTGTTTTCCCACTATTTTCTGTGACCTCTATCGAATGAACAACTTAATATTCTTTGGAAGCTTCAATTTCAAGTCAGTGGCCCCTGTGGTGGACTTCTTCCATACGAATATGGTTTATCTTCTGAGTAATAATAATAATAATAATAATAATAATAATAATAATAATAATAATAATAATAATAATAATAATAATAATAATAATGTGGAAGATACTAACAGGTATCATCAGTGAAAGGCTATACAATTACCTAGAGGGGACAAACACCATCCCCCACCAACAGAAAGGCTGCAGAAGGAAGTGTAGGGGCACAAAAGACCAGCTCCTGATAGACAAAATGGTAATGAAGAACAGTAGGAGAAGGAAAACCAACCTAAGCATGGCATGGATAGACTATAAGAAAGCCTTCGAAATGATACCACATACATGGCTAATAGAATGCCTGAAAATATATGGGGCAGAGGAAAACACCATCAGCTTCCTCAAAAATACAATGCGCAACTGGAATACAATACTTACAAGCTCTGGAATAAGACTAGCGGAGGTTAATATCAGGAGAGGGATCTTCCAGGGCGACTCACTGTCCCCACTACTCTTCGTAGTAGCCATGATTCCCATGACAAAAGTACTACAGAAGATGGATGCCGGGTACCAACTCAAGAAAAGAGGCAACAGAATCAACCATCTGATGTTCATGGACGACATCAAGCTGTATGGTAAGAGCATCAAGGAAATCGATACCATAATCCAGACTGTAAGGATTGTATCTGGGGACATCAGGATGGAGTTTGGAATAGAAAAATGCGCCTTAGTCAACATACAAAAAGGTAAAGTAACGAGAACTGAAGGGATAAAGCTACCAGATGGGAGCAACATCAAACACATAGATGAGACAGGATACAAATACCTGGGAATAATGGAAGGAGGGGTATATAAAAACACCAAGAGATGAAGGACACGATCAGGAAAGAATATATGCAGAGACTCAAGGCGATACTCAAGTCAAAACTCAACGCCGGAAATATGATAAAAGCCATAAACACATGGGCAGGGCCAGTAATCAGATACAGCGCAGGAATAGTGGAATGGACGAAGGCAGAACTCCGCAGCATAGATCAGAAAACCAGGAAACATATGACAATACACAAAGCACTACACCCAAGAGCAAATACGGACAGACTATACATAACACGAAAGGAAGGAGGGAGAGGACTACTAAGTATAGAGGACTGCGTCAACATCGAAAACAGAGCACTGGGACAATATCTGAAAACCAGTGAAGACGAGTGGCTAAAGAGTGCATGGGAAGAAGGACTAATAAAAGTAGACGAAGACCCAGAAATATACAGAGACAGGAAAATGACAGACAGAACAGAGGACTGGCACAACAAACCAATGCACGGACAATACATGTACATGAGACAGACTAAAGAACTAGCCAGCGATGACACATGGCAATGGCTACAGAGGGGAGAGCTAAAGAAGGAAACTGAAGGAATGATAACAGCGGCACAAGAACAGGCCCTAAGAACCAGATATATTCAAATAACGATAGACGGAAATAACATCTCTCCCATATGTAGGAAGTGCAATACGAAAAATGAACCCATAAACCACATAGCAAGCGAATGCCCGGCACTTGCACAGAACCAGTACAAAAAGAGGCATGATTCAGTGGCAAAAGCCCTCCACTGGAGCCTGTGCAAGAAACATCAGCTACCTTGCAGTAATAAGTGGTACGAGCACCAACCTGAGGGAGTGATAGAAAACGATCAGGCAAAGATCCTCTGGGACTATGGTATCAGAACGGATAGGATGATACGTGCAAATAGACCAGACGTGACGTTGATTGACAAAGTCAAGAAGAAAGTATCACTCATTGATGTCGCAATACCATGGGACACCAGAGTTGAAGAGAAAGAGAGGGAAAAAATGGATAAGTATCAAGATCTGAAAATAGAAAAAAGAAGGATATGGGATATGCCAGTGGAAATCGTACCCATAATCATAGGAGCACTAGGCACGATCCCAAGATCCCTGAAAAGGAATCTAAAAACTAGATGCTGAAGTAGCTCCAGGACTCATGCAGAAGAGTGTGATCCTAGAAACGGCACACATAGTAAGAAAAGTAATGGACTCCTAAGGAGGCAGGATGCAACCCGGAACCCCACACTATAAATACACCCAGTCGAATTGGAGGACTCTGATAGAGCAAAAAAAAAAAATAAAAAAAAAATAAAAAATAATAATAATAATAATTATAATAATAATAATGCGTTCATATAGTTTAGGAATAACTGCAAATATTTATTGAGGGCAAAGCTTCAGCTTAAATATCTGCCATAAAGACTAGAAACAGTTATTTCCATTTGACATGAAAAGTAATTTCTCCCCCCAAATTAAATTGAAATAAAATAAAACAAAACAAAGCAAGTGTACTCACTGCACCCAGAGACTTGGACTACCTTGTGGGACTTACCTACAAAGAACAAAAAACATGATATTAGAGAGGTTCTAAATATCCAAGTAGAAAGATACTTCAATTAATGCAAATGTAATAAAAAATAAGCGCTTAGCTATCAGTTCCTCCCCTCATTCTTCTCTCTCTCTCTCTCTCTCTCCCTCTCTCTCTCTCTCTCTCTCTCTCTCTCTCTCTCTCTCTCTCAAACTATAACGAAATTCATTTTATGAAAACTATAAATGACAAATTTTCCAAGAGAGAGAGAGAGAGAGAGAAAGAGAGAGAGAGAGAGAGCATCTCTCTCTCTCTCTAACTCCAAAAAGACTGAGTCTTGAGAGGCGATGATCATCTGAGATACCGACGCCATTTCCATTTGAGCAACTGACCCATGTCTCTTCTTCGATCTCAGGTCACACCCTCTGCCCAGTAGACGAATGGCCGCCATCCAGAATCCCCTCACCCTTTTTTCGGGGGGCAATAAATCCGAAGGCCACCCACGCACAAGCGAATATATTGGGGACATTTATATATTAGTTTCAGATACGAATCTACGTATTCTTTGAGGTTATAATTGAATTAGGGGTGATGTTCCATCAACGTTGTATCTTAAAGTAAATAATTCCTTTCAAAATTAGTTTTCTGTCCAGGCTAAATTAAACAGGAAATGTTAAAAGATCTCAATTTTGCCCTTCACCAAATCCAGGTCTACCACTAATAAATAATCTCAACTATCTTTCAGAAACTTCAAAAACAAAATCCTCTTTGGTCACAAAACCAGCGAATGGGTCTGCCCTTCGAAGTTAGCTCAAATTCTTTCCACTTGACAACAACCCAACGGCCCCAAATCACTCAGCTAGCCGACGGGTTCTATTCTCTCTTTCTAAAAGACAAACAGGAAGAGAGGACTGGCTTGGAGCACAACAACAATCCTGTGATGAAGATTCCAGTCATAAAATTAATCCTCAGGACCACTCATCTTCCAGGCACCCTCTGGAAGGTGGTACTGGAAAACTGGTGGGCGAATCAGACGTTCCATTTCGGTCAATTTTGTCCCGTTCGGAACGGAGAGGAAGGAACAAGAGAGAATCATTACCGATTCCTTTCGGGAAGGAGAGAGAGAGACAGAAGTGAATGAGAAACAATATTCCCTCGTTTGAAGATACTGGAAATCTCATTTGAACGATGAAGTAATGGGAACGAGAGAGACACCTTACCTTACCTTAAAGACCTTACATCTTGTTCGGGTTGCCCCAGGTCCCTCAGTATGAGGCACCTCTAATGTCTACCAGAGAGTGCTAGTACATCTTCCGGTATATTTTGCATCTTCCAGTCTTGGATGGTCTGGGATGCAGCTGAGATATTTGTCGAGCTTATTCTTAAACACATCTACGCTCACTCCTGATATATTCCTCAGATGAGCTGGCAACGCATTGAATAGACGCTGCATTATCGATGCTGGTGCGTAGTGGATTAATGTTCTGTGTGCTTTCCTTATTTTTCCTGGTATAGTTTTGGGCACTATTAATCTACCTCTGCTTGCTCTTTCTGATATTTTTAGCTCCATGATGTTTTCGGCAATTCCTTCTATCTGTTTCCATGCCTGAATTATCATGTAGCGTTCTCTTCTCCTTTCTAGACTATATAATTTTAATGATTGTAGTCTTTCCCAGTAGTCAAGGTCCCTTAACTTCTTCTATTCTAGCTGTAAAGGACCTTTGTACACTCTCTATTTGTGCAATATCCTTTTGATAGTGTGGGTACCATATCATATTCAATATTCAAGTGGACTACGAACATGTGTTTTATAAAGCATAATCATGTGTTCAGCTTTTCTTGTTTTGAAGTGCCGTAACAACATTCCCATTTTTGCTTTACATTTTGCCAATAGAATTGCTATTTGATCATTGCATAACATGTTCCTATTCATCATCACACCAAGGTCTTTAACTGCTTCCTTATTTGTGATTGTCTCATTATTAGGTCCCCTATATGCATATAGCTTTCCTTCTCTGTCTCCATAATTTATTGATTCAAATTTATCAGAGTTAAATACCATCCTATTTACCTCTGCCCAATCATATACTTTGTTAAGGTCTCTTTGTAGCGCGTTCCTATCTTCATCACAAGTAATTTCTCTACTTATTCTTGTGTCATCAGCGAAACTACTCACTACCGAGTCCTTAACATTATTGTCTATGTCTGCAATCATAATAACAAAACAGTATTGCAGCTAACACCGTACCTTGTGGCACACCGGATATTACCTTACCTTCATCCGATTTCTCATCGTTTGCAATAACTATCTGTTTTCTGTTGTGTAGAAATTCTTTTAACCATCTTCCTACTTTATCCACGATATTTGTGTTTTCTAATTTTCTTCGCTTAATATATTATGGTCTACTTTGTCAAAAGCTTTTGCAAAGTCTAGATAAACCACATCTGTTTCATTTCCGCTTTTCATATTTTTGTATATGTTTTCACAGTGGGTTTGTGTACTTTTTCCGGGTACGAAACCATGTTGTCCTATATTAAACAAATTATTTTTTATTAAATGTTTCATAATATTTTTCTTCATTACCCTTTCATATACTTTCATAATATGTGATGTTAGACTCACAGGCCTATAATTACTTGCCTCTAGTCTTAATCCACTTTTGAAAGTAGGGGTAATATATGCTAATTTGTGCTCATCATAAATCTTGCCTGTATCTACACTTTGTCTTAATAATATTGCAAGTGACTTTGCGATAGAATGAACTACTTTCTTTAACAAAATAGCAGGAATACCATCAGGACCTGCAGCAGCTCCATTTTTAATTTCATTAATAGCCTGCACAATATTAGCTTCATTAATATCTATGTCAGCTAAATATTCACTATTTTCGTCCCTTACTTCTGTATCATTACCTTCATTATCAATTCTAGGGGCGAATTCTCTCTTATATCGTTTTGCCAATATGTTGCATATTTCCTTTTTTTCATTCGTTAATCTCCCTTCAATTCTTAGAGGGCCTATTTCTATTCTTCTTTTATTCATCTTTTTCGCGTACGAGTATAATAGTTTGGGGTTTTGCGTGATATTTATTAGGGTTTTTTCTTCCAAGTCCTTTTTTTCATTTTCTTTTGATTGTATAATCTTTTGTTCCTCATTTTCTATCTTACTTTTTAGTCCTATAACTTTCCATGCATTTTTTTTCTTTTGCAAGACCTTTTTTCCACTTTCTGATTTTCTGGAACAAGATCCTTCTGTCTCTTGGTATGCATGATTGATGTTTACTTTTCTTCTTCGGTATATATTTTTCCACTATTTTCTCTAATATTTTATATAGTATCTCCGTATTTACTCTTATGTCATCACTTACGAAAATGTTATCCCAATCTTTGTTTAATTCTTCATTTATTTCTGACCATTTTATATTTTTACTGTAGAAGTTGTATTTTCCATATCCTTCCCACTTTTTCCTTTTTTGCTTATCTCTGTTTTTCACTTGCTTTGGAATGGACTGTTAATTCTATGACATTATGGTCTGAAATACTCGCATTATAAACTATTATTTCTTTAACATAATTCACCTCATTCACAAATACTAGGTCTAAAGTATTTTCCTTTGTTGTTGGCAGGTGATTTATTTGTTAAATGTTGTATTCTAGTAGCATATCTAATAGCTTTTCGAATTGCCTCTTATCTTCTGCACTACTATTACTCTCTTTTTTATATGTATAAGTACAACCACAATCTCCTATTCGTTCTTTCCAGTCTACGAAAGGACAGTTAAAGTCTCCAGATAGGAGAATAGTCCAGTCCTTGTGATTTCTACATATATCATCCAATTTTTCTATTATTATGTCAAACTCTTTAGTATTAGGGGGTCTATATATTACTATGTTCATTAATTTTTCAGATTCAAATTCTACCGCTATTAGTTCACATTCTGAGTTACTATATTTCTCATATATTTTTCCTTGTTTTTTGTCTTTCCCATATATTGCGGTTCCCCCTTGATTCCTTTTTTTTCTATCTGATCTATAAGTTTGGAACCCTTTTATTTGATCATCATTCCCAGTCTCTTGGGAATACCAGGTTTCCCTTATATTCATTATATCTATTTTCTTTTCAATTTGGGTTAGTTCTTCTTTTTTAGTTACTCGTAACTAAACCCTGCGCATTCATCACTATGATGGTTTGCGTGTTTTCTCCTTCATTTAATATGGGTAATAATAAGGATTTTCCCATGTCTCTTTCCTGTTCTGGTATGCTGTTTCTTTTCTTCATTTCCATCCCAGAATTCTGACATTTAAAAATCCAACTTTTCCATAATATTTGATCTTCCTTCAGCATAATTATTCATTTTGTGTCTGAATCTGCAATTTTCTCCGTATCTGCAATATCCTCTTGCATACAAAATAAAACAATTCTTTTATCTCTTGAGTTGTATTTTGGAGCTGACGGTTGGAAATATTTTTTGTGACACCATATCTCGTTGATGGCTTGGTTTTTTCTTTTACCTGATATTCTTTGTTCCTCTCTTTATTTGTTTCTTTCTTATTTTGGATTTTATTATTTGATTGATTATTTATTTGATTTTGATTCATGGCTACAGGGTGCATATATTTACATTTTTTGTCGAACTTACATCCTTTTCCTTCTTTTAGGTTTTTGCATATTTTTGGATGTAGATCTCTGCAATCATCCTCATAGCCGTCTAGGTATGCACATTTACTTTATATTTCATAGTTGTGACATACTTTAGGATGTTTGTAGTAACATCTTTCTCTAAATCTGCAATTGCCTCTTTTCAAAATGTTGCAGACTTTGTCTTTCTTGTCTATTTTTTCCTCTTTCCCATCATTGTTCAAATCTGGGTAGAGGCTCTTCGGGATTTTCTTTTGTGTTGTCATGTCGTAATTTATTTCTTCGTAGGTATGCTGCTTGATTGCCTCATATGTAGTATCAATGAGTATCTCTGCATCCATACTTTTATCTTATTCTTTGTTTTCCTTATTTGTTTCTGTCATTTCAGTTTTGTTTATTTCTCTTCCGTTTTCCCCTTCTTCTTCTTCCTTTTCCTCTTCTTCTTCATCCTCAACTAAGTGTACATTCAGTCTTGATTTAATAACATTGTCTATCCATGATAGACATGTTGAGCAAAATATTCTGGTATCTTTTCTCACATCTTGCATTACCTCAGCATATTGTGGATGGGTCGGAATGTTGCATGCAGCACATTTTCTGATCAGGTTTTGTGGATTAACTATGCTATACCACACCTTACACAGTTTGCATGCTTTTGGCATTCTTTTTCCTATTGCAGCAATTAGGATATTCACAATGTTCACCTTATTCATTTTCTTTGTCGGAATATGTTGATTTATGTATATTTTCTTTATGAGTCTCTTGACCACTTGCATTTTATTTGGAACTTCTTTTCAATTATTTTCAAGATGTTTTCTGTTGATTTGTTCCAGTTTGAAGGATCATATCCTTCTAATATATTTATGAATGCTTTTGTATCTTTTTGGTTAGGGCTGTTGTTGATCTCATAGATGAGAAATGCCAGCTCCCTTCCTGCTACCTCATCGTATTGAGAGAGAGAGAGAGAAACCATTGTGCATAAACTCCCTCTCAAAAAACATCAGTGATCAGAACCTTGCAACAGCCCTTATGACACGGGTGATTGTAGCAACGGGTCACAGTGAGACCGAAAGAGACCAAATCTGGGAGAGCAAACGAGAGAAGCCCAAATCTTGACACAGATTTCCCAAAGGCCAAATTTTGTGGTCCCTTCAGGAGTCTGAGCAAAGCCTCCATTGGATTCTAACCAGCGCATCCCAGGCTTCATAAATATTTAAAGGTGGGCCAATTTTCTCAGCCCGGTGGAAGGTGGGGAGGACGAAGGGGAAAGATACGAAAATGTTGTGTTGAAGATTTTCGACATGACAGAATATCTTAAGCTGTTGTCAATATTTAGATGATTTTATGTTCAGTGGGGTAAAAACAGTATAATCAAAACAAGTGGAAGACATCCAATTTATGTAGGTTTAATATGAACTAATTTTAGTCTAATATTTATTCATCCTAAAGCAAATATATTATTATTATTATTATTATTATTATTAGTATTATTATTATTATTATTATTATTATTATTTTGATATGTAGACTTAGTACGAAGACATCACTTTAGCATAATATTTATTCGTTCTAAAGCAAATATTACTATCATCATTATCATCATTGGGAGAACACTGAGGATTTAGGGGATATGAGAGAGACAGAGAGAGAGAGAGAGAGAGAGAGAGAGAGAGAGAGAGAGAGAAAATATAAGATCAAAACAGAGATAAATACCAAATGTCCGCCGAGCATTCCTTTCGTAACTCCTTCAATAATACATGAATTTTAACAGACTCGTCGCATTCCTAAAATTCTTCAGAAAAAAAGAAAATGAAAAAGTGCCCAATTCTTCCGGAGTGGAGGAGAGGAAAGAAAGAAAGATTTCCAGGAGAGAAGAGACGACAAATCTGAGAGAGAACTCTTGAGAATTTCATTCTCTTTGTTTTCAGACAAGACGATGTTGGTAAGCGTGGTTCAGTTCTCATCAAGAATAAAGGATACTATAGAACCTTACTTTAATGCTCAGACAAATGACGGGGGAAAGGTATTTGAATCTTAAGCCATTATTATTATTATTATTATTATTATTATTATTATTATTATTATTATTTAGAAGACGAACCGCATTCATATGGAACAAGCCTACTACAGGGTTACAGGCTAATCAAAAGCGATTGCCAAAATATGGAATACGTCACCGTCCTCTCTCTCTCTCTCTCTCTCTCTCTCTCTCTCTCTCTCTCTCTCAGAGAAGTTTCATTACTATTCCCTGGAAAGCGAGGTGCATGCTTCTTAGCAACTTGTAAAGAGATAAAGATGTTACCTAAAATTGCAGCTGGACTTTTCGAGTTTGTGTTCAAATTTATATAAGTTTCTTTTCAAGTTTTGAAAGTTTTATGGTTAACGCCATTGTTCTACACAGTCGACTAACAACCAGGTACATATTTTACTGCTCTGACCAAAAGAAAGAGAGGGAGAGAGAGAGAGAGAGAGAGAGAGCTTACTCAAGAAAGGGCTCAATGCGTCCACGGTGAATATATCATTCAACACCTGCAAGCAATCGAAGAGAAGTCTTGTCCCTGAACATTACTCCAAGAACCAGAGGAAATGAGTCCATGAATAACAGTTGACAAACGACTTGAGTCACAAGTAGTTGAAAAGTTCAACTGAGTTGGAAGAAACAAACAAGGACCTCTCATAAACAAACACAGACACACACACACACAAAGTCCCACTGCAAATGACGAATTAATATTAACGCTATACACACAGGTAACGCAAAAGACAAGAGGCTTCTCTCGCTTACCCTGAGAACAGAAATGAAATTTCTCAAAGAGAGAGAGAGAGGAGAGAGAGAGAGAGAGAGAGAGAGAGAGAGAGAGAGAGAGAGAGAGAGCAGTCTCTTCCTCAGGCTTCTTCACAATGCACATTTTTATACTAGAGAGAGGGAAATACAAAATAAAAATAAAATCATAAAAAATAAAAGTAATAAATAAATAAATATAAATAAATAAAAATAAATCCTACAAAAGACCAATAAAAGGTCTGACAAGATCTACAAAAGATTATAAATGAAGTTAAAAAGTCAACAAAGTTTAAACTTGACTAAACATCGTTCTATAGACTTACTTTACTGAGGCCTAATTCAGGCTTTGCTTCCAAAGCCTTTAGCCTGAAAATAATTCTATTTTAATTTTAAGATATATACCTTATTGACATATTTTGTGAAATATATCAATAAGATATATTTTACAAAATCCACAATCGATTAATGTCCTAATTTAATAATAAACGAACCGAGAGAGAGAGAGAGAGAGAGAGAGAGAGAGAGAGAGAGAGAGAGAGAGAGAGAGACTATATATAATTACTCAAAATCAGTCACTCATCCCATTCCAAAATCTAACTGAGTCTGGAATAACATTGACGCCCAGATGACAACAGTTGTCACTTTCGAAGCTCAACTGACACAGGCATAACAACTTTCAATGCCCAAATCCCGTGTGGGCATTGCCCAGCCTCGGTAAAATAACTCGTCTAATGGACTTCCATTAATATATTACAACGCTCACATTACGAATGCATCGATAATATAACACGATCCGGAATTACATAGTGTATTGTATACCAACACGGCGGTTTTGGAGTCTCCAAATAAATTCGGTTATTTGTCACCAGGCGGAATCCTAGTTCAGGAGAGAGCATCTGCATATCGCCTTTCATTATTCAGTCACACATTTGTACACGATTCAAAAGTTGCTCTGAAATTACTTTCATATTTTCCTTTTTTCCCTTCATCCTGAGATTTGCCACAAATGAATGCGATTATTCACGATGGGGGCCGGGGGGGGGGGGGGGGGCTTCAGAGTAAAAGTTTGACCTTCTCCAACCTTAACTTGAATCCGATTGAATCTTTGGATCCTTTTGCAGAATTTATCAACTAAGCACCTCGTAATTTCGTTACTGCCATAAGATCAGGAAGGGAAGGGGTGGAACACGTCCGAATATTCTCTCTCTCTCTCTCTCTCTCTCTCTCTCTCTCCTCTCTCTCTCTCTCGTGAGCCTCTAATTGACCTCATAACTGAGCATAATTTAAAAAAATAAAACTAATGAATATGATATTAAATGATGAGCTAAATCTAATCATATGACTACTGTTCGTAGGTCACCATATACCTTCGATATTATTATAATTATTATTATCTGGATACTTGACATAACTCTCAACAAAGATAAAATGAAGCTCAAGTAGACGTCACTTCAAACAAATAAGTGAATCTGCATTTAGAGGTTACTAAAAAGAGAAAAAGAAAGAATAGGACGAACAACAATAAATAAAGATTATGAAAATAAGAACAGTTATTTAAAAGCAGAAATGGATAGAAATACGACAGAAATTCTTGTGCCCGGAATTCATGAAAAGGCAAAATGAAATCCGAACACTTCTCAGGCATCATAGGTCTCAGTCACGGGATTCGCGCCCTACCCAGAATCCTCTCATCAGCAGCAACAGACTAATCCTGTAATGACTGGGCTTCATGTCTGATGACGTCACGCGTTAACTGGCCGACAAGCGCTCGTGTCAATGAACTGCCAATACAATTTTTGCGGTATATGACAACAAAACCTAATTACTTGAAGAATTAGTAAGCAACAATTACGTTGGCACTCTTCTGCCGTTCATTGATCTGGCTTGGAACTGTTTACGTCCATGACGTCACGAGACCTCCCAGGGACCGAGAACCTTCCTTCAATTTAAACCGATATTCTTTCTAGGATGAAACGTTCAAACGACAAAATGAGAACTTTGGCGAAGGGAAGAGCTTTCGAGAGCTGAGGGTACAGGGGTGGAGGGGGGGACAGTTGTGGATATGAAGGGTTTGGGGGATAATCTTGAGTTTTTCTAGGTAAATGTAGTTTAACGAACGTTTGAATTACGAGATTCAATATTCGACTTAGTCTTGTTCTCTCTCTCTCTCTCTCTCTCTCTCTCTCTCTCTCTCTCTCTCTCTCTCTCTCTCTCTCTCTCTCTCTCTCTCTCTCTCTCATAAACTATTCAAATATAAACGCAAATCTTATCACATCCATGCAACATTAAGAGCTTATCGGCACTAAAACATGTCATAAAAACGTTGCAAACTTATCGCCAACACATCACAAACAATTTGAATACAAGTCAACGACTAACTGGTACGCTTACCCAATGCCTCATATCCAGAACAACAGGACTATTTCCTTTTGATTTCAGTAATTGTAAATAGCTATACTGGAGTAAAAAAATGTCATAAACACAAGTTGACAACTTTTCACATACATATCACAGACATGTTAAAAAAATGTCAGCCACCTCAGTGAAAACAAACCTTGGGCAAATGCTGGATGATCGTATGAAACACTGGGTAGGACTACAGTGAGTCGCTGATTTGTATTAAACTTGCTTGTGACATGTGCACAACATGTTGCCAACGTGGGTACATAACATGTTTTAATGTCAGTGTGGAAGCACCATCAGAATAAGGACGAAGAATTTCAAAGACAATTTCCATTTTTCGTGAGAATCATCAGATTCAGGTCTTATTTCAAAGGACATAGAAGAGGTCTCGCGTTCCGTCTTGTGACGAGAACAGACACAAAAGAAGACAGCCGGACAGACAGACTGACATCCGATTAGAACGGACATCACTGGAAATCTCTGAGCAGTTCCAAGACAGCCCAGCAGACCACAGCTGCCTCCTGCATTTGCCAAAAGATACTTGGGACGTCACTCATTCAAAATTCCCAGTTAATGTTTATAATTAATTTCGAAACAGATGTAGAGTTAATTCAGGAAATAAATAAATAAAAAAGAAAATGGATGAATAAATTAATAACAAATTTAATGAATTATATAATAAATAAAAAATAAAAATATTAAATATTTCCAGTACATGTCTATAATTTCGGAATAGATGTAGAGTTTAATAAACGAATAAATGCTTACATAAATTAAATAAATATGTAATCGATTACAAAATTAAAAATAAATTGTACATCAAATAAAAATATGATGAATACCTAAATAAAAATACTAAATAATATGCAACCCAGGTCAACTATACCTCTGCTTGGAGCCAGAAAGCACTTCAAATCCCCACATACCTGAAATACAAGAAAAATGCCAACTTGAGTACAAAATAAATAACCATTTATTTACGAAACAATATACAAAGTTATACCCTTAAACTTAAAAACGGCAATTTTTCTAATTTTATCCTGTACAGAAATAAAACTATTTTAAACCCAGTTCTATGAATATGCTATTGCTAGTCTTTCCCACTGAAAGAGAAGAACCAGAATGAAAGGAGGAGGGAGGGAGGGGGGACGATAAAAAGGGAATTAAGAGGAAAAATGAACAGCGAGGGGACAAGAGGAGAAAAGCAAATATTATGGAGAACTTCTTTCACCAATTGAGAGGTATATTCTCTCTCTCTCTCTCTCTCTCTCTCTCTCTCGTCTCTCCTCTCTCTCTCTCTCTCTCTCACACACACACTGTTTTTTGTTTCTGCTCTGAGAGAGAGAGAGAGAGAGAGAGAGAGAGAGAGAGAGAGAGAGAGAGAGAATTACAAAAAGCAGATGTTGAGGGAGATTCTGTATGCATGTATGCATGTTTGTATGTATGTTTGTATGTATGTATATATATATATATATATATATATATATATATATATATATATATATATATATGAGTGTGTGTGTATGTGTGTGTGTATGTGTGTGTGCGTGTGAGTGTGTGTGTTCACAATTGCTATGGACATATGGGCAACATACATCAAATATTTAACTTAGTAATTAAAACTAAAACTAAAATATCTCAAAATACTTATGACTACTTACACATGAAACGATTAACATCCATTTACATCTAAATAAACCCCAACAAAACTACAGAGTTTGAAGGAATAAAAAATATGTCTAAAGGAAACATCTAATATCCTATGACATTCACACTGGAGAGAACAGAGTATTATCTGGATATCAGCCGAATATTGACCTCCTCCAAATATACAATCGGTGGATCTTAACTCTGTGTTCGCTATCATTTCAAAGCACTGATGTTTCAGGTAATATTACCACTTTGTCAAATGCAACTGGCTGACCAGGGAATATTCTCTCTCTCTCTCTCTCTCTCTAACTTTCCTATATACCAAATACCACATTCTCTATCAACCTTTATGCCTTTGCCTTCCAGCTAAAACTGATCCATATCAGGCCTAATCTTTCGTAATCCTTCCTTCCACACACTTTGGTCAACTTTAGGATCGGGATAATACTTTGAAACGTGGAGGCGGGTCCTTCCCAGGACGAAGGTCGTAGGATACTGAAATAGTTTCATGAAGATTCTTGAAGGAATCGGTACGATTTAATTAGGAAAGTGATGGTTTTGCAATTGTACCCCCAGGAATTCAGAGAGAGAGAGAGAGAGAGAGAGAGAGAGAGAGAGAGAGAGAGAGAGAGCTTACCTTACAGACCTTACATCTTGTTTGGGTTGACCCAGGTCCCTCAGTGAGAGGCACCTCCAATGTCTACCAGAGAATGGCTAATGCATCTTCCGGTGTATTTGGCATCTTCCAATCCTGGATGGTCTGGGATGCAGTTTAGATATTTGTCGAGCTTATTCTTAAACACATCTACGCTCACTCCTGATATATTCCTCAGATGAGCTGGCAACGCATTGAATAGACGCTGCATTGTCGATGCTGGTGTGTAGTGGATTAATGTCCTGTGTCTTTTCCTTATTTTTCCTGGTATAGTTTTGGGCAATATTAATCTACCTCCGCTTGCTCTTTCTGATATTTTTAGCTCCATGATGTTTTCGGCTATTCCTTCTATCTGTTTCCATGCCTGAATTATCATGTAGCATTCTCTTCGCCTTTCTAGACTATATAATTTTAAAAACTGTAGTCTTTCCCAGTAGTCAAGATCCTTAACTTCTATTCTAGCTGTAAAGGACCTTTGTACACTCTATTTGTGCAATATCCTTTTGGCAGTGTGGGTACCATATAATATTGCAATATTCAAGTGGACTACGAACATACGTTTTATAGAGCATAATCATGTGCTCGGTTTTTCTTGCTTTGAGGTGCCGTAACAATATTCCCATTTTTGCTTTACATTTTGCCAATAGTATTGCTATTTGATCGTTGCATAACAGGTTCCTATTCAACATCACACCAAGGTCTTTAACTGCTTCCTTATTAGTGATTGTCTCGTTATTAGGTCCCCTATATGCATATAGGTTTCCTTCTTTATCTCCATAATTTATTGATTCAAATTTATCAGAGTTAAATGCCATCCTATTTACCTCTACTTATGCTTGTGTCATCGGTGAAACTACTCACTACCGAGTCCTTAACATTACTGTCTATGTCTGCAATCATAATAACAAACAGTAATGCAGCTAACACCGTACCTTGTGGCACACCGGATATTACCTTAGCTTCATTCGATTTCTCATCGTTTGCAAGAACTATCTGTTTTCTGTTGTGTAAAAATTCTTTTAACCATCTTCCTACTTTGTCTACTATATTATGTTTTCTAATTTTCTTCGCTAATATATTATGGTCTGCCTTGTCAAAAGCTTTTGCAAAGTCTAGATAAACCACATGTTTCCTTTCCGTTTATCATATTTTTATATACGTTCTCACGGTGGACTAACAGTTGGGTTTGTGTACTTTTTCCGAGTACAAAACCATATTGTCCTATATTAAACAAATTATTTCTTTTAAATGTTTCATAATATTTTTCTTCATTACCCTTTCATACACTTTCACAATATGTGATGTTAGACTCACAGGCCTATAATTACTTCTCTTTAGTCTTGATCCACTTTTTGAAAGTAGGGGTAATATATGCTAATTTATGCTCATCATAAATCGTGCCTGTATCTACACTTTGCCTACTTTCTTCAACAAAATGGCAGGGAAACCATCTGGCCCAGCTGCTGATCCATTTTTAATTTCATTAATACCCAGCATAATATCGGCTTCATTAATATCTATGTCTGATAAATATTCACCATTTCCATTCCTTATTTCTGTATCATTATATTAATTATCAATTCTAGGGGTAAATTCTCTCTTATATCTTTCTGCCAATATGTTTCATATGTTGCACATTTCCTTTTGTTTTATTCGTTAATCCCCCTTCATTCCTTAGAGGGCCTATTTCTATTCTTCTTTTATTCATCTTTTCAGCATATGAGTATAATAGTTTAGGGTTTTGCTTGATATTTACTAGGGTTTTTTCTTCCAAGTCCCGTTTTTCATTTTCTTTTGATTGTATTTTAGTTCCATCACTTTCCATGCATTCTTTTCTTTTGCAAGACCTTTTTTCCACTTTCTGATTTTCTGGAACAAGATCCTTTTGTCTCTTGGTATGCATGACTGATGTTTGCTTTTCTTCTTTGGTATATATTTATCCATATTTTCCCTAATATTTGATATAATATATCCATATTTACCTGTATATCATCACTTATGAATATATTATCCCAATCTTTGTTTAATTTTTCATTTATTTCTGACCATTTTATATTCTTACTGTAGAAATTGTATTTTCCACATCCTTCCCACTTTTACATCTCTTGCTTATCTCTGTTTTCACTTGCTTTGGAATGGACTGTTAATTCTATGACATTATGGTCTGAAATACTCACATTATAAACTATTGTTCCTTTAACATAATTCACCTCGTTCACAAATACTAGGTCTAAAGTATTTCCCTTTCTTGTTTGCAGGTGATTTATTTGTTGAATGTTGTATTCTAGTAGCATATCTAATAGCTTTTCGAATTGCCTCTTATCTTCTGCGCTACTATTACTCTTTTTTATATGTATAAATACAACCACAATCTCCTATTCGTTCTTTCCAATCTACGAAAGGAAAGTTGAAGTCTCCAGATAGGAGAATAGTCCAGTCCTTGTGATTTCTACATATATCATCTAATTTTTCTATTACTGTCAAACTCTTTAGTATTAGGGGGTCTATATATTATTATGTTCATTAATTTTTCAGATTCAAATTCTACCACTATTAATTCACATTCTGAGTTACTATATTTCTCATATTTTTTCCTTGTTTTTTGTTTTTCCCATATATTGCGGTTCCCCCTTGATTCCTATTTTTTCTATCTGATCTATAAGTTTGGAACCCTTTTATTTGATCATCATTCCCAGTCTCTTGGAATACCAGGTTTCATTTATATTCAATATATCTATTTTCTTTTCAAGGTTTGGGTTAGTTCTTCTAATACTCTATTTTTCTTTTTGAGTTACTCGTAACTAAACCCTGCGCTTTCATCACTATGATGGTTTGCGTGTTTTCTCCTTCATTTAATATGGGTAATAATAAGGATTTTCCCGTGTCTCTTTCCTGTTCTGGTATGTTGTTCTTTTTTCATTTCCCGAAAAAGAAAAAGAGAGAGACGGAGAGAGAGAGAGAGAGTAACGAAGAGAGAGAGAGCGAGATATGGGGGGGGGGGAGGGGGGGGGGGGAAAGGAGAGGAATAAGATGTAACCAACATGGA
>NC_087214.1:40262689-40282424 GCF_015104395.2 Macrobrachium nipponense | reverse complement strand
ATGTTTATCTAGGTTTTATGTGTCTGGTCAAGGTCTTAAAAGTAGTCCATGGTAAGGTGTCGGCTATTCATAACTTTCCGGTACCTATTAACGTAAAAAGGGGATACAGCACTTTTGCGCTGTAGTGGGTATTACAATCGTATGTAAATATGTAACTCTTCAATGATGACAGCTCCTTTAACAGATCTTACGAAGAAGAGCGTAGATTTATTATGGTCTGAAAAGCATCAAACAGGCGTTCGATATCTTAAAAGCGGAAAATGCAGCTTACCTAACTTAAAAATCCTGATTTAAATAAGGAATTTTTTTTTTATTGCAACAGACGCCTCAGACCAAGGGGTAAGAGGGTATTACTTCAGTAATATGATAAACAGTTCTTCCCTATAGCTTTTATTCACGTAAACTAAAGCCCTCTGAAAGTAAATATGCAGTAATAGGCAAGGAAGGGCTAGGTATCTTTAACACTAGTACATTTTAAGTTCATAATCTATGGCTATCCTGATAAAAGTCCTTACTGAACATGAGTCCTTTACCGAGTTTTTCAAAGGCTTTAATCACAGTCCAAAAGGAACTCGGTGACAAATGATCATTCAGGTCTTTGGAGCCAAGATAAGATATCTACCTGGAAAGCAATTATCATAGCTGACGCATTATCCCGCAATCCCGCACCATACTGCAAAGAAACCATTAATTAGACTAAAAGATATAGAAACATCCGTACTATTGTTAAAACCGTATCTAAACAAGAAAAATTCCTTAACCCAAGAGACGCGAGCATTGAATATCTGGGTCAGAGCGCAGAACTGTTACAAACTGAACAAAGCAAGAGTCAGCAGCAATAAGCAAAATAATAAACACTTTCGAACGAAACAGGGTCAGCAGCAGCTAAGCAAAAACAATAAACACTTCGAACGAAACAGGGTCAGCGGCTAAGCAAAAACAATACACACTTCGCGCAGAAACCCTAAAGCAAAAGTATACTTAAGGTATGTGTATCAGAATAATGTAATCAAATGTAGTATTATATGTAGGTCCGTGACGAGGAAAACCCGAAGAAACACAGCAGATGACTAACGACCAGGTAGTAATAATAATCTCTTTCATACCAATCGTCATAAACTGGTTGCATTCGTCATCCAGGGTTCCATAGTATGTCACAGAAAGCCAAATCACTATTTTACTGGCCTACAATGCTTACAGATATAAAAAGCACATAACTAATTGTAACATGTGTCATGAAAACAAGGGATACACTAGACACCTGTCAGTTTAGGAGCCTATCCTGTGCCAAATCAATCCTTGAAAGAATATACGTAGAATTATTAACAGAATTACGAGTCTGACAGAGGGAATAAACACTTCTTAGTGTTAATAGTTCCTTGACACGTTATATAGAATTAATAGCACTAAAAACAAACACCGCAAATTGAGTGCGGTTACGATATTTATGAGTGCTAAATCAATAAATATGGAATTCAACACATAATAATCTGTGACTCGGGTGGTGTAAATCAATAATAATCTCCTTAACACGTTGTGTGAATTCCTTTCCATTAAGAAAACCAATAATATATTTTATCACCCAGAGTCAATCGGTTTGGTAGAATAACGGATAATTAAATAGGAAGTGTCAATGTCTTACGAGTTACAACTCGTGATATTGGATCCGACCGGCGGATTATAGCGGTTCTCGCGGTTTTAAATACCTTTATCATTTATATCTTGTATCTATAGAATTGATGCCGCAAGTAGCCTTATACGGTACGCCGCTAGAACACTTTTCCACATATTCAAGCCAACCATTAATTTATCAAATATATATATATATATAAATAAATAAATAAAAAAAAAAATAAAATAAATATGGATACAAGTGGAGTCAATATAATACACTCCGTAAGAAGTCGGAAGGGTTACAAATTATAATAAAAAAAGGAATCACGATAAAATCAATAAGCAAAACGTAACCCAAGGTTAATTAAATATCTAAATATATGCGTAAAGATTTGAACTCTAACTTAACGCTTTAGTAATGACAAATAAGCTAAAAGTTCAAACATATCCAAAAACCTACTGACATATTGTCTGTCCCGGTGATTTGATATTCGTAGTCAATGAAAAAAAAAAAATTTTAAATTAAATAAATAAATAAATAAACTAAATAATAAATAAAATAAATAAAATAAAATAAAAGAGATTTTAAAGTCAGGAAGTCTAGAAGTGAAAATGTTATCTATGGAATAATCCTATATGAATCTTATACAGGGCTAATAATATATATAGAATTTGTATGGAAACCTTTTTCATATAGTTTGAATAAGGAATATTTATTTAACATAATGCCAACATGAAACTAATATATTGTTCAATTTTGGTACTGTTGTTTTTTTTCTTTTTTCAGACATTCTTCTCATGCGGGTGGAGAATTAAAACACTAAAATATCATTTGAAAATACTAAAGTCGTATCTCTTACAGCAAGTAACGTAACTCTTAGCTGGCTGAGAGCAATCTCCTGCCAAGTGACGACGTCATCATGCCGTATCAGCATTTTGTTCCTTTTAACCTCAATAATCTGCTTACACAGGCTTCATCTGTGTGTCGTCTCTGCTTGCAAAAGCAGATTGACCGGAGAAAGGAATGCTTAGCCGAACTTCTCATGGGCAAGGCAGACATTTATTTTATTTATTATTAGTTTATTTCTATAACATCAAAATGAATTAATTTTTTCTGAACCTCATAGACATTTAGAAAGTATCACGATATGGATATGGATTATTACTTGCAACATTAGCTTATTACAATTCAAGTAAAACATTCATGGGTATATGTCACATTTTCTTGAAAAAAACCCAAAGTTTTATTTAGAAATTAGTTACATAGTGGGTTTTTTTTCGTTGCTCTCCTACCTATTATAAAGTTTAAAAATTAACCTCAGAGGATGCGCACGAGAAAATTGAATATTAAACTTTTGTTAGGGCACATAGAATCATGATTAATCTTCTCTTTGACTCTTATGTTGCCTGGCAATCTTACAATTAGCTCCGTTTTCCCACTTCTTGTCTAGTAACTTACTACCAGTAATATCGAATTTTCTTTGAGATTCGTAATGATATCTATTTATTTTTTATAATTCTGGATATTTTTACAAGTCATCATAGACCTGGATAGGTTCACTCATTGTTAATGCCATGGATAAAAAAGTTTGTACAGCGGACTCTTTTGAATTCCGAAATATCAGCGAATTCATGTGGGTTAAGTCTGGTCTAAAGGCTCTCTCCCCTCCCCTGTATTTGGATGTCGTCTGAAATTTACTTTGCCCTTGTGACAAGTATAATTTCACTTGCAGGCTGATTATGGAACCGGTTACAGTATCCTGCAGTACGAGAGTTTCACATAGCAACTTCAAAAAATCGTTCGTCGCAGCGGACGACTACAGTCAAGTAACAACCGCCTACAATGTGAAAGGAATTCATGGACTTCTTCGACCGACACCGTATCTCGTCGTTAATCTCGTTTTAATGCGGAACGCTCCAGCGGTTGTCGGAATTCGACTACAAAACGGGACATACTTCCGACAATTACGACCCGAAGGATATTCAACTCTACTTTGGCTGGCGAAGGACTCGTGCTGGGGATGATTTTTTTTTTCATCGCGAACGTAATCGTTTGTAGCTTAGGATGCAGAGAATAAGTATGAGCGCAAAACTAGAACGTTGGACCCCCCGCCCAGGCAAATTTCCCCTTGTTTTAACCATTGAAAAAATAAAAGGCGTTCATTTGGCTATATGGTGGTTGTCTGGAACTGTGTATGGACGAAAAGTTTTTGGTTCGAAAGCTAGTTAAAAGTGAAGTAGTATAACCTCGGTCATGTATCCTATATATATAAAGTATCATGTATCCTATATCTATAAATGATCATAAATAACAGAATCGAAATATATTTTTTGCGTGTACGCAATAGGAATCTCTTATATAATTGATCATAAATAACAGAGTCGAAATATATCTTTGCGTGTACGCAATAGGAATCTCTTATATAAAGATGATCATAAATAACAGAATCGAAATATATTTGCGTGTACGCAATAGGAATCTATTTAAGTGCACATATATTAATCATAATTATATGAATCCTATACATATGTATAACAAATCAGGTAGCCTATAATCAATCTGTTACCTTTTTTCTTACCAATATCTGCAGTTATATATGAGTTAGTATATTGATTAATGAATCAGATATATAACATTTAGCATAAAAATCAAACGAATCAATCAGCATAAACATTAATAATTTTATCAATTCATATATGAACCTTTTTATCAGTTAAAAATATGATTTATAATGTTAATCTTCATTCTATGCAATTATCAGAGTACATTAGTATTTTCTGTAGCATATGTATCTTAATGAGATGAAGTGAGAAACTGTATCATTATATATCATGTGATCACTATTATTTACCAATATCATTGTTTTATATTTTATTACTTGAATCAATTCATGTACACCATGAATTTTTATTTACTTATATATATATATATTCACATAGTGTCTGTATCACACTCCTATAAGTCAAATGCAAGTCAAGTTTGAGTAATATTCAGTGGTTGGTTTTGGTAGCTGACCGAGCTGAATGTAAGTGTTTAACATAATAAAAATGGAATGTTAGTCCATATATATATAAAGTCTAAAACTAAAGAGGTCAACCAGATTGCTTGCAGGAATGTGATCAGACTAGAGACGCTAAAGATGACGTATACAATAAAGTATGTAGGCTAAGATAACATGCCGTCACTGTAGTCATTCAATTGTTTATAAACATTAGTCCAAGCTTCCTGCTTGAGACAACTACCCGACCTATTATTCAAACGGCTACGTGATCTGTAGCGTGTCATTCGATTGTGTGTTCGTATGAAACTATGTCATCTGATAGTATGTTCATATGTTCGAACTACTGTCTGTTCCTTCATAACTTGTAACAGAGATGGTAGACAGGCAGAACAGAGTTAGCTATCGTCATTAGAAGACCTGTACCTCTTTACCTAAGCTTTATCATGTAGAGGAATAGGATTAGCCATTATCATTGGCAGAAGCGATCAAGCTATAGTTATTAGAGACTTGTACAATCATATCTGATTCTCAGCATGTTAAAACTTCAGAAGAAATTGATATCTATTTTTGTTATACTTAGTGTTTTCTACAAGAACCTCAACGAAAAAAAAAACCATGAGTTAACACATCGTCGTAAAGATAATACCGACTTTCGTAAGTGATCTACAAAACCCCCAGACACTCCATTGAAGATGGAAGTGCAATACCAACCGACTTAGCGTCATAGATTATCGCTAGTCTAACATTACCTCATAGGGCGCCTTATCATACAAGGCACAAGCCCTAATATAATAACTAACGTACTATTACTACTCTACGGCCATCACTCCGAGATTTAGGAGAGTTAGCGCACGACCCTATATGGTGGCCGTGGTTAGGCGGGCCCCCGCCCCCACAAAAAACTGCCATTTTAGCATAATTTTTTCAATTGAAGATAGAAAAGGTAATTTTTTTTTTCTGAGGCTGAAGGTGACAATGTTCACACAACCCGAAGTCATATTTAAGCAGACACAGGAAGAGAGAGGAAGGGAATGTTGCCCACAATAAGCTGTGCTCCAAAATTGAGTTTTGTTGAAGTTAGTAAATCTCATATCATATATTATGGAGGTTTATGACCCAGACCAGGATTTTCAATCAAACAACCGCCTCTTTGATCCAATTCGCCTCGACTGAAAAACAACAACACATCTGAAGTTTGGTTTACACAAATGTTCATAACCGTGATTGCAGTGTTCGCCTCCCTCTCTGCTCTCTCTCTCTCTCTCTCCGCTCTCTCTCTCTCTCTCTAGCTCTCTGAAAAGTCTCATTACTATTCACTAGAGAGGAGGTGCATGTTTCTTGCTTGCGTGTACAGCGTTAAATATCCTGACCTTATTTGCAGTGGGACTTTTCGTGTTTGTGTTCAAGTTTATAGAAGTTTCTTTTGCAAGTTTTTTCGGAGTTTTCTGGTTAACGCCACTGGTCTCGACAGTCGGCTGACAACCAGGTATATTTTTTACTGCTCTGTTTAACAGAGAGAGAGAGAGAAAGAGAGAGAGAGAGAGAGAGAGAGAGGAGAGAGAGAGAGAAACATTAACACAGGAAGGCACCCAATTTATTCAACGACTGCAAGCAATCAAAAGGAAATCATGTCCCTGAACATAAACTGAAGAACCTGAGGAGATGAGACCACGAATAAATGACAGACAACTGAAATCACAAGGAAGAAGAAGAAGAAGAAACATGAAATGAAAATGCGCAGTGTTGTTGGAATACAATAAACAAGGGCTTCTCATAAACAAACAGAACGCATACACGAAGTCCCACTGGCAAAATGAACGCATTAATTAATATTAACACAATAGAAGCACCATCAAGGGACATGTTCCTCTCTTGCCCGACCCCGAATAAGTCACGAAACTTCTGACAGACGAGAGAGAGAGAGAGTAGAGAGAGAGAGAGAGAGAGAATTTCGGAACACTGTCTAATGAGAAACAAATCACAAAGTATACAAAAAAACGCTCCGTAGTGAGGAAACCTGAAGCGCACTCATTCTCTCTCTCTCTCTCTCTCTCTCTCTCTCTCTCTCTCTCTCTCTCTCATGAGCTACCCCCATTATTATTCAGAATCACTCATTTCCTCATCTCATTCCAAAATCTAATCAAGTTCAGAATAACATTGACGCCCAGATGACAACAGTCACTTTCGAAGCTCACTGACACAGGCATAACATCTTGCAATGCCCAAATCCCGTGTAGGCATTGCCAGCCTCGGTTAAAATAATCTTCTAATGGACTCCATTAATCTATTCAAACCGCTTACATGAATACATTAATAATGCAACAGGTTCCGACAATACATAGCCTACTGTATACCAAAATGTCGGTTTGGATTCGCAAAATAAACTCGGTTATTTGTCACCGGGCGGAATCCTAATTCAGGAGAGAGCATCTGCATGTTGCATTCATTATTCAGTCATACATTTGTACCAAATTCTAAAGTTAACTCTAAAAGAATTTTTCATATTTCTTTCATTCAGGTTTTATATTTCCTTTCATTCAGGGATTTGCGACAAACGAAAGCAATTATTCACGACGACGCAAGAGACAATGACTGATCGATGATGTTTCTCAGATTTCATGATCAAATTAATAGATAATTTCTGGTTATTCTCGTCGTTTGCCTTTGATCTGATGCTAACATTAATTTTCTCCTAAGAACTACATTTCGAAAATTTATGGATGATCTGAATGAACAAATAAAAATATTTACGAATACTACAGAATTTAGGCCAAAGGCCAAGCACTGGGACTTATGAGGTCATTCAACGCGGAAAGGGAAACAGAGTAAAATGATTCAAAGGTGTAACAGGAGGAAACCTTTTGCTGTTGCACTGTGCGACGATTGTTGGGAGAGCGAGCGAGGGGAATAAGATGAAGGAAAGAGAATAAGAATGGAGGTGCAGCAAAAGGGATGAAAGACTTTGCAGTGAGGGCAGAAGGGTCGCTGCAAAGACCCTTAAGTAATGCCTACAGTGCACCGTATGAGGTGGCACTGTAGGCATTACTTAAGGTTCTTAGCAAGGTCCCTTCGGCCCCCAGCTGTAACCTCTTACATTCCTTTTGCTGTCTATGGAAAGGGAATGCAAATGGCTACTTATATATTCTCCAAACCATAAGGTTTAGTCAAATATTTCGTCCGAAAAGTTTTTTTGGGGGAGGTAGTGCCATCAGTGTACCTCGTGTGGTGCACTGTAGGCATTATTACTTAAAAGTTCATTGCAGCGTCCCTTCGGCCCTTATCTGCAACCCCCTTCTTTCCTCTTACCGTACCTGTGATCACATTCTCTTTCCTCCATCTTGCTTTCCTCAACCCTACCAAGTGTTCCATAGTACAACTGCAAAAGGTTTTCCTTCTGTTACACCTTTAAATCATTTTACTCTGTTTCCGTTTCAGCGCTGAATGACCTCATAGGTCCCAGCGCTTATTAGCCTTTGGCCTACGTTTATATTCCATTCCTTTCCAATATCCCGTAAAACTGCCCACGTGGCCAGCTTTGCTCATTCTTGCTGTATTCTGATACAGACGTTTTCTTTTTCTGAACAGGCAAATTTTTAAATTAATTCCCTCTATAGATATGGGGTAAAAGGTTGACCCTTTCCAACCTTGACTTAAATCCAATGGAAGCTTTGGATCCTTTTGCACAATTAATTAACTAATTATCTCATAACTGTTACTGTCATATGAGAGAGAGAGAGAGAGAGAGAGAGAGAGAGAGAGAGAGAACCACAACGAATGCTACTAAATAACACATCAGATTATTCTCTCTCTTCAGAATCAGATGAAGACTATTGCGATGGTCAGGATTCTGGCCAAAGCCAATGGAGAGAGAGAGAGAGAGAGAGAGAGAGAGAGAGAGAGAGAGTTACAATGATTAAGATGTCTCAAAGACTTATTAGTCCATCCGAGGAGACAGTGCACTCACTTATCTGTAGGAGCAGGTTTTAGTTGCTGTTAACAACCTCTGGTGGCAGTTTATTCCATGTGTCACACATCTTGTATGTGAAGAAGTTCCCACAATGGGATGTGTTGTATCTCTTTAGTTCTAGTGTCCATCCATTATTCTTGTCTGGTTTTCGTTTAATGTAAATAGGTTACTGTCTACTTTTCTTATGCCTTTCATTATTTTAAATGTTTCTATTAGTTGTCCTCGCAATCGTCGTGTTTCTAAGTCATACTGTTCAGGCTCTCTAGTTTTTCTTCGGTAATCATTTGCCTGATGGATGGAACTAACTTTGTGGCTCTTGCTTGTACTCCTTCTAATCTATTTATGTCTTTTCTTAGTGTTGGTGACCAAAACTGTACAGCATATTCAAGATGACGTCTGACTTTTGATGTGTAGAGCTGTAGCACAGTTTCCTTGTTTCTGTAAATGAACTGCCTCTTTTATGTATACCACTAGTTTCTGTGACTTCTTTTCAGCTTTTATGTGCTGTTTTGTGGATTTTTAGTCCTTGGTAATAATGACTCCAAGGTCCTCCTCTTGTTCTACGCTACTTATGTCATTCCCAGGCAGCACGTAGTTGGCATGAGGTTTGTTTTTCCTATTTGTAATACTTTACACTTATCCACATTAATACACTTATGCACATTAAAACACATATCCACTTTAAAAGGCATTTGCCATCTTTTTGACCACTCTCCTGTTTTCTTAAGATCATTTCTTAAACTTTCTACTGTCTCTGGGTCTGCTGCATTTACACCTAGTTTGGTGTCGTCTGCAAATTTGGCTATCCTCCTAGTTATTCCAACATCAATGTCATTGATGAAAAACTAGAGCGGGCCAAGAACAAAACCCTGAGGAACTCCGCTTGTCACATCTGTCCATTCTGATTCTTCACCATTTATTACGACACTATTTTCTAATAAGTTAGCCAGTCTTCGATCCAGTCTGCTATTTCTCCTACAATTCATAAAGCTCTTAACTTTTGTCATCAGTTTCTTGTGTGGGACTTTGTCAAAGGCCTTTTGGAAATCTAAGTAGAGTATATTTATTGCTCTACTACTGTCGTAAATACCAAGCATGTTATGAAAAAACTCCAAAATGTTTGGTAGGCAGGATCTGTTTTGTCTGAAACCGTGTTGGCTGTTTAACAGCAAGTTGTTTCTATCAATGTGATCCACAATTTGATCTGCAATTATGGACTCAAAAAGTCTTACAAGGGACCGACGTTGGACAAATTGGGTCTATAGTAATTTCCCGGATCTTCTCTCGGAGCTTTTTTGTAAACTGGGGCCACATTACCTAGTTTCCATCCTTTTGGTACCTTTCGTTGTTCTGCCGTTTTTCTGTAGAGTTTATAAAGGTGAAGAACACAACAGAAAGTTCGTATTAAACCCTCATCCAATGATTTCCTGTCGAAATGAAAACAATAGGACTGAAATAAATGGACTGATTCCAATACAAAGGAGTAACTACTGTCTTGCATTCCTTCTCCATCATTACTGGAACCTTTGACCCTCAAAGATGAAGAACATAAAAAGAAAAGAAAATAAGAGATATTATATAAGTAGATTCAGGAAAGGCAAGCGAGCCAAATCATATGTTAAAAAAAATCATGTCACATTTCGATTTCCTTATGTCATTCTGGCGCATGCGCAGAGCGCTGACAAATTCGAACAGAGCGGAATCCTTCATTTCGCTCTGCCAAATGTCATGGAAAGTGAAGAATGCTGGAATTTACTCCGATTGACGTCTAATGACGACATTCATCCACGGAATTACTAACAGGTCTTCAAGTCATCATCTTACATTTTTCATAAACCTGTACATTTCCCTTCTCTTGCTTTATTGGTAATGATCACATTCTCTCATTAATGCAGCGATGCTCGAATGTTGACGAGCGCTCATTGGAGAGTGATGACCCTAATCACCTGCCATAAGACCCACATTAACATTAATTAGTTTCTTCCCCTCACACTTATGAAACGGCTGTCACTCTATGTATAACACTCAAGAGCTGCAATGTCATTGTTCCCCTGGGAAATATATCAAACAGGTGAACGGTTGGAGATACTAATAGAAATGAAGAGTTTTGTTGGCTCTCTCTCTCTCTCTCTGTTGCTTTCATAAAGTATACACAAATATACACACACACACACACATGCATACAACGTCTAGTGTGAAATCCGCACTCTAAAACATATACAACACGTCAGTAACTAATCGCACACACATCACTAACAAGTTGAATACAAGTCAACGACTAATTGATGGGCCTAACTGACCTGTGCCTCATATCCAAAACAAGAGGGCCATTTGCTTCGGATTTCTGTAACGTTTATATATTTGGACGGGAAGTCCGCCCTACGGTGTTGGTGTGACACTGTAATAAACATGTCATTAACACAAGTCAGCAACTTATCACATACATACCACAGACATGTTGAAAATATGTCAACGACCTACGTGCAGAAGATAATCGTATGAAACATTGGTTGGGACTCCCAGTGAATTGCTGTATTGTATTAAACTTGTTTGTGACTTGTGTGCAATATGTTGCCGACGTATGTTTATGACATGATTAACAGTAAGTGTGGAAGCGTCCTTTGAATATGGAGGAAGAATTTATAAGACAATTTCCATTTAGGTTGAGAGTTATAATACTCAAGTCTTATTTTAAACGACATAGAAGCTGTCTTGCGTTCAGTCTTGTGAAGATAAGACAGCCAGACATTGACAGATATACAGACAGACAGACAGACATTCAATAGGAATGGACATCACTGGGATACTTCCAACAGTTTCAAGATAGTCAAAGTGAACACCGAGGGGACGAGAGAAGAAATGCAAATATTATGGAACACTTCTTTCTTTAGCCTCTCGAGAGATCTCTTTCTCTCTCTTTCACGCTCGGGTTTTTGTTTGGCTTGTGCTGAGAGAGAGAGAGAGAGAGAGAGAGATTGAGAGAGAGAGAGAGAGAGAGGGAGAGAGAGAGAGGAGAGGAGGAGACCATTACTTATCCTCGTGACAAAAAGTTGGCACGCAAAAAGAAGGGAAAGAGAAAGAGCAATATCCTCTCTCTCTCTCTAGAGAGAGAGTGACAGGTTAGTTTGGGGACAACTCTTAGTGTCAACTGACCTTACTTAGAAAGGTCACCTTGACCTTTGACATTGGAACGACAAAATCTGTCAAGAAGACATTACGTCCCACGAAAGATGTCGTTTCAATTGTCTGATAATTCATAAATGCCTTTCAAAATTAGAGAGTGAATAACAGATAACTACAACGCTCAATAATTGTACTGATAACCATAATTAATAATAATCATAATCGTAATTTTTTAAATTATGAAAAACAGTTAAAATTTATAGTTAAACGTCAATAATCGATTATACAGATAATCATAAGAATTATTATAATTAGGACGAAAAATAATTATTATTAATTATCATAAATATCGTATATTACACTATAGAAGTTCCAGCCGAGGGACATCCACAAAAGCAAAGGTTACAACAACAATAAAAACTGGACTTTGAGTTTCATTTCAATTGACTTTCCTGATGAATAATAACAGATGAATAATGATGAACACAAAGCGCCCCTATAGGGCTATTCACTGATCTCTATGGTCGTTAATCCCGGCTGGATTTGGGTTGATGCGATTTGCATAAATCCCAAGTCAAAAGGGATTTTTGTTTCAAGTCAATCACCGAAGTTGTTATGGAGTTCATTCCATTGCGAAGTGGAAGCATGATCGGGTCCCTATAGGGCTAATTGCCCAACCCCTAAATTGCATAATATATAGGCTAAGCATGCATTGCTGTGTTATACCCTCGCATAATGAGAGAGAGAGAGAGAGAGAGAGAACAGAATGGCGTTACAATCGTTAGGGTCACTCGACAGAAGCTGCATGAAATGAGAGAGAGAAAAAAGGGAAATAAAAGAAAAATATCCGTCACAAGGACCTCCTCCTCTTAAGCAAAAGAGCATCGCTGCTTCGTCCAAAAACGACGACGTAAAAAGAAAAGAAACTGAAAGTTAATTCAGTCAGGCTGAACTTGAGAAACTCTTCCTTTCACTGTTCTCCTCATCTGCAAACTCTTGTCATTTTTCCTCATTTCCTCATATTCTCACTTCGTTCTGCCTGTCAGTCGTTAAGCACCTATAACTTCAAGTGGTGCGATAGCCTAATTAACACTTATAGTCTAATTAAAATATATTCAAAAACCATAATTCGCGATTTGGTCATTTTTTCCTTATGTAGGCCTAGTCACCCTTCTCTCTTCGTTCTGACCTGCCAGGTAAGCATCAGCACTTCGTTAGCTCTGTCTGAAAGACCCTGATTATCAAAATATAATTCGTCTAATTAAAGTAATAATATAATTAGCGAATTAGCCTATTTAACTGCGAAGAGTTTCAAGTTTTTTAATGTTTAAGTGAGACGATCTTGTGAATAGAATAAAGGCCTAGCTCTGGTGTGGCAGGAAGGGGTTGATTTTTAAGGCACTGGTCTAATCCAACTAACTTCCCCCCCTCCCTCCCCCCCCCAAAAAAAAAAAAAAATCCACCATCCTGCCCCAAACTGACGGTAAATAATCCTTCTACTTCCCTGAAATAATCATCAACTTATCAACTACTGGATAAATGTAAATAAGATACATATTAAGTACAAGTCATTCTCGTATTGGTAGGAACTGTTCTTATAAAATTTGAAAATTTGGGGTCCCACTTTGCTTACCGTATGAACATCATTCCCAAAGTCCCGCTTAAACGAAGATTCCCGTTCAAAAAACACCATGATTCTGAAACAGTTCACTATACGAATCTTACAATCATTAGGCCTTACCAACTCGTAGACAGTGGGTACAAAAATACGTTTAGTTCAAGGGACAATCTAATCTGGATAGGCCTAGTTTACGTAGGTGCTGCACACTCAATGAAGTTTCCAATTCAGAAAACATAGCAATTCTGCAACTCCCCATTATTCGAATCTTACAAGGAATAGGCCTACGAATTGTACAGAGAGCAATGATCTCCATGGACCTAGTTCCTGCGCTGCGCACTCAACGAAGATTCCTGTTCAAAAGCATCATAATTCCCAAATTGCCCATTATACGAATATGACAACCATTAGGCCTGCCTCTCGTAAACACAGGTACAAAAATACACTTTGTTCAAGGGACAATCTCACCTGAATAGGCCTAGGTTTTAGGCGTTTGCACACAACATGCACCTCATTCGATTCAACAACGACTGCCATTTGTTTATTTATGGAAAAGTTCGACTCCAAAGTCACAAGTCTCTCCTTGTCACAATAAGCGTCAGCAGTTACAAACAACCAAACCAGTCTTGTGGGGTAAAAAACGATCTTAAAAACGTCAGACTCGGCATCAGAAACGCGATGAACTGATTGGAGTTTCCGGATCACTCAATCGAATGAACTGCTCTCTACTGCTGCTGCTGACGTCGTCCTCCTGAATTCGGGTGTGTCAGATTTCTTTGCTATTCTCTCGCATTTCTTTATTTATTTATTATCACCTTTTCATATAACCTCCTCCTCTCTCTCTCTATCTCTCTCCTCTCTCTCTCTCTCTCTCTCAGCTGAAACTTAGAAAAAAAAACTCCAATGAACCTGTCCTCCTGGTCGTGGGACGATTACGGCGTCACTGCAACAAAAATTATTTGTCAACATCTGATTTTCAATAATAATAATAATAATAATAATAATAATAATAATAATAATAATAATAATCCCTATCTCAGCTGAAGGTCTATGTAAAGATAGACTTGGTAGGGACAATACAAAAATGATACATGAGCTAAGCTTATAATAATAAATGGTTACACCCAATAATCATAATAAGAATAATAATAATACAAGAAACTTACTCTATCTGTGTTCGCTTTTTTGCATCAAAGTCATGTTTAGAAAAATCTCACATTAGGCCTAAGGTGATAAAACACCATCACCAAACTGAACTTTCTCAAGACGAAAGGAAGCGAAAGCCTTCAGAACCTTTGGCTTCTGGTGCCTGATTTCCTTTTTTGGGGGACCACGAGGCGGGGGAAAGGATAGACCCCGCCCCGGGACACTCCCTCTTCTCCTCTCCTCTCTCTCTCTCTCTCTCTATCTCTCTCTCTCTCTCTCTCTCCTTGTTTGGAACGGTTAGCCTCTCAAGATTTAGACGCCACTAGACTCACTGTAGACAGTAATTTCTGATATTAACAAATTTACTCTGGCAGTTAAAGAATATTATATATTTTTTTATTATTAGTAATACGCAATTTTATGTTCAGGAAAAACCAAATGCTACATCGGTGCATCGAACATCCACTCGGTACTTAATTACTGACACCACTATAACTCATCGTAAACAGTAATTGGGACTTAACACAAAGCTTATTACAAAACCCAATAGTGTCATTAACACCAGCAGTAAAATGGGTTCCTTTTTTTTCTTTTCCAATTATTATTACCCAGACTGATCCAGAAAACAGTATTCTCTTCTTTCCTTCATTTATTTCGAAACTTAGCAAAGTATTCACTTGGCGTGAAAATTATTCCCCGAGGTAAAACATGTACTATATACGCTTCGAATGACATAGGCCTATGCAAAAGCTTCCATATCAAGATCCTTTATCCCACTGCTGATCTGCATCCAACAGAAGCAGAACCAATAGACGATAGAAATTAGAATAGGTTCATCTACAGATTCCAGAGTAAACAGTGGCATCAAATCCCTTTACTCCGAGCGTTACCCTTCCTAAATAGGGTCTCATATTGCCATATAGGCCTAACTGCATAAGACAGACAGACAGTCAGTAAAATATAATACGCACATTGTCGTGCTGTAAGAATGAATTACAATCCTTTTGTGTTTTGGAGATCTATAAAAAGAAAAAGAAAAACGTTGAAATTCACAGCAGTTTCAGGACCAACTGGTCTCCTCTTCAGGTGATGACTGTATATATATGTTATAATAAAAGAAGTTTAAAGTTACAAATACATTTTTCCTTCTCTTGACTCTCGTAACTTTTCTCCTTTTATTGTCTTAATCTACAATTGCCTGAAGAGATCCGTCCATCTTGAGTCAAATACTAGTGATTTTTTTACGTTTTTTATATTTTTGCAAAACGCACCGGGATTTTCATTCAGACCGTTTATAGTAACAGTTCAAAATGTATAGAAAACGGAGGACAGATCACGTGAATGAGTAACGAAGACATAAATACGATTTCCTTGATCTTGCATTCCCAGGGTTGTTCCTTGGATCAAGAAAGGGATCCAGGCCTATACATATATGCTCCTGTCCGACAGGATTATAATTAAACTGTCGGGAACTTATTATACATGCCTAAACAAGTTGAAGAGAAGTCGGCGACAGACTGTTGAAAACTAATCACAGGTCAGGACTACAAAAACGTCAATGACTTGTATTCAACTTCTTTGTGGCGTGTGGACGACAAGTAATAATTAACCCCCTTCAGTTATTAACCACCAGCTATAGTTAACCCCTGCAATAATTAGCCCTCTGTAATTATGCAATTATTAACCATCTGCATTAATTACCTCTCTCAAAAAATATGAACCTCTGCAAATAATACCCACTACAATAATTAACCTTCTGCAATTATTAACCACCTGTCATAGTTAACAATCCGCAATAATTAACCAAGTGCAATAATAAACCACCTGTAATAATTAACCCTCTTCATATCTAACCTTTTGCAATAGTTTACTAACAGTAATCATCTGCAATAATTAACCCTCTCCAATAATTAACCACCTGCAATAACTAACCCTCTTTAATAATTAACACCTGGTACAGTTAACCACCTGAAATATTTAACCATCTACAATAATTAACCTTCAGCTATAATTAACTTCAGCATTACTTGCAATAGTTAACTGCTTTTATTAATTAACCACTGCATTAACTAATCCTCTGCAATAATTAACCATCTGCAAATTTAATTAACGCTATGCAATAATTTAAACCACCTCAACAGAGTTAAACCCATCTGCAGTAATTAACACTCCAACAATTAATTAACCACTTGCCTATAAGTTAACCATCTGACCCAAATTTAGCCCTCTACAATAATTACCTTTTGCTATTAATCACCTGGGGGGGGGGCCTGTAGTAAACTTGGTCTTTCCTCTATAATTAATCTCTGCAAAAATTAACCACCTTCAACTGCTAACCCTCTGCAATACTTAACCACAGGCAGTAGTTAAAGTCTGCAAAATAATCACTTTCAATAGTTAACGACTGTAGTAGTTAATCTCTGCAATAATCAACCACCTTCAATAGTTAACCCTCTGCAATAATTAATTCTTGCTGCAGTTAACCATTTGCAATAATTAACCCTTCAAAATCATTAACAACTTGCAATAATAAACAACTATAATAATTAACCACTAGCAAATAAAACCGCCTCGCATACCATTGTGTTTCCCCTCCAGCTGTGCTCAGGTTCCAACTTCTTCTATGACAAGTGTGGCTTAGTTGGCAGCGTCCTTGCCTTTCTATGCAAAGGCCTGGGTTCGATCCTGATGTGGTTCTACAGATCATTGGCATATCAAATCACGAATTAACGTGACGGTAAATCACATCAAGAGTTTAATTATTCACTCCGAGTTTCATTCCCAACATCCCATTAGAGAGAGAGAGAGAGAGAGAGAGAGAGAGAGAGAGAGAGAATCGACGCTTTTAAAGGCAATGCATCAGTTGCTTCTCATTATTGAACGATATTAATAACAAAAGCAAAAAACCAATAAATAAATAAAATAAAATAAAAACATATACACTCAAGAGCACAAACCTCCGTCAAAGTCAAAACTCACTCTTTGGGGTCTGGATTGTATATAGAATTAAGGCCAAAGGCTAATTAGCGTTGGGACCTATCAAGTCATTCAGCGCTGAAAGGGAAGTTGAAGAGTAGAAAGGTTGAAAGGCGTAACAGGAGGAAAAACCTTTAGCAGTTGCTCTATGGAACAATTGTCGGGGAAGGGTGGAGAAAAGTAAGATGGAAGACAGAGAATATGAACGGAGGTACAGTAAAAAGAATGAAAAGGGTCGCAGCTGGGGGCCGAAGGGACGCTCCAAAGAACCTTCAGTAATAATGCGCGGATTCAGAATATATTTTGTGGCTTATGTCGTAACATAGAATGCAACGTTGGACTATCCTTCCTTTTAATGAAATTTATCATAAAAAAAAAAAAATATTCGGTGCTATCCAGTAAAAGGTGAATAAAGCCTTATTCAATTCATTACCGCAATGCATTCTCATGCATTCTTCTCATGAATTCCTTCCACTCACGTGAAAGAGCATTCCACCCATCAATCCCGGATCCCTGAGACTCAAATCCGCTCCCTGGCTCCTCTATAAAGGCCCATATCCTCCCCCTACCCCCTTTACCCATTCATTGTCATTCTGGGCCTTATGCCATATGGTATCTCTCGTCTGTCCCCCTGGATGAACGAGACAATCATCCTCTCTCTCTCTCTCTCTCTCTCTCTCTGAAAACATGAGACTTGGGGAATATATACGAGTGCTAGAGAAATTATCTCCTCTGGATCTGGGAGAGAGAGAGAGAGAGAAAGAGAGAGAGAGAGAGAGAGAGAGAGAGAGAGAGGGGGGGGGAGGGTGGAGGCTAAGATTTACAAGCTAGACAAGCAGATAAACGTACAAATTATGCATACACATTATGCATACTATATGGATGTATATTTAAACACAAACTCAAAAGAAATACCATAAATTGTTACTTTAACTTTTTGACAGTTGAATGAACAGCCAGAAGACGACGTCACCTGGAATAAATGGAAAAAATCTGTATAAACGACATTCTATCACTCGAGCATAATATGAGACAGATTTATCGTTTAGTACTTGTTGACTTCCCTATAATAATACATAATTTAAATAAATAAATTCACCGAGAATTTTAGTTATCAACTTGAGAAAATACTAATTGGACCCTAAAGAAAATTGATATTTTCCAAAAATGGGCCTATCTAAAACCTATATAATTCAATTCAGATATTTTTTTTATCAATTCTACCCAAAAAAACATTTGTAGACTATAAAAAATTTTAAAACCTAATTTCTTTCAAAATTGATACCAAAATTCTTTCAAAGTTGATAAAAGTAGGCACACATAAAACTCAGATACTTCAATACATATGTTTTCCAGAACCTTTGCCTAAAATACTTTAATCGAGTATGAAAATTTCCTAGCCAAAAAAAAAAAAAACTATGAATTCTAAATCCAATCGCTAAAGTCTACAATATTAGTCCACCGAGAATGGAATGGAATATAAAATTTGAGTCAAAGGTCTGCTTTGGAAGCAAGAGCCCGTGCTAACAATAAAAACTCAATCTAGCACTGAAGGTTTAATAAAAATTCCAACTAAATCAATACAGCAACTGAGTCCAGTAATACCACTCCTTTCAGCTAAATCACATCCCCTAAATTACTACATTGACGGGCTTCTTTTAGAAGCAAGAGCCCGTGCAAGCACAAGACTGAGTATTCAGTTTTCCTTAGAGCAAAAGATTTGGTAATTCGGATGAACTAGTTTGACATCAGTGAGTGGCAGTGACCTTGAGAGACAGAATCTATTCAGAAATTGCCTCTCCGAGGTTACCCCCAGTGTTTACATGCATTTCTTACCTTTACCTCGATGAGGTACTAATATTCCTTCCTTCATGTGGCTGCAACCCAGCACAGTCCATATTAATATAAAAAAAAAAGTTTTCAAGAGAGAGAGAGAGAGAATATTACTAATTTAAATACCAGTTTCAGACACTGATACAAAACCTGAATATTATACCTCTGGGGTCATATGCACCGACAGTAAACAGACAAAAATATAATAATAATAAAATAATAATATAATCCTAATAATAATAATAATAATAATATAATAATATGAACTTGATGATCGTAGCCGCACTGGCTGTAAACAGGGACAAACATTGATTTCCTGAAGTGACAAAATTTGTTTCGGGTCTTTAACGATTTAACGTGTTAAATGACATTTAACAACTTTGAATGATAAAACATAGTTAAATTATAATAAGCTACATTAACAAAATTGTTAAGATTAAGTCAAACAACAGAAGC
>NC_087214.1:40229378-40262189 GCF_015104395.2 Macrobrachium nipponense | reverse complement strand
CAGATTATTCTCTCTCTCTCTCTCTTCAGAATCAGATGAAGACTATTGCGATGTCAGGATTCTGGCCAAAGCCAATGGAGAAGAGGAGAGAGAGAGAGAGAGAGAGTTACAATGATTAAGATGTCTCAAAGACTTATTAGTCCATCCGAGGAGACAGTGCACTCACTTATCTGTAGGAGCAGGTTTTAGTTGCTGTTAACAACTTCTGGTGGCAGTTTATTCCATGTGTCACACATCTTGTATGTGAAGAAGTTCCCACAATGGGATGTGTTGTATCTCTTTAGTTCTAGTGTCCATCCATTATTCTTGTCTGGTTTTCGTTTAATGTAAATAGGTTACTGTCTACTTTTCTTATGCCTTTCATTATTTTAAATGTTTCTATTAGTTGTCCTCGCAATCGTCGTGTTTCTAAGTCATACTGTTCAGGCTCTCTAGTTTTTCTTCGGTAATCATTTGCCTGATGGATGGAACTAACTTTGTGGCTCTTGCTTGTACTCCTTCTAATCTCTAATCTATTTATGTCTTTTCTTAGTGTACAGCATATTCAAGATGACGTCTGACTTTTAATGAATGTAGTAGGCTGTAGCACCGTTTCCTTGTTTCAGTATTTGAACTGCCTCTTTATGTATACCACTAGTTTCTGTGACTTCTTTTCAGCTTTTATGTGCTGCTTTGTGGATTTTTAGTCCTTAGTAATAATGACTCCAAGGTCCTCCTCTTGTTCTACGCTACTTATGTCATTCCCAGGCAGCACGTAGTTGGCTTGAGGGTTGTTTGTTCCTATTTGTAATACTTTACACTTATCCACATTAATACACTTATGCACATTAAAACACATATCCACTTTAAAAGGCATTTGCCATCTTTTTGACCACTCTCCTGTTTTCTTAAGATCATTTCTTAAACTTTCTACTGTCTCTGGGTCTGCTGCATTTACACCTAGTTTGGTGTCGTCTGCAAATTTGGCTATCCTCCTAGTTATTCCAACATCAATGTCATTGATGAAAAACTAGAGCGGGCCAAGAACAAAACCCTGAGGAACTCAGCTTGTCACATCTGTCCATTCTGATTCTTCACCATTTTTATTTACGACACTATTTTCTAATAAGTTAGCCGTCTTCGATCCAGTCTGCTATTTCTCCTTCAATTCCTAAAGCTCTTAACTTTTGTCATCAGTTTCTTGTGTGGGCTTTGTCAAAGGCCTTTTGGAAATCTAATTAGAGTATATTTATTGCTTTACTACAGTCGTAAATACCAAGCATGTTATGAAAAAACTCCAAAATGTTTGGTAGGCAGGATCTGTTTTGTCTGAACCGTGTTGGCTGTTTAACAGCAAGTTGTTTCTATCAATGTGATCCACAATTTGATCTGCAATTATGGACTCAAAAGTCTTACAAGGGACCGACGTTGGACAGATTGGTCTATAATTTCCCGGATCTTCTCTCGGAGCTTTTTTGTAAACTGGGGCCACATTACCTAGTTTCCATCCTTTTGGTACCTTTCGTTGTTCTGCCGTTTTTCTGAAGAGTTTATAAAGGTGAAGAACACAACAGAAAGTTCGTAATAAACCCTCATCCAATGATTTCCTGTCGAAATGAAAACAATAGGACTGAAATAAATGGCCTGATTCCAATACAAAGGAGTAACTACTGTCTTGCATTCCTTCTCCATCATTACTGGAACCTTTGACCCTCAAAGATGAAGAACATAAAAAGAAAAGAAAATAAGAGATATTATATAAGTAGATTCAGGAAAGGCAAGCGAGCCAAATCATATGTTAAAAAAAATCATGTCACATTTCGATTTCCTTATGTCATTCTGGCGCATGCGCAGAGCGCTGACAAATTCGAACAGAGCGGAATCCTTCATTTCGCTCTGCCAAATGTCATGGAAAGTGAAGAATGCTGGAATTTATTCCGATTGACGTCTAATGACGACATTCATTCACGGAATTACAAACAGGTCTTCAAGTCATCATCTTACATTTTTCATAAACCTGTACATTTCCCTTCTCTTGCTTTATTGGTAATGATCACATTCTCTCATTAATGCAGCGATGCTCGAATGTTGACGAGCGCTCATTGGAGAGTGATGACCCTAATCACCTGCCATAAGACCCACATTAACATTAATTAGTTTCTTCCCCTCACACTTATGAAACGGCTGTCACTCTATGTATAACAGTCAAGAGCTGCAATGTCATTGTTCCCCTGGGAAATATATTAAACAGGTGAACGGTTGGAAATACTAAGAGAAATGAAGAGTTTTGTTGGCTCTCTCTCTCTCTCTCTCTGTTTGCTTTCATAAACTATACACAAATACACACACACCCACACGCATGCATACAACGTCTAGTGTGAATCCGCACTCTAAAACATATACAAACACGTCAGTAACTAATCACACACACACATCACTAACAAGTTGAATACAAGTCAACGACTAATTGGTGGGCCTAACTGACCTGTGCCTCATATCCAAAACAACAGGGCCATTTGCTTCGGATTTCTGTAACGTTTATATATTGGGACGGGAAGTCCAACCTCAGGTGTTGGTGTGACACTGTAATAAACATGTCATTAACACAAGTCGGCAACTTATCACATACATACATACATACCACAGACAGGTTGAAAATATGTCAACGACCTACGTGCAGAGTATAATCGTATGAAACATTGGTTGGGACTCCCAGTGAATTGCTGTATTGTATTAAACTTGTTTGTGACTTGTGTGCAATATGTTGCCGACGTATGTTTATGACATGATTAACAGTAAGTGTGGAAGCGTCCTTTGAATATGGAGGAAGAATTTATAAGACAATTTCCATTTAGGTTGAGAGTCATAATACTCAAGTCTTATTTTAAACGACATAGAAGCTGTCTTGCGTTCAGTCTTGTGAAGATAAGACAGCCAGACATTGACAGATATACAGACAGACAGACAGACATTCAATAGGAATGGACATCACTGGGATACTTCCAACAGTTTCAAGATAGTCAAAGTGAACACCGAGGGGACGAGAGAAGAAATGCAAATATTATGGAACACTTCTTTCTTTAGCCTCTCGAGAGGATCTTCTTTCTCTCTCTTTCACACTCGGTGTTTTGCTTGTGCTGAGAGAGAGAGAGAGAGAGAGAGAGAGAGAGAGAGAGAGAGAGAGAGAGAGAGAGAGAGGAGACCATTACTTATCCTCGTGACAAAAAGTTGGCAAAAACGCAAAAAGAAGGGAAAGAGAAAGAGCAATATCCTCTCTCTCTCTCTAGAGAGAGAGAGAGTGACAGGTTAGTTTGGGGACAACTCTTAGTGTCAACTGACCTTACTTAGAAAGGTCACCTTGACCTTTGACATTGGAACGACAAAATCTGTCAAGAAGAAGACATTACGTCCCACGAAAGATGTCGTTTCAATTGTCTGATAATTCATAAAAGCCTTTCAAATTAGAGAGTGAATAACAGATAACTACAACGCTCAATAATTGTACTGATAACCATAATTAATAATAATCATAATCGTAATTTTTTTATTATTGATGAATACAGTTAAAATTTATAGTTAAACGTCAATAATCGATTATACAGATAATCATAAGAATTATTATAATTAGGACGAAAAATAATTAATTATTAATTATCAATAAATATGTATATTAAACACTATAGAAGTTTCCAGCCGCCGAGGGACGTCCACAAAAGCAAATGTTACACAACAATAAAAAAAAACTCTGGACTTTGAGTTTCATTTCAATTGACTTTCCGGATGAATAATAACAGATGAATAATGATGAACACAAAGCGCCCTATAGGGTTATTCACTGGATCTCTATGGTCGTTTAATCCCGGCTGGATTTGGGTTGATGCGATTTGCATAAATCCCAAGTCAAAGGGATTTTTGTTTCAAGTCAATCACCGAAGTTGTTATGGAGTTCATTCCATTGCGAAGTGGAAGCATGATCGGGTCCCTATAGGGCTAGTTGCCCAACCCCTAAATTGCTGATAAAGAAGTCCGAACAGCGCTGGATCGGTGGTACGGCGAGAGTGAGAGACCGCAGCCCCACCCCCATGAGAAGATCAAGCTGTATTACAAAGCAAGAATGCACGCACGTCACCGTGAGGACGAAGATGCTTTGAAGAAAATAATCAAAGAGAATGTGACCCCCACCGAAGCCGACAAAGAACTTGAACTTGTAATTTATTACCAAAATCGACGTACCCGGGACCTTATTATGAAGAACAACCCGACCCCCCCAGCAAGAGACCTCTTGAAACAGTCGAATGTAGTCTACCAATTCTTATGCCCCGTCCGTGGATGTCCCGGCTCTTACGTTGTATGACTTCTATGAGACTGTCCAATAGGATTATCCTGCCACGTACAAGAGGAGCGATTCAAAAACCATATCATGACAGCACACCAGGAAGCTATCTCCCGCGACGGTATTATCAAGAATATAAAGATAATAGGGCGGGCTCCTGACCAGCGACGCTTGCGACTCCTCGAGGCTACTCCTCATACAGCAAGAGAAGCCCTCATTGAATACGACGCAGGAAGTGCTCTTCCTCCCCACCAACTTAAGGAAACCTATGTGTATAAATACAAAGTAATACCAGACCACGAGGCGGGGAAAGGATAGACCCCCGCCCGGGACACTCCTCTCTCTCTCTCTCTCTCTCTCATCTCTCTCTCTCTCTCTCTCTCTTCTCTCTCTCCTTGTTTGGAACGGTTAGCCTCTCAAGATTTAGACGCCACTAGACTCACTGTAGACAGTAATTCTATATTAACAAATTTAACTCTGGCAGTTAAAGAATATTATATATTTATTTATTAGTAATACGCAATTTTATGTTCAGGAAAAACCAAATGCTACATCGGTGCATCGAACATCCACTCGGTACTTAATTACTGACACCACTATAACTCATCGTAAACAGTAATTGGGACTTAACAAAAAGCTTATTACAAAACCCAATAGTGTCATTAACACCAGCAGTAAAATGTGGTTCTTTTTTCAATTATTATTACCCAGACTGATCCAGAAAACAGTATTCTCTTCTTTCCTTCATTTATTTCGAAACTTAGCAAAGTATTGACTTGGCGTGAAAACTATTCCCCGAGGTAAACATGTACTATATATATACGCTTCGAATGACATAGGCCTATGCAAAAGCTTCCATTTCAAGATCCTTTATCCCAACTGCTGATCTGCATCCAACAGAACCAATAGACGATAGAAATTAGAATAGGTTCATCTACAGATTCCAGAATAAACAGTGGCATCAAATCCTTTAATCGAGCGTTATCCTTCCTAAATAGGGTCTCATATTGCCATATAGGGCCTAACTGTATAAGACAGACAGTCAGTAAATTATAATACGCACATTGTCGTGCTGTAAGAATGAATTACAATCCTTTTGTGTTTTGAGATCTATAAAAAGAAAAAGAAAAAACGTTGAAATTCACAGCAGTTTCAGGACCAACTGGTCTCCTCTTCAGGTGATGACTGTATATATATAGTATAATAAAAGAAGTTAAAGTTACAAATACATTTTTTCCTTCCTCTTGACTCTCGTAACTTTTCTCCTTTTATTGTCTTAATCTACAATTGCCTGAAGAGACCCGTCCATCTTGAGTCAAATACTAGTGATTTCTTACATTTTTCTATTTTTGCAAAACGCAACGGGATTTTCATTCAGACCGTTTATAGTAACAGTTCAAAATGTATAGAAAACGGAGGACAGATCACGTGAATGAGTAACGAAGACATAAAATACGATTCCTTGATCTTGCATTCCCAGGGTTCCTTGGATCAAGAAAGGGATCCAGGCCTATACATATATAGCTCCTGTCCGACAGGATTATAATTAAACCTGTCGGGAACTTATTATATACATGCCATAAACAAGTTGAAGAGAAGTCGGCGACAGACTGTTGAAAACTAATCACAGGTCAGGACTACCAAAAAGTCAAGTACTTGTATTCAACTTCTTTGTGGCGTGTGGACGACAAGTAATAATTAAGCCTCTTCAATAATTAACCACCAGCTATAGTTGACCCCCCCAATATTACCTCTGCTAATTATGCAATTATTAACCATCTGCATTAATTACCTCTCTCAAATTATGAACCCTCTGCAAATAATAACCACTACAATAATTAACCTTCTGCAATGATTAACCACATGTCATAGTTAACAATCAGCAATAATTAACCAAGTGCAATAATAAACCACCTGTAATAATTAACCCTCTTCAATATCTAACCTTTTGCAATAGTTAACTAACAGTTAATCATCTGCAGTAATTAACCCTCTCCAATAATTAACCACCTGCAATAACTAACACTCTTTAATAATTAACACCCTGTATAGTTAACCACCTGAAATATTTAACCATCTACAATAATTAACCTTCAGCTATAATTAACTTCAGCATTACTTGCAATAGTTAACTGCTTTTATTAATTAACCACTGCATTAACTAATCCTCTGCAATAATTAACCATCTGCAAATATTAACGCTATGCAATAATTTAACACCTAACAGATTTAACCATCTGCAGTAATTAACACTCCACAATAATTAACCACTTGCTGTAGTTAACCATCTGACAAATTTAGCCCTCTACAATAATTAACCTTTTTGCTATAATCACCGGCCTGTAGTAACTGTCTTCCTACAATTAACCTCTGCAAAAATTAACCACCTTCAACTGCTAACCCTCTGCAATACTTAACCACATGCAGTAGTTAAAGTCTGCAAAATTAATCACTTTCAATAGTTAACGACCTGTAGTAGTTAATCTCTGCAATAATCAACCACCTTCAATAGTTAACCCTCTGCAATAATTAACCCTTGCTACAGTTAACCATTTGCAATAATTAACCCTTCAAAATCATTAACCACTTGCAATAATAAACCACCTACAATATAACCACTAGCAATAATTAACCCTCGCATACCAGAGTGGTCCCCTCCAGCTGTGGTCAGGTTCCAACTTCTTCTATGACAAGTGTGGCTTAGTTGGCAGCGTCCTTGCCTTTCTATGCAAAGGCCTGGGTTCGATCCTGATGTGAGTCTGTAGATCATTAGCATATTCAATTACGAATTAACGTGACGGAGAATAACATCACGAGTTTAATCATTCACTCCGAGTTTCATTCCCCAACATCCCATTAGAGAGAGAGAGAGAGAGAGAGAGAGAGAGAGAGAGAGAGAGAGGAACATCGACGCTTTTAAAGGCAATGCATCAGTTGCTTCTCATTCTGTAACGATATTAATAACATGAGCCAAAGAAAAAAAAAAGTAATAGACCTTCAAGAAGCGCAAACCTCCGACAGGTCAAAACTCACTCCCTTTTGGGGGGGTCTGGAAATTGTAATATAGAATTAAGGCCAAACGCTAATAAGCGTTGGGACCTATGAGGTCATTCAGCACTGAAAGGGAAGTTGAGAGTAGAAAGGTTGAATGCGTAACAGAAGGAACACCTTCCACAGTTGCTCTATGGAACAATTATCGGTAAAGGGTGGAGAAACGTAAGATGGAAGACAGAATATGAACGGAGGTACAGTAAAAAGAATGAAAAAGGGTCGCAGCTGGGGCCCGAAGGGTTTAGATTATATTATGTGGCTTAATATCGTAACATAGAATGGAAAACGTTGGACTATCCTTCCTTTTTAATGAAATTTATCATAAAAAAAAAAAAATGAAATTCGGTGCTATCCAGTAAAAGGTGAATAAAAGCCTTATTTAATTCATTACTGCAATGCATTCTATGCATTCTTCTCATGAATTCTTTCCACTCATGTGAAAGTGCATTCCACCCATCAATCACGGATCCCTGAGCCCAAATCCACTCCCTGGCTTTCCTCCATAAAGGGGGCCCCAAACGTCCTCAACCCCCCGCCCTTTTTTTTTACCCATTTTTTTTTTTTTTTTTTTTTTTTTCATTGTCATTCTGGGCCTTATGCCACCTCTCGTCTGTCCCCGGGATGAACGAGGTAATCATTCTCTCTCTCTCTCTCTCTCTCTTCTCTCTCCTGAAATAATGATACTTAGGGAATAAATACGAGAGTGCTGGAGATGATCTCTTGCATTAGGGAGGGGAAAAGGGGTGGCTATCAAGGAATTCGAACGAGAGAGAGAAGAGAGAGAGAGAGAGAGAAGAGAGAGAGAGTGAGAGAGAGAGAGAGAGAGAGGGTGGGGGCTAAGATTTACAGGCCAAACAATCAGATAAACGTACAAGTTATACATATACATTCACACATATATTTATGTGCATACTATGTGTATGTATACTTCAACACAAACTCAAAATGACATATTACAAACTCGTTACTTTTACCTTTTTATAAGTTGAATGAACCCGCCAGAAGCGACGTCACCTGAATAAATGGAAAAAACAAATATTATCAAAAACCCACTTTTATCACTATAACATAATATGGGAGAAAGTTTATCTTTTAGCACTTCTTCACTTCCTTATAAAAATAAATAAATTAATTAATTAATTCACTGAGAATTTTACAGTTCTCAACGTTAGGAAAAAAAATTTAATTGGACACTTAAGAAAATTGAAATTTCCAAAATGGGCCTATCTAAAACGTACACAATTTTAATTCGAATATTTTTTTTTTTTATCAATTACTGCCCAAAAACACTTACTCGAATACAAAAAATTTCTTGCCAAAACACCAAATTTTCATTAAAAATTTATGACTATTAAACATAAAACTTTTCCAAAATAGGCCTACAAAAAAACTCAAACTTCAAATACACATATGTTTTCTATAACCTCTGCCTATAATACTTACCAGAGTATAAAAATTTCTTGCAAAAAAAAAAAAAAAAAAAAAAAAAAAAAATAAAAAAAAAAAAAAACAAAAACTATGAATTCAAATTCCAATCGCTAAAGTCTACAAATATCAGGTCCACAGAGAATGGAATGGAATATAAAATTTGAGTCAAAGGTCTGCTTTGGAAGCAAGAGCCCGTGCTAACAATAAAAACTCAATCTAGCACTGAGGTTTAATAAAATTCCAACTAAATCAATACAGCAACTGAGTCAGTAATAACCACTCCTTTTCAGCTAAAATCACAGTCCCCTAAATTACTACATTGACGGGCTTCTTTTAGAAGCAAGAGCCGTGCAAGCACAAGACTGAGTAATTCAGTCTTAGAGCAAAGATTTGGTAATTCGGATGAAACTAGTTTGACATCAGTGATATCAGTGACCTTGAGAGGGACAGTGGCCAGAAGGAAGGTGACAGAAAATTCATTATTTCAGAAAAAATTGCCCCTCTCCGAGGTTACTCCCAGTGCTTACAATGCATTTCTTACCTTTACCTCGATGAGGTGCTAATATTCCTTCCTTCATGTGGCTGCAACCCAACACAGTCCATATAAAAAAAAAAGATTTTGGGAGGAGAGAGAGAGAGAGAGAGAGAGAGAGAGAGAGAGAGAGAGAAGAATATTGCTCATTTAAATACCAGTTTCAGACACAGATACAAACCTGAATATTATACCTCTGGGGTCATATGCACCGACAGTAAACAGACAAAATATAATATAATAATAATAATAATAATAATAATAATAATAATAATAATAATAATAATAATAATAATAATAATAATAATAATAACTTGACGATCGTATCCGCACTGGCTGTAAACAGGGACACACTTGATTCTAAAACTGACAAAATTTGTTTTCGGGTCTTTAACGATTTAACGTTGTTTAAAATGACATTTTAACAACTTTGAATGATAAAGTACATAGTTAAATTATAATAAGCTACATTAACAAAATTGTTAAGATTAAGTCAAACAACAGAAGCAATACTTAGGGCAATGAAACTCTGAGACGAAACAATCCCCAGTTGATCAACAAAACTGTTTTTCAGATCACAATAATTTCATCATCAAATTATTTCTATGTAAGTTTTGTTCCGTTGCATGCAAATAAAAATGTACATTATTGCGATACCGAAGTTAAATCTACGCCCTTAAAATAAGAAAACAACCTTCAATATTGTCAAGCTAGAACTTGAAGCATGGACCACAGAAGCTATAAGCCTATGCTGAGGATTCTCTACTTATTTCATTTCACTGGCCTTCATTGCTTGTCAAAATTATTTGTTATTGTAACATTTATTTACTTGTTTGTTTTTATTTTAACCTTTATTTAATCATCTACGTAGTATCGTTCCAATGCCCAACAATACAATGAAAAAAATATGTATTATATCTATGTCCCGGTTAGCCTTTTATGTCGTATGTATACAATGTGACCCCACACTAAGGTACGGGAACTGAACCGAACGGCGGCCAATCATGAGCTGTTTATAATTATTTGCATGGCAAAAAGAAAATGCACCCACACACACACACAATACACACTACATACATACATACATATATATGTAAGGAGGCCTAGGGGATTTTGATTAATAATATGGCGTTCTCTGTGACCTATGGAATGTGGAGAACAGTGCAGAGGTAACGACCTGAGAGTAAAAAGCTGATGAATGAGATTCTAGGGGATGCGTGAGATAAAAATGCTTAATTCGTCGAGTCAATGTACGACAGTTTATGAACTCTCTCAAAGTGCCTTTGGGAAACTGGTTGTAGCCAGTATATGAGGCGTTTGTCGAAGTGTGCATTCGTATGAGCGTGTGCGCCTCTTCTATTCATAATGTATCAACTAGCCAAGTCTATGGGAAGACTTACACAGAGATTCGGGGGAGGAAGGCAAAGCCATCGATGGCGGGTGCCAAAGTGTTTTTTTTAACAGTGAGTGATATTCCCGTTGGGAATGGGTAAGTGTTACCTTTACTTTAGCCAAAAGGGGATGGCCTGGCTTTTGTTTGATATCTTGTAAGATGTTCCATTTTTATTAACTTTGTCTTTAAACTTGTGTGTGTACTTACCGGGATGTGTTCTGTATCTTTGAAACAGACGGATCTGGAAATGCCGGGGACAACAAAGAGTTCCTGGAGGGGTGGTGGACTGGGGGGACTTGACATTGTAGTTTTTGAGTTAGTCTGTAAGACTGGATACTTAGTTAATTGATTAGTTATTCTTGTAAATAAACGTTATGTTATGATGCAACTCTCTCATTTTCATTACCTGTTAGAATGGAGAGGAGAGAGGCGGGGGGTGGGGGGTGATTGCCGAGAGAGAGAGGGGGGGGGGGGGGTGATTGCCGAGAGAAGAGAAGAAAGAAGAGGAGAGCCCTGTGTGTGTAATGGAGTAATGGGGTCTGCCTTCCGTTTCGTGTCCACGCTTACCTTATGAATACTGGGGGTTCTTCCCCCATGTTATAGTGGTGTCAGCGGTTAAGAGGGGATATAAAAGGTTTTATTTTTCTTTTCTATGCCTAGGAACGCCAATGTAGAGATGGGTGGGCCGGTTAGAAAATAAAAAGGGTAGAGAAAATATCCGTCTGTGGGATGGGGGGATGAGGAAAGAATTTCTATTAGGGTCATCAAATTTGCCCGTACCGAGATTCTTCAGGGCGGGGAGTCGTGAGACAAGCAACTCAGTTTGGTTTGTGAGTGTTGCTAGGTGTCATCTCGCCAATCGCGTTTTTGTATTGTGCCGAAGTGATTTACGTATTTTACGAAGAATTCGAGTTCCTTTTTGTTCCCATTATGGAGTGTGAGTGTTAAACTATTGTTTTTTTTTTTTTTTTTTTTTTTTTTTTTTTGAAGGAGTGGGTTTTTGTTTTAAATATTTCAGGGTTATGGGATTGGTTCAAGAGTCAAAACAATTTTTTTTTTTTCCCCATAGTGACGTGTTTTTTTTATTTGCACGTGTTTATAATAGACCCTTATTTGTCCCATTTGTTTTAAACACATAAGAATGTATTAAGGTGTATTTTTCTATGCATGTGAACTGTGCTTGGATAATCATATTTGGCTTAGAGACACAGAGCGGCCACAATTTTACGGGCTCAGCACATTTCTGCAGAGAGGCGCCTTGCATTGCGAGGGTATTGGTATCCCTTGGGGGGATAGTCCGCATGGAGGGTACCGCTGCCTCCCTCGAGAGATAGTGCAGGGATGGGTTACTAGTGTTATACCTTTTGGGAAGGGGTCCTCAGACACTGTTTCAAGGGAGATGGGGGATACTGCTGGTATGCCTCTTTTCCGGGCTGTTCTGCCGCTCGACTGAGGGGTTGTTCTCACGGGGGGGGGGGGGGGGGGGATGATTTTTTGAAAATTTTTTTTTTCTCAGTGTGGGTGAACTCCCCCCCTTTTCCTTTTCTTTTCTTTGTGTTGGGTTTTTTTTTGGAGATGGATTTGGCCTTGACATTGAATGCTAAGATGTCAGCTGATTGATTAGTTGATGAAGTGAAATGCCCGTAGAGTCTCTTTTTTTAGAAAGAGATTTTTTTTTTTTTTTTTTTTCTCCCTTGGATGAAGAGAAAAGGAAATAAAAAGAGATTTTTTCTTTTCCGTGAATGCGGGAAAAGTAGTTAACATCACGGGATGTGTTTATATGTTTTTTTCTTTGTGCCTTTGAAAGAACACAAATATAAGGGGATCACAGATTATTTTTTTATTGTGTTGGAAGAAATTACTTTGAAAATGCTGATGATTGGTGTTGTATCTGTGTGTGGTGGCAATGGTGTTATGTCATGGTGTTGTATGCTGGAAATTGTATGTCATAGGATTCAGCAATACTGTGTATGCTATTTGAATTTCACCCCTTACTTGAGATTTTTTGCTATGGAGAGTTATTATTATTATTATTATTAATTATTATACTTGAGATGTGTCACGGGAGGTTTGCTTAAGTATAATTATCATTACGGGAGAATTGTTTTACCGAGAGGTTTTTTTTTTTTTTTGGAAGATAAATTTTCTAAATGGGTAAGATTTAGTTTTGATAATTATTAGAGATAATTATTCAAGGAGAATTATTACAATGAATTAATGGGAGAGATCTTGTCTTAGTTGTTTGTTAAGTTTTTTGTAACTTTGGAGAATATTATCAAGGTCTTCACGGGGGATGAGTTTTGCTGAATCTTGATGAATCTGACTGAATCTTGGTGAATTGTGTGGAATCTTGCTGACCTTTTGCTGAATTTTTTGTGCTGAATTTTTGGAGAATGGACAAGCATTAACATTGGTGATATTTTTTGTACTGATACTGATGATTTTGATGATAGCAATTTTTTTTGGTGATTTTGTGATGATGATTTATTTCTGATACTGATTTTTTTTATACTAATACGTGGGCGTTTTAATGCTGTCAAGGGAGGTGAAATCCTTTTTTTGAATTTGGGAGGAACTAACAACACATTATTTTATTATTTTTTTTTTTTCTTTTTTTTTTTTATATTGAGTTTTTTCGAGCGGATAATTTGGCTTGACATCTAGTGAGTTTACGGGAGATAGTGAACAGTGCCGCTTTGATTTTTTTTTTTTCTTTTCTCTTTTTTCTTTTTTGGAAATTAGCCATCGCTGACACAATTTTTTTTTATTTTTTTTTTTTTTTTTACCAAGGGTGAATTTGAATTTATTTTTTCTCTCCAGTTGGTGTGGAATATTTTTATGTCTCAGTTCATGACTTAGAGTCATTTGTTCGGGAAAAACGTGTTTTTCTTGTTTTAGCTATTTGAATGCTATAAGAGTAATATATGGGAGAATTTTTGCACGTTTGAATGCATACGTAATGGCACTACATTTTTTCTCTGGATATTATGTTCCAGAAATTGTGAGTTTCTTGCACAATAACCCTTGTTGTATTTGTGACAAATTTGTGAGAGATAGGAAACTTGGTTAAGTTTTCTAAATGACTATGTCGTAGTGCATATGGGGAAGTCTTTGCTTAGACACTGGTGAAATTTGGAGTTCTGTTATATAATGACTTGTGGCACATTAGTGATTTTTTCTAGAATTTTTCTAGACAGTTTTATTTGCCAAGTTTTTGCCCTTTTATTTTTTTTTAGCAGTTATGCTAAAATGGAGTGAGTTTTTATAGTTTTTTTTTGACTATAACATTGAGTTATTCTCTGAGAATTGGAGTTAGAATTGAGATATAATTGAGATATATTATTTTGGAGAGATAACTGGAGGTATATATTATTTTGGAGTTATGAGATATAATAATGGATATATTTTTTTTTGGCCATTTTTGATATTTGCCAACAATGTGATGAGAGCTATGTTTAGTTCAATTATTTTGCAGCCATCTTTGTTGCAAATGGAGACACATTTGGAGATTATGGGGCAATATTTGTGAGTATGTGAGTTAGTTGCCTTGAGTGCACATTTTTTGGAGATATATTTTGGAGCCTTGTTTTGTTCCACATGGAGTTATTGGGGGAAAATAGATGTAAATATTTTTGTATTTGCCGAAATGGAGGTGATTATTCTCTATTCTGGAGTGTGTCCTTTTTTTTGTTTTTTACAATGACATTGGTGGGCTATTTTGGAGAAATAACCGAGAAATATATAAGGGGGTGGTTGGGGGTTATTTCCAATGGAGGTTAAATATTTTTATAACCGGAGTGTTGTTATTATTAATATGGTGTCACATAATTATGTGTGGGAGTTGGAATTAATCTTTGGCGGGTGACCTCTTTTTGTGGTTATGGAGTTTTTTTTGAGCAAAGAGAAGATTTCTGTGGGTTACTCTTTTTTTTGATTTCGTGACTATTTGTTAGAGCGAGTGGCATTACTGCATTAAGAGTCATTGGAGATGTGTGCATTTTTCATGTTCACAAGTGTGTTTATTCTTGAGAAAATATAATTTGGGACAAAGTCATGTTGAGAGAATAAGTCTTCGAGACAAATTTTGAACACATTAGTCATATCCTGGAGTTAATTCTTGTGAAAATGTGTCATTTAGACCTTTTTTTTCTTGAGAATCATGAGTTTCCAAACTTATGTGTCTGACTAGACAATTTTTGCGCTGTTGTTTGAGCATGCGTCCGCAGGCGATTTTTCTGCTGACAAGCGATGTGATGAGCGCTGTGCTGTTTCTTTTCCTCTGATGGTGACAGATCAGAATTTTTTTTTTGCAATATCTGGAAATGTTGGCTATAGCATTTTCACAAAAGCGCATGTGTGGAGAGTTTTGCTTTCTGGCAAATTCGGAGCATTTCTTGGGAAAAAAACGCGGGAGTTATGCATATTATACATGTATTATGTATTTTGTGATTGGGGAAATCTACTTGTGATTATCCTTTTTTTTTTATTGTTTTCCTTCCTTTTCCTATGAGAGATATAATTTGGGGATTGAGCTTAAGTAGCATTTCTTTTTTGGACGGGAGATTTGATTTTTTTTAACCGGGGAGATGTAATTTCTGGGGTTGCTGTTTACGTAAAGGGTAGTTTTTGACATTAAGTCTCTTTTTTGTTGATTAATTATTGAGCAGTAAAGGGGTTTTGCTGTTAAAAGTTGGAGATTTTTTTTTTTTTTGCTGATTTTGTGGGTTGTTTAAATGTCAGAACTGCGAGAACATTTTTAGGTCTGGGTGTTACGAGATTCTTTTTTTTTTTTTCCCCGTTTTGGCTTATTGGCGATTTTTTTTTTTTTTTTTTTTTTTTTTTTTTTTGGCGTTTTTTTTTTCTTTTTTTTTTCTTGTGAGCAACATTCGAGTCGAAATGTGAGTGCAGAATTCCGTGGAGTTGCTGGTGATTTTTGAGTTGTGTGTGTGTGCTGATGTGTGAGTTTGGAGAATTGAGTGGAGAACTTGATGTTTTTTTTTTTTTTCTTAGAGGGGTTGTAGGATAAATGGACTTGTCATTTTAGTAGTCATATTTAAGGGAGTTAATTGGGAGACATTCAGTTAGTATTTCTGACCTTTTGAGATCATTGTTTGATAGAAGTAGTATGTCTGGGTTAACTTTCTTAGATTGACCAAAGACCTGACTGACATACTAACGTACGCCAAAAGTCGTTCCCCAACAACCAGCCAGCAGACGTTCACCAGCCGTGAAGAGAGGTTGCTGTTTTATTTTACCCCTTTTTTTCCAGGGTGATTACAAGTATTTCCATGATGGGTGTTTCGAGAGAATTCTACAGCGTGTTTTTTTGGGGATCTACAAGAAGCCGTGGGAAGTCTTCTACGATGAGGGAGGCATTCCGTCTTCCTACAGTTGCTACAGCCTGCTATAGCCTGTTGCTGTCTGTTCATCTAGTTTTTTGCAAAAAGACAAGCCGAAGAGGGATATTCAAGAATCCTAATGCAGAAAATATGAGAGAAAATGTGTCTTGTGCTATTGGGGAGATAAAGAGTGATAAGACTTTATTTTATAATGCCAGGGACGGTGGGGCATTTTTTTTTTTTTTTTGTTTACTTATTGTTGTTTTTTTTTAAGCCGGCCCCCCAGTTTTGTTTTTTTTTTTTTTTTGTTATTTATATAAGCAATTTTGCTAGGAGGCGGGGCTAGCATATAGGTGGCCGAGCAATCTGTAAGGCCTAGGGATTTTGATTAATAATATGTTTGTTCTCTGTGACCTATGGAATGTGGAGAACAGTGCAGAGGTAACGACCTGAGAGTAGCTGATGAATGGAGATTCTAGGGATGGCGTGAGATAAAAATGCTTAATTCGTCGAGTCAATGTACGACAGTTTATGAACTCTTCTCAAAAGTGCCCTTTGGGAAACTGGTTGTAGCCAGTAATATGAGGCGTTGTCAAGAAGTGCATTCGTATGTGCGTGTGCGCCTCTTCTATTCATAATGTATCACTAGCCAAGTCTATGGGAAGACTTACACAGAGATTCGGGGGGGAGGAAGGCAAAGCCACGATGGCGGGTACCAAAGTGTTTTTTTTAAACAGTGAGTGATATTCCCGTTTGGGAATGGGTAAGTGTTACCTTTACTTTAGCCAAAGGGATGGCTTGTTTTGATATCTTGTAAGATGTTCCATTTTATTAACTTTGTCTTTAAACTTGTGTGTGTACTTACCGGGATGTGTTCTGTATCTTTGAAACAGACGGATCTGGAAATGCCGGGGGACAAAAGAGTTCCTGGAGGGGTGTGGACTTTTGGGTGACTTGACATTGTAGTTTTTGAGTTAGTCTGTAAGACTGGATTACTTAGTTAATTGATTTAGTTATTCTTGTAAATAAACGTTATGTTATGATGCAACTCTCTCATTTTCATTACCTGTTAGAATGGAGAGAGAGAGAGAGAGAGAGAGAGAGAGAGAGAGAAGGGGGGGGTGGGGGGATTGCCAAAGAGAGAGAGAGAGAGGAGAGAGCCCTGTGTGGTGTAATGGAGTAATGGGGTCTGCCTTCCGTTTTCGTGTCCACGCTTACCTTATGAATACTGGGGGTTCTTCCCCCATGTTATATATATATATATATATATATATATATATATATATATATAAATATATATAATATAGATATATATATATATATATATATATATATATATATATATATATATATATATCTATATGTATATAATATATATATAATATATCTATATATATATATATATATATTATATATATATATATATATATAAAAATATATATTATAATATATATATATATATATATATATATAAATATATATATATATATAATATATATAAGTATATATATATGAATATATATATATATACGTATATACAGAAAAATGCAGAATATTCTCGAAAAAAGCCAAAATCTCACTGCTATCTATCATGCAATGACTGAAATTCCTCGTCTTCCACTCCTCCGGCCAAAAATAACACTGGAGCGACTGTTGCACTCACCTCCCCCCTGACAGTCTTACTGACTAAAACATATTAACATGCCATCTGGAATACTAGCTTACACGTGCAATATCTTTCATTCGTACTCGCATAGCCGAGTTTCTTTTTATTTAACCACAATAAAAAAAAACTCCTTATTTGTAGCCACCGTTCGTTTAGTTGTGCGAGTTGGTTTTTTGTTACAAGCTCGACATTGGCGTGTTTGCCTTGATATCAAATTGCCAAATTTTATCATTTTGTCCCTTGATCCGCACTGACCCTCCTGGGACATCCTCATATCCGATTCTATGTTTACTCTACGTTGAGCGTTGTCTTCATTCATCTCATTCATGAATATCCAGTGGACTGAAGAACGAAACAAGTTGGATGTGTCTCCGGTAGAAAGCTCTTACAATGCACATGGAACCTTCATGTTCAATGTCAAGAATTATAGCCAGTGCCAGAGAGAGCAAAATCGTCCGAGAAATATAATTAAAGATTTTATATAAATTCAATTTCAGTGCGTTTAAATTTAGCTTTGTTTATAACTTTTATGCTCCAAATGAAAAAAAAAAAAAGAGTTAATTATGCTGTAATAGTTTATATCGATGATTAATTTTTTTCCAATTCCAAAGTCTCCCTCCTGGTGCAAGTTTCGTATTGCTTGAATTGAGTATTCAGTTCCCCAAAGGTTTTCCTTTTGTTTTTCTTCCCACATCATTAAAATTCCCTTGCTTTATATGTCACTTCTGTGATAATTGTCACTACTTTGTTTTTTTATAGTAAATGGGTCTGGACGGTGGGGGGTTACTATGCTATAGCCTTTTTATAAATTTAATATATATATGGTGAAAATTTCAAGTGTCCCCCCCCCCGGCGGATTACAAATCTTTTGTAATGTCAACTCTAATATATCAAAAATACAAATCGGTGTAAGGACAACGCTTATTCATAATTTTTTTTCTCTGTATATAATTCATCAATTCGCGTTGTTCTTACTTGCCCTCCGAGAGAGCGTTCAGCGGGCCCTTTCCGCCAGTGTATAAAGCTTGTATAACCATATATTGTGTTCTTTATATTTTTTTTTTTGTATTTTATGTCTCTCAAGAAACACAAATCGGGTCTCGCCGACCCACTTTTACTCTCTCGCGGTCGGTGACCACATTTCCGTCCACATGCTGTATATGTATTTCCCTTGACTGTAATAAAAATCAGTAAACTTCTACCTGCCTCTTTGTCCACCTCTCACAACTGGTGACCTCCCGGTTTTGGTTTTTTTACGGTGACCCAAGCGGTTTTGGCTCAGCCATTAAAGGGACTTACTACCGCCGCTCACCTTCAGAGATCTTTAACGGACTCACACGGCGCCTCAGTATAGATATCTGAAAGCTCCTACCGTGGAAATAACCAACGCCTCTAACGGACTAAATACGGCATACCTGCCCAAGGTGTGTTCAGGCGTTTTCCTCCAAACGGTTTGGCCCGCCATTCACGACTCTGTCGACCGTTTCTGTGAGAGAGGACAATGGGCGCAGACAGTACCACGCGGGAAACCCAGGACCTCCCCCGCCCCAGCGACGGCCTCGGACACAGCGGCCGCTCGAGCTGTCAAATTGCCCCCCTTCACAACGGCTGACCCGACCGCCTGGTTCTTCCGAGCTGAAGGGCAATTCTGGATCGCGGGCTCACGAACAAAGTGCTGCAGGCTGACCTCGTCGCAGCGGCCCCCCCCTTCCCCGAATAGAGGTTTTGTTTCGAACCGAATATCTAACAGGGCTGACCGGGGGGGTCCGAGCACGAACCGGACCCCCCCCTTTTCCGTCAACGGCTCCGCGAGATAAAGAAAGGCTCGTGAACAGCCTATTTTCCGCGCCCATCGCTGAAAAAGGGCCGCCCGCGGCCCCCGCCCTCGACCTAGTCGCGAACCCCATACGCGGCGCCGACACCCAAAGATGCCTGGGACACTGTGATGGGCCTCGTCCGTCTGCCCGAAATAGGCCCCGACGGGAAAAAAAAAGAAAGAGATCAGCCTGAGCCGCGAAATATTCCTGCGGCAACTTGAGCCGGACGTCCGAAAACAGCTGACCGACGCGTACACCCTAGAGGACGACGAACTACTAGAGAAGGCAAAGAAACTGACGTTGTCAAACAATGCCGCGAAGCTCGCCGCCCCCGATCCTCCGTGTGCCTGGCCGCAGAGAAGGAAGAAGACGACGACGACCCAACGCAAGAGATCGGCGCCGTATCCCAAGGGAAGTCCTCCCACACGCAGCGAGGTGAAAACTCCTGGTGCCGCTTCCACCGGAGGTTTCTGGGCGATTCTCCAAGAGGTGCGAAAGCCCTTGCACCTTCCAGAAGTTAAAAAAAACGGCGACGGCAAACAAAACCAAGGCCGCCCGTGGCAACGGCCTCGTCCGAACCACACACCCCGTAGGGTTCTACGTCCGCGACGCGATCTCCGGCCGGAGGATGTTGGTGGACACGGGGGCGATGCCCAAAATCGATATTCTGGCCATCAGGAAAAGACCGTAGCCCGCGAGCCCGACAAAACAACCGCCCTCGGTCGCCGCAAACGGGACCCCATCCGTTCCTACGGCACAAAGCCCCTCGAGATATCCATCTTGGGGCGAAACTACGTCTGGGAATTCACAATCGCGGACGTCAGGATCCCGCTACTGGGGGCAGATTTCCTGGCGCTGAAACGGCCTCCTGGTGGACGTGGGCCGCAAACGCCTCCTCGACAAGGGGACATGCCTTTACCCTTCCTTCCTGGCAGCAGGCCCGGGCGCCCCTACAATTTGTACCATCGCCCCCCACAAATACGGCAACTCCTGCAGGAGTTCCCCGAATCTTCAAGCCGGAACTTCGTCAGGCGGCAGGGACGCCGCCCAAGCACGGAATATTCCACCACATAACCACCACAGGCCCCCCGACACAACGCGAAGTTCCGACGACTCCCTCCAGGCCGGCTCCAGGAGGCGAAGCAGGCGTTCTCCGGAGATGGAACGAATGGGTATCTGCAAGAAAGCGTCGAGCCCTTGGGCGTTGCCCCTGCACATGGTACAGAACCTGACGGCACCTGGAGGCCCTGCGGAGACTACAGGAGACTCAACTCGCTACAATCCCCGACCAATACCCCTTGCCAAACATGCAGGATTTTGACAGGGGCCCCTCCATGGGGCGAAGGTCTTCACAAAAAATGGACCTCTTAAAATCCTATTTCCAGGTTCCAGTGCACCCGAGGATGTCCCCAGACTGCCATCATCACGCCTTTTGGCTCCTTCGTCTTCCATTACTCAACCTTCGGCCTGAGGAACGCAGGGGCCACCTTCCAGCGCCTGATGGACAGCATCCTGGGGACCTGCCCTTCTGCATCTGCTACATCGACGATATCTTCATTTTTTCCAGGTCCTTGGAGGAGCACCTACATCATGTCCGAGCAGTCCTGAAGCGCCTGCAGGAAAAACGGGGCTGGTCGTCCGTTTCGACAAATGCACCTTCGGCGCCGAGAAGGTGGACTTCCTCGGGCATGAGATCTCCGCGGCGGGCGTGCGCCCCATGGCCTTGAAGGTAGGTGCGGTGCAGAAGTTCCTAACACCAACCACGGTCAAGCCCCTGCAGGAGTTCATCGGAATGGTCAACTACTACCGCCGATTCATCCCCGCCGCCGCCCCCCCGCACCATGTCCTCCTCTAACACAGGTCCTGAAGGGGAAACCAAAGGCCTTAACGTGGGAGGCCGAACAAGAGAAGGCTTTCAACGAGACAAAGAGGGCCCTTGCCAGAGCGGCGACATTAGGCGACCAAGACCCTGCTGCACCTTTACGCCTCACCACAACCGACAGCAGCAAACGTCGCCTGCGGGGCTGTCCTCGAGCAGATGGTCCAGGGCGAGCCCCAGCCACTCGCCTTCTACAGCAAAAAACTGTCAGCCGCCGAGCGAGGTACAGCACGTTCGACCGCGAACTCCTGGCGGTGTACCAAGCAGTGCGCCATTTCCGCTACCTCCTCGAGGGCTCCCCCTTCACGATCAGGACAGACCACCTCCCTTGGTACACGCCTTCACCAAGGCGGGCGACGCTTGGTCAGCGAGACAGCAGAGGCACCTGGCAAGCCATCGCGGAGTTCGGTTGCACCATCCAGTACGTGTCCTGGCGAGAAGAACCCCGTTGGCAGACGCCCTATCGAGGATAGAAATCAACGCCGTGCATCTCGGGGTCGACTACGAAGAACCTCGCCCCGGAGACCGCAGCATACCGCACTGCTATCACGCCCTCAAGTGGGAAGACGTGCCCTTCGGACCTGCAGGCACGACGCTCCTCTGCGACATCAGCACGGGCCCGCCCGCGCCCCCGCTGATCCCAGCCTCCTGAAGGAAAGCCGTGGTTCGACGTCATACACGGACTCTCGCACCCCTCGGGCCGGACGACGATGCGCCTCCTGATGGAGAAGTTTGTCTGGCATGGAATTCGGAAGGACTCCCTCGAGTGGGCCAGGACCTGCGTGCCTTGCCAAAACTAGCAAAATCAGTCGGCACACAGAATCAGGCGTGGGGGAATTTCCGCAGCCGAAACGAAGATTCGGCCACATCCACAATAGACGTTCGTTGCCCCCTGCCCCCGTCGGAAGGCGCCAGATACCTCCTGACGGTAACATCGATCCGTTCACCAGATGGCCCGAGGCAAACGCCGATGTCGGAGGCGACCACGAAAGCATGTGCCGAAGCACTCCTCGCCAGCTGGGTCAGTCGATTCGGAGTGCCAGAACAAATCAACGACAGACCGCGGACCAGTTTTTCCTGTCGGAGTTGTGGACTGCCCTGCCCCCCTGGCCCACCTAATGGGGACGTTGCTACACGCCACCACCGCCTACAACCCCGCAACTAACGGCATGGTGGAGAGAGTCCACTGTTCGATCAAGGCTTACCCTGATGGCGCGCTGCACCGACGAAATTGGAAGAGCCAACCACCGTGGGTCCTCCTCGGTCTCAAGACTGCCCCGCGGGGGGGAACGGCGAGGCATCACCCGCGGAGAAGGTATACGGGGAGCCATTAACAGTCCCTGGCGAGTTCTTCCCGACCAATGCCGACGACGCTGACGTCTCCATCGCCAGGCTTCGGAATCCGCCGGGAAGTTCACGCCCTGCGTCGCAAACCTTCTCCGACAGAACCAAACGTTTCCTCCGAAGGCCCCTATCATCGTGCAAGCACGTCTTCGTCAGGGACGATGCCCGCCGCCCCCTCCTAACGAGACCCTACCAGCGGTCCCTTCCGCGTCCTACGACGCACTGACAAGGCATATCTCTTATCCATCAACGGTCGCGAGGACTGGGTCACAATCGATCGTCTGAAACCAGCCTTCATCATGGACGGGGACCTCGCAGACGCGGATTCCACAGGGCGCCTCAATCTTCCTCGGAAAAAGCGACTCCTTCGGTCGCCAAACCTCCCAGTCGTAGCCTCAGGGGAGGCATCCCGTCCCCGGAAACTCCCGAGGATCTACCACAGCAACTGATATCGCGCACCGAGGGCGCCTCAGCCGCCCAGCTCGCTTCCACGAGTGACTACCCGAAGTACAAAAAAGTCAGCCAACAATTATACCTAATTATTGTCTGGGGGGAGTGTTTGTAAGGACAACGCTTATTCATAATTTTCTCTGTATATAAAATCATCATTCGCGTTGTCTTACTTCCCTCGGAGAGAGCGTTCAGCGGGCTTTCCGCCAGTGTATAAAGCTTGTATAACCATATATTGTGTACTTTTATATTTTGTATTTTATGTCTCTCAAGAAACACAAATCGGGTCTCGCCGACCCACTTTTACTCTCTCGCCGGTCGGTGACCACATTTCCATCCGCATGCTTGTATATTTGTATTTCCCTTGACTGTAATAAAAATCAGTACACTTCTACCTGCCTCTTTGTCCACCTCTCACATCGGCATTTTTTATGATTTAACTAAAGTGTTTATGTACTTTTTTTTATATAGGTATAATATTCAAATTTTATTACAGGAGAAATAACTTGCAAATAGTCATAGTAAGCCACTGCATTTGCCACAATTTACTTAATATAAAACCTCCGTTGGCGAGCAGCCAGATGGAATGAAAATGACGTTACTTTAGAATGGCGATAGTCAATATCAGGCATATTCAAAAGTTTGTATATAAAATTTTGGTATTTAGTCCTTTTGTATGGAGTTAATTAAAATAAAATAAGGGGACGGGGAGAGGGAGAGTTACAGGAAAATTATTAAGCACAAAACATAACGCCAGGGTAAGGAACTAGTTCGTAACGAGGACGCTTTCTGAGGTGTTAAGGGGCTTGAGCTACAAAACCAATCTAAATTTCAATGTTGGCAATAAACCGATTCATGTCTTGCAATTTCGGCCTTCGTAACAACTCCTATGGAAAACTTATATGACTTTAGTATAAATAAAACATGGCTCTGGTTTCGCCTAATAAAAAAGTTAAAGGCCTAGGCTATGAACACTTAAAAGTACCTAAGGATATTTAACGTTGTATATACTACAAAATTTTGATAAGAAAATAGTGTTAAATTCAAGTTAGCGTTTACACTGGCGATATATTACGTAAGGTACTACTTCAGTTTTAGTCCTCCTAACATCTGGAGAAATATAGGACTTGGAAGTATAGAAAAAAAAAGGCCTAGCCTAACCTAGGAAAGGTACAAGCTTAGGCTACTGACGACGGGGAGCCACCATAGATATTACGATGTAAATACCTAGTCCTATAGACACTTGACGTTCTGGAAATATGACATCGAGAAAATGAATCTGCTGGAACGTATGGTTTTGAACCCTTACCTTCTTCCAGGCTTTGAGGAACGTCGATAATGTCGCCAAATTAAAAACCCACTGAATTTCAGTCACTGACAACACAGAACAACAGAACACAATCACAGCCTTTGGATGCTACTGAAACAAACAACGACTGATATTTAGATACGATAAACAAACCACTAATCGGAGCCGCGTTTTGTGGCCTAAAGACTGGTTTAAACTACGCACTTTCGTGGTGTGGGCTGTCACGGCGTGGGATCGCAAGAAAACCGTTACAAACCGCACTATAAAACGCACCAAAAGCGCACCACCTCGCTGGGCAGGGCAGGCGATGATCGTTTAAAGCCGCTCGATGCTGCCCGGATTTTAAATTATTTCAAATTTTGAGCAGCGTCTGGCGGGTTTTGATGAAGTCGCACGAGGCCAGTATGCGGTGTAGCGCTTGCCTTCGCAACAAAAGAGGTAAGAACCCGCACGGTGCCCGTGCCACACTGCACCACACCCCACGTGGTGCGATATGATGCAACGTAGTACTACCTGCGAGGGAGTGCTATGGCGTGATGTTACGGCGCCGCGCGGTGCCCGTGAGGTGCCTTTACGGCGCCTTCATACACGATTTAATAAATGGCGTGCACATGTTGCGGGGCGTGCGTGCGGCGTGTATGGCGTCTCCCTAGGTAGAATTTTTTCTTTTTTTTAGGTGAAACCTCAATACCTTTTTTTCTCTTATTAACAAATATTACTTTACAAAATTATATTTTACAATCTTTGTATGTACATTATAAGATCTATGTATAATATAAAAATATTACAATTATTATTTTTCTAAACGTTTTTAAATTAGAACATACTGATTCGTGAAAATTTTGTTAACAATAGACTTAAATCCTATAATATTTACATTAAATGTATTTAACAGTATATTCTTTATACATTTAATAATTTGCTGTTCAGTACTTATTCCCAAATATCTTGCCATCCATATTTTTGAAATAAAATTTTTTTGCTATTATTACCATTGCTGTATTTTTCATCCCTTTTTGAGTTTGCTTCAAAATCTAGTTTTAAAATCCTTAAACCTGCTTTCAGTTTTTGATTTACAACATTTTCTAAGCAATTCGAATACCCAGGACAACAAATTCTTAACCAAAGGACAGAAATATACCATATGCATATTAGTTTCTATGCATCCACAACCCCGCATTCCTTAACATCTTTTATTTTCATCATGCCTAGCCTATCATTTGTACTTAAAACTTCATGAACATATTTAAACAAAATTACTCTACTTTTATTTTCTATATACCTATTATTTACATGTTCCAAATTAGTTTCCAGTTGAATAGTGGATACAATTTTTTTTTCAATATTTGGAACATATTCACTGTTTTTCATTAAATGTTAAATATACCACTTTCGTTTTGATCTGCGGTTATGAGTCATCTTTATTAGCACTTCATAATATATTAATCATACTTTTCATAAAAACTAGGTGTAAAAAAAAATAGTGCAATCCTGATGTTGGCATTAATTTTCTATAAGATATGTTGCTCTGACTTTAGAATATTAAATAATCATTTGGTAACCAGACAACGCTCTTTTAAACATTTTAGAAAATGGTACTAAACATGATTGACTTCGCTTTACACTGAATATCAATAATTCTACACCACCTCTTAATTTTGACAAAAACAGGTCGATTGGATTTTGGAAGGTTGCCGCGCATTCTGGGGCATCATTTTGCGCTCTGACAGCCTGTCGACAATGTATAAATAAATAGAATTTTATTTTTTTTAATAAAAAATGATTTTTAGTTATTTTCTTAATATTAAATGATTTTGTACATTTTATATCATTCATAATGTTTCTTTTTGTAATAAATATGTTGAATACTGACTTGCATTACATTTTCCTTATTGATGCTTAATTTATAGTTCATGACAATATATATGATGATATGATTGGGTGAATGAAATTGAAAAATGAAAAAAGCATGGCCATAAGAATAATAACATGAAGAAATATAACAAGAAATCTAACAGGAAAATATGATGTATGGAATATGAAATAAATAGAACTCGGAAATAACTGAACTATAAAATGAAATGTAACATGAAATAAATATGGCCATCAAATGATATAATAACATACAAGGTAAAGAACAATAATATAATATTGAGAACATGATCCAATGAACATGAACACATACATATATGATAATGAAACAATAATTAAACATCGACTGGACATAGTTATTAACAGGGGAACAATGAAAAATCAATAACAGACTAAAGACATATTTGACTCAGTTGATAATATATGAATATTTGCAGTTGAAAATGTTATGGCATAAACCAGTTCCAATTCATTTTCTGACATTTTCTATGCTTTTCATGTTCATTTTTCTGACATTCTATACTTTTTTTTTTTCATGTTCATTTTCTGACATTCTATACCTTTTGCATGCTCATTTTTTTTTTTGTTTCTGACATTCTATACTTTTCCATGTTCATTTTTGCTTACATTCTCATACTTTTCATGGTTCACAGTTCTGACATTCTATCTTTTCATGATCACTGGCATTTTTTTCTTACAGGTCATCTGCTTTTTTCATGTTTCATTTTTTCTGACATTCTATACTTTTCATGTTCATTTTTTATTCTGACATTGCTATATTTAATTTTCATGTTCATTTTGATGACATTCTTATAACTTTTCATGTTCATTTCTGACCATTCTATGCTTTCATGTCATTTCTTAACATTCTATGCTTTTCCATGATCATTTTTTCTGACATTCTATTACTTTTCATGTCATGTCTGTACATTCTATACTTTTTTTTTTTCTCTGTTCATTTTCTGACATTCTATGCTTTTCATGTTCATTTTTTTTCTGAAACATTCTATGCTTTTCATGTTTTCATTTTCGACATTCTATGCTTTTCATGTTTTTTTTTTTTTTTCATTTTCTGACATTCTATACTTTTCATGATTCATTTTCTGACATTCTTATGCTTTTCATGTTATTTTTTTGTGACATTCTATACTTTTCATGTTCATTTTCTGACATTCTATACTTTTCATGCTCATTTTTCTGAACATTCTATACTTTTCATGTTCATTTTCTGACATTCTATACTTTTTGTTCATGTTCTTTTTTTTTTTTTTTTTTTTCTTGACATTTTCTAAATTCCCTTTTTTCCCACAATGTTTTTTCATTAACTGACCATACTTTATCTTTTTTTTTTTTTTTTTTCATGTTCATTTTCCTGGACATTCTATACTTTTCATGTCATTTTTCGATTATTCTCTTTTTTTTTCCCATGTTTCATTTTTTTCTGGACAATTCTTATTGCTTTTTTTTTCATGTCATTTTCTTTAGTTCTATGCCTTTTTTTCCCCCATGTTATTTTCTACATTCTGTGCTTTTTTCCCCATGTCATTTTCTTGACATTCTATGCTTTTTTTCATGTTCATTTTCTTGACATTCTATACTTTCCCATGCTTTTCTTTTACATCCCTTTATACTTTTTTTGATGTTCATTTTCTTACATTCTATGCTTTTCATGTTATTTTCTGACATCTTTTATGACTTGTTCATGTTCATCTTTTGACATTCTATGCTTTTCTGTTCATTTTTCTACATTCTATGCTTTTCTGCTGTTTTCATTTCCTACATCACTATTAACTCATGTTCATTTTTTTGACTTTTGACATTACTAATTCTAAATTATTTTTTTTTTCATGATCATTTTCTTACATTCTATGCTTTTTTCCATGTTTTTATTTTTTTCTGACATTCTATGCCTTTTTTTTCATGTTCATTTTTCTTAACATATGCTTTTCATGTTTCATTTTCTGACATTCTATGCTTTTTTCATGTCATTTTTTTTTTCTTGACCATTTCTATATTTTTTTTTCATGACAATTCTATTTTCCCTAACCCTATGCTTTTTTTTTTCATGTTCAATTTTACCCTGACATTCTATACTTTTTTTCATTGTCATCCCCTGACATTTTAAATTACTCATGTTTTCATTTTCTGACATTCCAAGCTTTTCATGTTCATTTTCCCCTGACATTCTATACTTTTCATGTTCATTTTTTTTCGACATTCTATGCTTTTTTTTCATGTTCATTTCTTTGACATTCTATACTTTTCATGTCATTTTCTGACATTCTATACTTTTCATGATCATTTTCTTACATTCTATGCTTTTTTTTTGTTCATGTGCATTTTTTTTTTCTGACATTCTATACTTTTTTCATGTTTTTTTTATTTTCTGACATTCTATCTTTTCAATGATTTTCATTCCTAAAATCATTATCTTTTCATAGTTCATTTTCTGACATTCTATACTTTTTTTTCATGTTCATTTTCTGCATTCTATACTTTTAGTTTCATTTCTTACATTCTATACTTTTCATGTTCATTTTTTTTTTCTGACATTTATGCTTTTCATGTTTTCATTGTTCTTTTTGACATTCTATGCTTTTTCATTTTTGTCATTTATGACATTTTTCTATGCTGTTTTCCATGTTCATTTTTTTTTTCTGACATTCTTACTTTTCATTGATTTTATTTCTTTACATCTTTTCTATGATAATTTTTGGTTCATTTTTTTTCTGACATTCTATGCTTTTCATGTTTCATTTTCCCCTGACTTCTATGATTTTTCATGGTTAATTTTCTGACATTCTATAACTTTTCATGTTTCATTTTCTGACATTCTATACTTTTTTTTTTCATGATCAGTTTCTTACATTTTTTTTTCTAATGCTTTTCTGTTTTCATTTTCTGACTTCTAACTTTTCCAGTTCATTTTCGACATGTCTTACTTTTTTTTGTTCATGATTCAAATTTTCTTTTAAATTTAGCTTTTTTTTTTTTCATGATCATTTTCTTACATGCTATGCTTTTCATGTTCACTGACATTCTATACTTTTTTCATGTTCTTTTCATTTTCTGACATTCTATATCTTTTCATGTTCATTTTCTACATTCTGCTTTTCTGTTTCATTTTCGACATTCTATACTTTTCATGTTCATTTTCTGACATTCTATGCTTTTCATGTTCATTTTTTTTTTTGTTCTGATTCATTTTCTACTTTTTTTTCATGTTTTCATTTTCTGACATTCTATGCTTTTTCATGTTTTACATTTTCTGACATTCTATGTTCATTTTGTTTCATATTCATCTTTTACTTCTTATGATCATTTTCTTACATTCTATGCTTTTTCATGTTCTTTTCTACACTATACTTTTCTGTTCTTTTCCCCGACTTCTATATTTTCATGATCATTTTCTTATTCTATGCTTTTCATTTCTTTTCTTACATTCTATACTTTTCAGTTCTTTTCTGACATTCTATACTTTTCATGTTCTTTTCTGATTCATACTTTTCTGTTCTTTTCTACATTCATCTTTTCATGTTCATTTTCGACATTCTATGCTTTCATATTCTTTTCTTACCTTCTGCTTTACATGTTTGTTTAGTATAAGTATTTTTGTTATGTCCATCATTTGCTTCTCATTTGTCTCATTATTATGAATATGTTACTATTACTCCGCAACACACCGCTACATGGAGTAACAAAGCCGCATGAGCGTGTGGGGGGTCTGGCATAGCAACAACAACCATAACACCGCGCCAACTCCGTAACACTCCCGCTAGGCACCGCAGGAACACGCCGTGAGGTGCCAGTAACCCACCGCCTGGGTCCGCCCCACGCCACCAAATAACGGTAATTTTTTCTCCCAACCGCGCCAATTTTGTAACGGTTTCTTGCGGTCCCACCCCGTAACAGCCCGCAACACGAAAGTGCGTAAGTGTAAACCTACCTTAAGGCCGAAATTATCTGAACACTAAAGAGCCACAAGATCACCCCACACCCTCTCGGGGGTGGGGGTAAAATACACACGAGTTAGCCTGGGAGAACGACAAGTCAGAACCCCCCCCCTCCCCCCCCAACTCTATCCGTCAGTCCTTCATCAGTAGTTCACCGTTTAATTGCTTATTAAAACTTTAGCCTAATTATAACAGAAAGACTAATTCGAGGAAATTTATTTTTTATATTTATACAGACAAATAAACTAAAATTATACAATATACATTATAAATATCTGTTTATTACTTTATATAAGTTTTTTTTTAACTTCGCTCGATATGGAACTAAACATTTTGAACACCCCTGGTCCAGTTATTATCAACCTATTACACCTGCAAGAGACCCCAGGATCGATCTCAGAGGGGGAAACGCTTTAATTAGGGCGTTTCCTAAAAAATCAATTGAGGCTATAGTGAATTATGCACCTGATAGTATATGAATGTGTTTTTGCTTGATTGGCTGACAGGAAGGAATCTCTCTTTTGTCTGGAAATATCAGCTTCACATTTCCTTTGGTACGAGTACAGCTCTCTCTCCGTGGTAATATATATATATATATATATATATATATATATATATATATATATATACACTACATATATCGACTACAAATGTCCTTTAGTATCTAATTCACTCTACCTCGGAATTAAATATATTTTCATATATGTTTAACCGAGGGGGAATTTATTAAGCGATAATAGAATTGGCGATCGACAGGCGCGAACCATTTGTCCTCTCAATTCCAGGACTGGCAGTGAAGCCCCAGACCACCCCGCCGTACATAAACACATATATATGTATATATATATATATATATATATATATATCTATATATATATATATATATATATATATATATTAAAAGTGAGTGGGTTCTCGTTATTGACAACAAAAATCAATAGCCCGCCTCAGTAGGTGCAGGGGTAGCATGCCAAAGTACGTCAATAATAGATTAGATTCCTTTGAAGATCTTCCTTAGAATTTTTTTTTTGTGACAAATGGCGTCATCTTCGGATGTCTGTTGGAAATGAAGAATAAACGTCTATAAAAATTGTTCTGGGGGGGGAATCAAAATAATTTTATTTCCAAGAAGTATTTTACAGTAAATTAAGGCTTTTGTTTGGAAACATCAGTTAAACACTTCGATAGTTGTTCAGATCTCTCTCTCTCTCTCTCTCTCGTGATGTTGGGGGCGAGTCCACAGGTCCACACCAGACCACTTCTTCCCCTTACCACATTACCTTAATGAGTAATGGATGTAAGTAAAAAAAAAAAGAAAAGAAAAGAAAAAAAAAAAAAGAGTTGCCGCTAGTTGCCGAAGGAACGCTGCAAACTATATCATCAATGCCTACAGTGCACCACGTGAGGCGTACTGACGGCACTATCCCCCTGAGGGAGATATGCTGTTGAATAGGTAGCAGAATCCGAGGCCTTATATGATGATGGTGTCTATGACACAAAGCATTTCTTTATGAAATGTTATCGTCTGCCATCAACAAAATTCATCTGGCTTAAATTTAAAGCAAATCACAGACCCATTTATATTCATTTGAAAGACTTTTTAAAATCCTATTTCATTATTCTTTTTCTTTTTACCTTATGTGAGTTGCATCTCTCTCCTTTAGTGTTGTATGTTGTGTTTACTAAAGAGAATAAAATGGTTTTATCTTGACACCTGTTTGGATGAAGGTCTCATCAAGAGTCCATCACTGAACTTGAAGTTGATGAAACAAGCAAAGTTATGAACTGTGAAGACAAGACTGTGAATGTCGCATACGTAAGTATATCTGTATTTGCCTGTATTTCATTAAAATACGCGTAAAAAATGAAAACCATGCATCATTCCATAATAATAGTGGGGAAATATATGGGGATGACTTTGGAATGGAATATGAAATGAAGGCCAAAGACCAAACGCTGGGACCTATGAGGTCATTCAGCGCTGAAAGGGAAATTGAGAGAAGAAAGGTTGAAAGGCGTAACAGGAGGAAAACCTTTTGCAGTTGAAGCTCTATGAAACAATTATTGTCAGGAAATGGATAATTAAGGACAGTAGAATGGAAGAATGGTAATATGCATGGAGTACAGCAAAAGAATAAAAGGAGTTGCAGCTAGGGGCTGAAGGGACGCTGCAAAGAACCTTCTTAAGTAATGCCTACAGTGCACAGCGTGAGGTGCACTGACGGCACTACTCCCTTACGGGATGGTGGTGACTTTGGTCACCATAGAATAACCACAATGAGAAAAGTTCTGTCCACAAACGTAACTGAACGGGAAAGGTTTAAATATTAGAAAGTTGACATAAAAAACAACACGACATTTGATGTATTCTAGTATTAGTCTCTACAGAGAACACAATGTCTCTCAACGGTGTCCGGTAATTTCATTGCAGTAATTTCGTTGTAGTAATTTCGTTGCAGCAATTTC